>NC_056731.1:1406767016-1406927016 GCF_019279795.1 Protopterus annectens | reverse complement strand
GTGTGTGTGTGTGTGTGTGTATATATATATATATATATATATAAAAGCATTTGATATGGTCAACCATCAACTTCTCCTTGATACCTTAAAATCCCTCTCACTGGATTCACAAGCTTTACAATGGTTCGACTCATACTTGACTAATAGAAAACAAGCTGTCCTCTGGGACAGCCATCTATCCTCTCAACTCCCAGTTACTATTGGCGTTCCACAAGGATCCATCCTAGGTCCCCTACTTTTCTCAATTTTCATAAATAACCTGCCCACTTCCTCCCAACATCCACTTGTATACAGTATGCAGATGATTCCACTCTCATCTGCTCTGCTTCTTCCCAGCAGAACTCCACTCTGCTACCCAATTGGTCTTCACTGCAGCAGAAAAATGGTTTCAACACATCTGTCTCCTCCTAAATCCCAAAAACAAAACTACTACTCTTCACCCCAACCTTTAAATCCACCCCAATTACTTTTCCATTGCATCCTGTAATGGCACTATCATCAAACCTGACTATTGCACCAAACTGCTAGGTGTCACCATAGATAATCAGCTAAATTTTGACTATCACATTGATTTAACTATCAAGACAGTCAATAAAAAGATTGGTGCCCTGTACAGACTTAAGCCCTTTCTTACGGCTACTTCCCGAGTGGCTCTCGCCCAAACTCACCTTATTTCTACATTACTGTATGCCTCTCCTTCCTTTATCAACATATCTAAAGCTAATCTGAAGAAACTAAATAATGCCTACCACAGTATAGCCAGATTTGCCACTGGCTCTCCATTCCAAACTCATCACTGTCTTAACTTAAAGAAACTAAACTGGCTAGAACTTCCAAACCTAATACTCCTACAACAACTGATCATCACTTTTAAAATTCTACATTACCCCTCCAACACACGCATACTAAACAAAATCATCACTCCTTATAAAAATCTCACTACACTCAGATCAGCCAACAAGCTTCTAGTTACCACATTGAAATCTCATAATAAATCAGGGGATTCCCTATTTGCAAACACTATCGGTTCTTACTGGAATAAACTTCCAGCAGAGCTGACCTCCCTAGCCTCATGTCACCTTTTCAAAAAACATATGAAAACTCACCTACTAATTCATTGGCTATGTCCGTGCTCCAATCCCGACTGAACTCAGCAACCTTATTACTCACTCTACTCTGCTCCTGTGTACTTTTGCACTCCTGTACTAACTTTCACTGACTTCCGCAGCCGGCTTTTTTGTTCCATCACTCTTTTTCAAATTCCTGTTTGCATCCCCTCTGACCTTCTGTTTTTTCTGTCTCTTGCTTCTTTTAGCTGAGCTCCTATAATACTGCTACCTTTACATTTCATCAATATCTTTATTTCCCCCTCTCCTTCTCCAACTGGCTACTCCCTTGACTTACTTAGTCCATAATACTTGTACCTAACAATTACTGTACTTTTTCCTCTTTCTGTTTACTTTATTTTCTCCCTTTTCCTTAACTATAACTACATTTACTTACCTGTTTCACTAGCAACCTGCATATTTAACACTGTATAATAATCAGTTTAGCCAATACCTGTTTTTCTTGTCATGACTAGTTACTAGTGATATTTTTTTAACTTTAATTTGTATTTTCTAAGACTGGAGCTTATTCTCCTCAGCCCCTTGTCTGAACTTTGTTTGTCATTTACTCAGACTAGTCCATGAAAACCATATATGTAATTTGTATTTTACTTTAGTACATTATGTTATTTGTTTGTTTATTAGTTACTTCCTAATCTGTAGTGTCTTAGTCTGATAGTGGAGCTTTTCTCCTCGGGCCTCTGCTGAAAATGGACATGTATCCAGCCAGACTAGCCCAGTTAACAAATGTAAAATAAAATAAAATAAAATAAAATAAAATAAATAAATAAATATATATATATATATATATATATATATATATATATATATATATATATATATATACATATATATATATATCTATATATAATATATATATATATATATATATATATATATATATATATATATATATATATATATATTTCTCATCTTAAGACAGAGTATTCAGTTCAGGATCACCATATAAGCTTTAAAAAGTTAATTAGTAATATTTATGTGCGTGTGTGTGCGTGTGTGTACATGTGTGTGCGAGCGTGTGTGTGTGTGTGTGTGTGTGTGTGTGTGTGTGTGTGTGTGTGTGTGTGTGTGTGTGTGTGTGTGTGTGCACTCACGCACTTGTGTGCATGTGTATGCCTGTATAAATATCTAAGTATATACACACACATCCACACCTACACACACACACACACACACACACACACATATATATATATATACATATATATGTATGGGTCTCCTTCTGTTTGTCGAAAGTACATTTCATCCACAAACAGAAGACTGAGCCCACTTCCATGAAAGTGCACTTTTGCGAAAGCCAATTTGCCCAATCGCGTTACAGTGGGGATAAGGGAATATACCCTTTTCCCCATTATAGTGCAATCTCAGAGTTAGTATACTTAAGTAGGGGGGGGGAGCTCACCACCACAGAGGGGGTGCAGGGGGGCTTGTCCTCTGGCATAAATGTGATTAATGTTTTTTTTTTAATTTTTTTTATGTTTTTGGTGGGGGTGGGTTCGTTATTTTGTGTTTCGCGAAAGTGCATTTTCGACAAAGTGCACTTTCACGAAAGTAAGATCGATGGTTTATGTTTTGATGAAACATAATTTTGATGTAACAACATAGCTCCATATATATATATATATATATATATATATATATATATATATATATTTATATATGTGTGTGTGTGTGTGTGTGTACTATAGTTAATCAAAAGCACTCCATGCAACTGTAATAATATTGACCTCAAAAGTATAAAAACAATGTAACTGACACAGTACTTCTCATGCACCAAAAATATCTTTGGTGCATGCAAAATCTGTCTTGTAAAAAAACACACCCCTGTTTATTATATATATATATATCAATTCTGTGATTGCACAAATGCAGGGTTAGGACAAATTTCCCAAGCCATGTATTTCTGCTATCTCACACAACTGTTGATCAACTGCCTAGCCGACCATAAGCAGTCAACTAGACATCTGTCGAACTAACACTCACTTGATATAATCACTAGCACTCATAGGCAGGTAACACTAGTTGAGACTGTGGCTGGAAAGGGGCATAGTATCTGTTGACCTAATTGTCATATAAATAAATACATTATACTATGAAACTACTAGTCAATATATAAAGATTTTAAGTCATAACATATTATGCATACTTACTGGAAGTAAGGACTGAAATCACTATCAAAATGTACTAAATCAAGGGGTCCCTATCAGATTATTGAAGTTTCAAAACTTCAGAAGTCATATGGTCAAGACCATATAATCATCTTCGATCATATGGTCTAGGCAATCTGAATTTTGAAGTTTCAGAACTTCGATAACCTGACATAGATCCAATTCAAGATGTACAGCAGACAGACCCTGAATGGAAAGACTAGTAAGTAAGACAAACACATGTTTTGGATTTCTACTATCTCACACACTTATTGATCTATTGCCTAGCTGACCATATGCAGTCAACTAGACAGCTGTCAACCTAACACTTACTTGATATAATCACTAACACTCATAGATAGGTAACTGAGGTTGAGGCTGTGGCTGGAAAGGGGCATAGCATCTGTTCACCTAATTATCATATAAATAAATGAATTATACAATAAGACTGCTAGTCACTTAATATGTAAAGATTTTAAGTCACAACATATTATGCATACTTACTGGAAGTAAGGACTGAAATCACTATCAAAATGTACTAATTCAAGGGGTCCCTATCAGATTATCAAAGTTTCAAAACTTCAAAAGTCATATGTTCGGGACCATATGATTGAAGTTTTGAAACTATGAACGTTTTGAATGGAGATTGAGGTACAGCACAGAACAGGACATTTAACCTTTTCCACAAAGTAGTGTGATCTCTGAGTTGGTATATTTAATTAGCAGGGGCTGTGGGAGGTGCAGAGGGGCTTGCCACACTGCAAAAACATTAAAAATAGAATTAAATAGATTTTCTTTTTAATGTTTGAAGTTCAGAAAATTCGATCATATGGCCTCGGCCATATGAATTTTGAAGTTTCAGAACTTCGATAACCTGACATAGATCCAATTCAAGATATACAGCAGATGGGACACTGAAAAGAAGAACTAGTAAATAAGACAAACACATGTCTTGGATTTAAAAATGTCAATAGCTGTGTATTTCATTAGATATATAGAATGCAAAACTGTTTCATAATGATTTGGAATTATTTATAGTTGCCATTTTTGCTTTCTCCACAGCATGAATTACATCATCATAGAAATATAATTCTACTTCCGTTTTAAATATCTCTAACCTGAGGTATAACTGCATTAGTGCCAGTACTGTCCTTTTTTTTCTTGTTGTCTGAGACTGTTATTTGAACATTTTACTTTTGCAAGGGCAAAACTGTTTTGCATGTATAAGATATTTTAAAAACAAAAAGTTTTTATTTTAAAGTTGTCAAAGGTTGTGGTTAGTACCTTAATATTCTTACAAATGCTGTTTTCACAGCATAGACATAGCTGTGGCTAGCTGCTTTTTTGAAAATATACTGTTTAGACATCAGCTATGATGAAGTAATGTCATTTGGTTCAATAAATGAGTAATCAGTACCTGAAGTCTTTATATCAGACTAGCATTCAGACTAGTGGCAATGTATCATGAGTAAGGAATGCATCAGAAGAGAGGTATCAGTAACCCCTCCTGGAAAATATCGTATGCAGGTGTATGAAAAACAGTGTAGTTTAAGTCCCACTTACTGTTGGTAAGTGAGCACGACAAAGCTGTGGGCTCAGACTGTAATGGGCAAATCCTGAAGGATTAGTAATTAGAATAATATTCTGAAGCAGACACTGTATATCTTATTTTTATTTTATTTATTTTTATTTGACAATTGTTGACCAGGTTAGTCCAACTGGGCTAGAAGCCCATTTTCAGTGGAGACCCGAGGAGTAAAGCTCCAGTACAGACAATTACAGTACATAAGCTACACGGTCCAATATAGAGAATTATAATAAATAAGCTCCAAGTACAGAGAAGTACAGTACATACACGATAAAATAATTTTTTTAAACATTAAAAATATAAGCAGCAATTGAATTTTTAAAAAGAGAGAGAAAAAGATTCATTTTTAACAGTGAAAATATATACAGCAGTTGAATTTTCAAAGAGAGTGAAAAATATTCCCCGGATGAAATGCTAAATAAAGAGAGGTAGTTAGAGATGAGCAAACAATATACACATATGTACATGTGGTGTAGAAGTAAAGCTTAAGGGTGCATTTTTTAGTAAGACTTAGAGAAAAGGGAGAAAATTAAGAGGTGTTACAGTAAGATGTCTGTGTAGTGGGAGTGAAAAAATACAGTAGTGCAGTGGATTAGGTAGGGACCTGACAGGGATAAGACCTAGTGTTAAGTAGGTGAAGTTTAAGTTCCTTTTTGAAATGTTTATTGCTACTGAGATACCCAAATAAATACCCAAATGTTTATTTGGGTATCACAGGTGCTAGTAATTAATCAAGAAAGTATTACGCATTTGTCATAATGTGTTATGGTCAATCACTCTAGGTATACATTTGGCTGGCGGTGATATGGATTCAGGCTGCATAACTCCTGACCTTCATCACACTGGTGGCAGCAGTGAGGATTTGGCCTCCATTTATCCTGATCTCCACCACACAGAAAAAGATGCTGTTATATTTGAAATTGCAATGACGGATGTGAATAATGAAGAACTGCAAAAATAGTAGCTAAAAGATTAAATTCCATAGACAGTAACAAAGTTATGAGATTTAAGGTTGTCTTTATTCAGTCATAAGTTTATTTGCATGAGCACATAAACTGAAAAATGAACTTTCTGCAATATTTGAAAGATTTCATTTGATTCCAAGTGGTAAACTGACTGAAAGTATTACAAATATTTGTACATCATTATGCTGATTTATTTAAATGTGTTAACTGGCACAGAACACTGATCCCAATAGTCCTATTTCAGTCTCAGACCAGAAGTTCAGAAAACAAACAGTGCAGAGGATGACAAGGGAAATAAAAAGCAGCAAACATACAGACAGGGGCAAAAGTAAAAAAAACAAAGGAAGCTCATTGTTTTACATTGTATGTTTCTGTGGGGTGTTACAGTTTCCTCCTATATCACAAAGACAAGCCTTTAGGTAACAGTGATCCTCTGAACTGCCTGTACAGTAAGTATATAGGCAACGTGTGTGTATATGAATGTGCGTGTATGTGTGCATGTGTGTGTGTGTGTGTGTGTGTGTGTGTGTGTGTGTGTGTGTGTGTGTGTGTGTGTGTGTGTGTGTGTGTGTGTTTGTGTCTGTATCCTGTGATAGACTGCTATCCTGTCTAAAACTGGTTCTCTGCCTTGTGCCTCTTGCTTCCTAGAACAGGCTTCAGCTTTTATGTATCAATTAGCAGGATAAGGAGGTCATAGAGAATTAATTAATTAAAGAAAGTCTAGACAAGTTTTAAATGTTTTCTAATAAATCCGGTCAACTTATAGCATCAAACAGAGGATCTGGAAGAATGGCAGTTAGCTGAAAAGTATAAAACAGCAGATGTCAAAAAATCTGAGTAAGTGATAGAAGTATGAAAATACAAAAGGTGAAGATAGAAGACATAAAACAACAAAAACAGAATGAAGGAAATTGCCAACATTTTTTACAAATAAGTAAACTGGTTCACAAAATCATAATTTGAAGAATACAGTCTGACCTTATCTACAGTAACATTTTCACTAAATTATATGCTGCATCTCCAAGACAACTTATAGTAGAAAATTACTTTCTCACTCTGAAATGCAGTGGTTTTTGAGCTGGCATATTTTTACTGAGAGAGAGGGACAGTCTTTCATATGGGTGAAACAGAAGGAACATCATTCTTTCTATGAAAAACATGAAAGTGTGCTGTTTTTTGTTTATACATGCTTCTTCCGTGAAAAAAAATGCATGTTGTACGTGCGTTACTTTTTTTCTCCTTTCATGCACATCTTTTTATATGACAGGTCATTTGAAAAATTACTCTTATGGAACCATTATTCAGTAAAAGCCCATAAATTCTAAAAGTATAAATCCATCATAAAAGCAACTAGCAGGAAATAGTATAAAAAAACTGACATGAAAGTAGTAAGTTAGATTGAGTGAAAATTAAGATGAAAAATGGAAGAAATGCATTATAAGATGTACTGCATCATGCCCTTAGAGCAAAAAGTGTATTTTCATAGAGTACAGGAAATGTGTAATTTGATAAGATGATTTAATGCTCGATTTAAAATGGATGGACAGAAATATGATTTTGGTTATAAGCAGAATTGTGTATATGTTGCTGGAATGTTAACATATATGTCACAGTTGTATCTGGGTCAAACTAAAGAAATTACAAACAATTTTAGAATCTCCTAGAATGATTTATATTAGCAAATAAATGAAGTAGTGGATTCTCAAAATAAAACTCATTAAAATAGAGCAGATATGTGTTTATTCCATAGCTGAGACCGAAGAAGTATATAATAGACCGAACATTTGCAAATAAATATGTGGTTATAAATCATTAAACAAAATAGACTGAGAATAATTTTTGACATGTAAAAAACTTCAAATAAAATACCATAGCATTCTTATAGCCATTACTATAGGATAGCACTTCGCAACATTAACCGAGTCACATTGCTGAAGAGAAAGATTAGATTAATGCAAAAATATAGTAATAAATAAAGAAACATGGTGGCATACGTTCTAGAACAAATAACCAATTCAGACAAAAAGTAACAAACACCTCTGGTAAAATAATGATAAGGAAATATTAAAAACCTTCTTAATTATGTAAAAAAATTAAAAAACAGTTACATTTTAATAAATGATAATATATATAATGAACACCCCACAGAAAAGATTATATCTTTAGCAAATATTTCAGTATATATTATTACTTAGTTATTTACTTGCTTACTTACAGGAGTAAATAGCTAGAAATCTTAGACTGATATAGACAATGGGAATTAAATTACACTTACTAAAAATACTGTAAAAGACAAGGTGCAAAAATAAAAAGGTAATGGCTGGAATCTTTTTACTTTAACTGGGTATATGTGCACAATGGCCAATCCATTTGAAAAAAACTAAAACAGGATAAACATGTTAAATACCACATGAGAAGAATGCCACCCTTGTATCCCCACTGTTTGAAAAAAGGTATTGTCAGGAATTTGTGACAAGAATAATGTACAGTGCACGGTAATAATGTATAGTGTAAACATGAGTTTTTTTGTGTTATTCTCTCCTTTATGCTCATACACCACACTGTGGCTCTTGTCACTGAAGTTATAGGGAAATTCTTCCTTGTAAAAAAATCATATCAAACTGACACTGGTTGACAAAGTAAAAGCAAACATTAGTAAACATAAAATGTACAGGCATGAATACACAGAAGCAGTGTTGTTGCAAAAAATGAAACTATGAACATGATATGAAGTACTTCAATTAGAAGGAGGAAGATAAAGTAATTCAGACTGTAATTGAGATACAACCTATTGATTGGTTCATTGGTTAGTACTAGGCTAATTGCCCTTGTGAGCCATTTTAAGCCTAGCCAGTTATTCCCTGTGAGATTCAAACCCTGTACCTTGTGTTTTTAAGGCAAACACCTTAACCATTAGGCCACCCTCCCAACATTTCACTGCATCAAGTCTTAGTTTCATACTCAATGCCCTCAGTTCTTTGCAAATCCCTATATGTGTATATACAGTGCATATCTCTCATCCTTATAGTAACAGAAAATTCACTTTTCATGCACAGAGTCCGCATTTCAAATACAGGGCAGTAGACAGACAGATTAACCATTAGGCCACCCTCCCAACATTTCACTGCATCAAGTCTTAGTTTCATACTCAATGCCCTCAGTTCTTTGCAAATCCCTATATGTGTATATACAGTGCATATCTCTCATCCTTATAGTAACAGAAAATTCACTTTTCATGCACAGAGTCCGCATTTCAAATACAGGGCAGTAGACAGATTGTGGAGGTTGAGCCAATGTAAAACTCATATAGTAATAAACAGCATAATCCTGATTCTATGTTAATGCGGTCATTTGAAATAATTGTTCACTGTTGCATAGTTGGAGCTAAAATATCTTTAGGCATCTTGGTTTTGCAAACTTATGATTTCTATAGCAGTCTGGAGATTAAGCCATATTCAAGCATGGGATATTGAGTTCCCCTCTTTCTCCACCTTGGTAAGGGAATAAGAGAATACATGCAGATGGAATGTCTGAATAAAAATAACACATAAACCATATTTTTGTGATCACATCTGAGTAACTAATAAATCTAAATATCTCTGCATAGCTTCACCATCCCTGAACCGATGTGTCATTTTTAGGTTGCTCAGTCAATTTACAGAACATGAATTGATCAAGGAAACAATAAGTTGTAATGTGCCAAGTAATATAAATGATTATATATGCATGTATGTGCGTTTCTTGGAAGGAGATGAATGCTCCAGACACACAAATTATTTCTGAAACAATGTACTGAATAGTCACCAGGCTAGAATTCAAGTGCATGTTTTCTTGAATTGTCAACTACTTGTTCTTCTGAATACAAAATAATAAACTACAATGAAATCAAATTGAATTCTGAGCTTTTATCAAAGAAATGGTGTAGCAGTGTAGCAAGCAGTCAAAAGTAGTTGTAGTTTAATACCTAATTAAGAGATTCTCTACAAAACCAAAGCTGCTGTTGGCTTACAGAAACAAGGAGCTGTGGGTACACCATCTCTTCCTCATTTCTGCAGTAGACCACTGACAATCATTAACAGTGACCAGACTGGTGAGCATCAAGCTGCAGAAGGTATAGCATGAAAATCAAAGAAACAATTAATGCATTATATCACTACTGCTCACTTTAGTCTTCCAGGATAAAACTGAATACAGAAAAATGCTTTCTGGGTCTTGCATTTTGATGACTGATTCTGTAATGATGTCATTCCTCTAAAATAGATACATTTATTACTATGATACAATGTGCACATGATGCAAATTGCATAATGTGAAGATGTCGCAGTGATATTTACTTCTAAGCTGTTTTCTGGATTGTCTCTCTCTGGTGTTGATCTAACACTTCCTCGTTTTATGATAAAGACCTATTTAAGACACAAATGTGTGCAGCTGAAAAGCACTTCAGGCCAAACCTTAGTGGAGCAACACATTAGAAAGAGAGAAAATCACATGCTAGATATAATGGATGTGTCTTTTAAGTAGATTCTGCCCAGTGATGTATATTTGACTAATTCAAAGGACAAAATGGTAAGTAACCAAGGGGACATGAAACTTGAAGTGCTATTAGATTATTATTTTTCAGACTATGATGGCATTCTTTAGTTAAAGTGTTGATCTGTATATAGTGTGTGCATAGACCCCCCCCCCCGACACACAAATAGCAATAAAAAGTAAGTTTACTCATACGGGCAGGTTATGTTTGTGGCTGCAGATAGAATAATTATTTTATTGTTAGAGATATTACTTAGTTATTCGTTCTCTGTAGCTTTAAACTATTGCGAAACCGCGTTCCTGTATTTGGAAAGACAAATCCCAGATAGCCTAACGCACATCTCTCAACCTGGTAGCACAAGAAGTCTGGACAAAGCCAAAAGACAAAGGCTCAAAAATAGGAACAGATTTTAAATACTGCTCTTGTAAACATAGAAAGTTGCTGGAATAACATAATTCCATGTTAGCACGCATTTGCTGAAAGTATGGACTCTGGAACTCAGATGTATGTCATTATTTAGTGACTTCAATCCTCAGTGATTCGCCAGAAAACCACAACTATTTTGAGGAACAAACCAAAAATATGAGACACAACTCTGGACAGTTGAGACGTATAGGAACAGTTTTGCACGTAAACTGAACTCGAACGAATGCTTGGCCCACTACCAGCCGTAGACAGACATACTCCGCTTAAAGCATGGAGTGGAAATCCTTATTTGATGGAGCAAGTCAAGGGAACACTTACCCAGTTTTTCGAGACCAAATAAATGTATACAGTACGCTAAGAAATTGGCTGAGAGTTATACTGACCAAATAGTTATTGTTATCTGTAGTGAAAATGAAGATGTTTTGATAGTCAAAATGAGAGACGTTATCTCAACATGTGATAGGCAGTTCATACAGAAGTTAGTAGAGTTATCTAATTTACGAAAACCACCAATCTCGGGAGTTGGACAGACCTTGGAAAAGGAGTGATAAGGGGTTATTGGAGAAGGTAACTATTAATATAAAGCACCCACATAACCCAGTACACATAAATTCCACCGAGAATGTTCAAAGGTATACTCTCCTGCCTTGGCCCCTTCGATTATCAACAAATAAACCTTCAAGTCTCTCCCGCCCCCAACCTTTTTCCTGTAACATCAGGGAAGGAGACAAAAATAATCTGGGACAAATGCCCAAAAAAATAAAGAACAGTTCTAAAATAATTTACCGTACTCAGAAAGTTAATACAATAAAATATTTGTAGTACTACGCATTTTTTATGAATAAAATGTCTATCTGTAATGGCTGAAATTAAACAATTACTTTAACCCTCACTTTTGTCACAAAATCACACACGATTTGATACAAACAATAAAACTTAGAAATAAAAATCAGACAAGTGCCTAAGCAGTAAGGGGCACTTAAGAGGTAGGTCCTACACGTTTCTATTGCATCAAAAGTTCAGGTATTATCAGCTCACTTTCATAAAGGAGTTGCACAATTTTAAGTACCTTCTTGCATAGTTAGTTTTACTTTATCTTGTCACACATATATTTTACTAGTCAAACTGAATCCAGCACAAGATGTACTCCTTTCAACAAAAATACGTTTCTTCTTCAGCAGATTACAGGTACATGCTTTTTCATGACTGCAAAAGAAATCCTGTCAGCATATTCTATGAAAACTTAAAGATCACGTGCAAAGTTTTTTTTTACTATTCTTTTTATTATAATTTTGCCTTCATCTTGTAAAGTGGGCTTTCTTATTCTAAAATAGGTAGCTTTCACATTAGTTACTTCAGTGGACTTTTATTTATGAAGTTTAATCAACTGGTGTTTCTGTTTGCTGTACACTGAGCAACTGTCCAATTAGTTGCTGATTTCATGTCATCCATCCGTCTTCTGATTATACATTCCAGAGGTGAAACAGTTCTGTAGTGGGTTGGCATGTTTTCTGTAGACTGTAGCAAATTTATTACAAAATAATCAGAATGCAAGACAATCAGTCAGACAATCAAAATAAAGACAGCCATATTCAAGTGAAGGGTAACAAAAATAAGACAGAACAGGATAAGATTTTTAGTAAGTTGTACAGTACTTGGCAAACACTGGAATAAAACAAATGTAAAGCTAATAAAACATTCCTCAGGACTCAATAAACTGTGTAGGCTTCACCCAGAGCCTACATGAGGTTTACATGTTAGCACAACAGTGTGTGGCATGTGCTAACATGCAATGCATATTAATGAGGTGTGGCATGCCTAAGCTAGGTTGTGTGGCTGGTAGCAGTTTTGCTGGCCAGGAAAGCATGTGAGCGAACATGGATATCAATTGCATGTAAAACAGAGCACCTATGGTCTGCAGACTTGCGATGAATGCCACAATAACCAGTAGGGTTTCACAGTTAGAGTAACATATCTCTGCAAAGGCCAACATAATGTGGGTACATTTAACCAGTAATAGGGACATATTTGCCACAGATGTGACATAGACATGTGGTTGAATGAAACATACCTGTCATCCTCTTTGGGCAAGATATGTGGACAAAAGCATACATAATGTGGGGGCAAAGGCCCAAAAATGGGGACACATTTTTTAATATTGCACTTCCAAACTTAGAAATTTGATAGAATAAATAGGCGCTACATTAGCATAAACTTTCTGAACAACATCAAGTTTGAAACTCAAATATCAGTCATGAGTTTCTGACTTTACTCTACAATGACATGCCAATGATTTGCCAAAAAACAAGCATATTATGAGAAAAGATTGCAAATATGCGACAAAAACTGGACATTATGCACAGATCTGGACAGTTGAGAGGTATGCACTCAAATGTATGTAATACTGAGTCACATGAGTCCAAAGATCATCCCTGTGATGTGGCAAAAAGCCACAAATTTGATAAGGAAACCATCTGGACATAATGGAAATATCTGGATAGTTGAGGGGTATGAATGTGAACCACATAGTCCAAACACAGTACAGGACAGTGTACCTAAAGTACAGAGAATTGTGATATCCCATTCCTGACATTCTGTATAGAAGCTATGTTAATGATCTGTAACAGGTCATGGACTGCCACATAAAATGATCACTGAAGGGAAGTGTGAGTATTGAACAGGGACACACAGACAGACTGCAGGAATTAACACAGTAAGGATGACAGGTGAAATTCCCTCATGTACAGCAGAGGGCAGCTTGTCAATGGAAAATGGGTGTAGCGACAACACCAAGCACAAATCTATATGGTACAGTATGGACTGTACAGTGAAAATGATTGTCATGTAAGATGACATAACAATGGAGAGGATGTCTGTGTGAGATAAGCATCTTTACACGAATAATGCAGAGGACATTTATCAGGGATCTGACACATAATTGGGGCAGGGTGCATATTGTGAAGTTGTGCAAACTGATATGCCTGAAGGTGAGTGTATTCTCAGCAGAGGTCTCCAGCAAGCTGCCACAGGTAAAGGATCATGGAAGACATTACAAGAACCAACCGCAATCATGGACAGTATCAGAATAATACTACCAGTAATCCCATGCCTCTGACATAACATATGTGATGTGATAAGAGATGAGCCTGCACACACACACTTGAACAACTATTATGAGACAGCCAGACTTATAGGTTCTTAGGTTCATAAGTGTTTACTAGGCTAACAACCACAAGGGCCTCTCCAAATCCATGCATCCCAAATCACTGTCAAGCCCCAATATCCCCGATAGGTTCAAGCAAGGGCCTGGGAGGTGAAACATTTACAAGCAAGGGCCTTTGAAATGAACCATGTCCATCACTTCCATTTCCAGCCTGTTCCATTAGAGACATAGGTGCCAAACAAGGGATGAATTTAAGAATAATACATTGTATTTTTGAACTCTATTTATTGTACAATTTAGTTTACAAAGTTGATATATTAGAATGTATGTGATTTATATTATTTACCGTATATTGCTGGAGCTTTGCACTGTGGGCCTCCCCAGAAAAGTGGTCGTGCATAGCCCAGTCAGGCTTTTCCAGTAAACAAATATGAATAATTAAATATCAAAGCCACCATCTTCAAAGATATTTACTCACTAAATACTCCTATACATGACAGCAAACTTAATGGCATCTTAAAATGAACTCAGTCGTATACAGTCTGAATAATGATACCAAAAAATACAAAGTGTTAAGTGAAAAAGTGTAGTACTAGGAAGTACACGTCTATGTATTACTATTCAGTAATATAATCAAAAAATACCTTCACTACACAACAAACAAGTCAGGCAGGAAATGTCTACTAAAGAGGTGCAACCTTTAGGGCTTACAAGATTCTAAATTTTATTATTTATTTAATCAATAAAATATGTACAGGTAGCGTATGTACATAAATGCATCTGCACCTGGTGTCTGTGCCTGTAACAGTACACATAAACCACTTAAGAAGTGTCTACCAAAATTCTCCCTTTATGCCAAGATAAATTATATAAATATTTCTGACATAGCAAGCAAGCATACTTCAGTCAATGAACAAGAATGCAGCATCTCTGCTGAAGTGCTTTGTTTCAATATCGCCCCTCCTCAATCTGACTGATTGTATGATTGTAACCATGCACACTGTACTGGCACTATAATATCTGCAGGAGGTGTTAGGAGGGACACTGCTATACCTGTATGTGATAGTATGGGCAATACAGGCTAGTTGCCTTGTGTGCATGCATATATATATATATATATATATATATATATATATATATATATATATATATATATATATCTACACACACACACACACACACACACACACACACACACACACACACACACACACACACACACACATATACACACACACACACACACACACACACACACACACACATACATAGGGGTCGACTTCTCTTGTTCAAAAATGCACTTCCCCGAGACCCACTTTAGCAAAAGTGCACTTAAGTGAAAGTGCACTTTCAAATCAGTTTACTGAAGCAAGGTACAGTGGAGATAAGGAAATATACCTTTTTCCCACTGTAGTGCGATCTCGGAGTTAGTATGTAGCAGAGGTCTGGTCCAGCAAAGGGAAACACATTTTTGCAGGGAGGCAAGCCCCCATGCACCCCCCACTCCCCCACTACTTATATATACTAACTGAGATCGCACTACAGTGGAGAAAAGGTACATTTCCTTATCCCCACTGTACCGTGCTTTGGTAAACTGATTTTCACAAAAGTGCACTTTTGTTTAAGTGCACTTTCACTTAAGTGGGTCTCGGCTTTCTCTTGTTCGAAGAAGTGTGTTTTCAAACAAGAGAAGTATATAGATATAGATATAGATATAGATATAGATATAGATATAGATATAGATTTAGATATAGATATAGATATAAATATAGATATAGATATATATATAGATAGATAGATAGATATGACACAATCCACATTGTCACAAATGATATACATGTGATTAACGTTGTCAAACACCTGTTTATGCAGTGTGTGCATAAGGTGAACAGGTAGCCCACATGCATCTGGTGTAACAACTTGATTTGTGTTCTACACCATCAGACAGTCATGTATATTCGACAAAAAGAATACCTAGATATGGTCAATAAGCTGTGTGACAGTGCAATGTGTCAAAGGTGGTACACGTGTTACACATCACTGGAAGATGTGTAGGGAGGTACATGATGAAGGGTGCATTGCACATAGTTATTGGTGTGATGAAGGCTGGCAACCATGAATGTATTATTGCCTCTGATATCCTTGTCCTTCACATACACGGTATGGGAGGAGTCAACACTGTGACCAAATGCTAGTGGATGTACCACTTACCATCTACCCCAGAACACTGGTCACGTACCTATTGGTCTGATTATAGGGTGTGATGTCCACATTATACTTGGGAGGTGTGTTTGTTTCATGATCCAACAAATCCTTCCATGCTTCTTGTCAATGCAGGTGTTGTCATGGCTGTGGCAGTGGATTTTGGTATATGTTGACACTGTGTGTATTACACTAATATCACAGTTGGCGTGACGGATTGCCCACATATCTGTAGTTCTTCAGGCAGCTGTTTGGATACAGCATGTGTATGTCATCTCTGATGTCCATCACTTAACTAATGGGTAGGAAAGGGCCTAAGAAACACCCCTGATGTACTGACCTGATCACTGGGTCTGGCATATAGGTCACATCACGCATTTCAACACAGTGAGATACTACGTATCACATGCACTGGCATTTGGTGATTTAGCTGTTTATGGCCACATATGACAGTGTTGATTGAATACCTCAGTGTGGATTTGTGTCAAATGCCTTCACTTGGTCAAGTTCCACAAGATGATACTGTTGTCATCATGCATGCACTCGATGACCTCTTTGACGACATCTATCAGATGTAATGAACTTGAAGTAGCATTAACAATTCACACAGGTCTGTTGCACACACCTGGAATTTTACTAGTGTAGATGTAGAAGAGGTCCATTATGACATGTTAGTCTAACTCACAGTCGAGAAGAGTGAGGATGTCTCTATACTTGAATGCATCAGGTGCTGTCCCCCCAACTCAGTTGGATGCATGTTGATGTACACCCTTGTATGGGAACACAGGTTATATGGAGGGTGAGTCGAACTGTGTATTGAATGGTATCAGGAAAGTGTATGCGCTAAGTCATGCCATAGCTGATTTGTGTGATAGGCCTGGATGAAGGTAAAACAGCACATACTGCCTATTGTGATCTGGGCTAGGGCTTTGGCACAATCCCCCATGCAGGCATCATTGAGAGAACCTCCAAGCTGGGGATTAACCCTTACATCAATTAATGGGTAACCAATTGGCTCACTGACAGATATGTGAAAGCTGATGAATCAACCTGTATCAGTACAGCTGTCACCAATGGCAAACCTCAGGGATCTGTGCTTGGCCCTTCACAGTTTGAACTCTATTTCTCAACAGTTCAGGCTAAAATAAATGACCTTTGGCTTTCCAAGTTTCCTGATTCTTGCATATTGTGCACAGTCATTGACTCCACCAATGGTTAATACATAGCACAGGAGGAGTTATCGCACACAACTGAATGGTGACAAAGGCACACAATCTACAAATAAATGCAGAAATGTATCTTTATAATGATGTCCATCTGAAATGTGGAATTCCATGTTAATCACAGTATTCACAACAGTCCTGCTATGCAGAAACCCAATGATGCAAGTACTGGGAACACATGTAGATAGCACTCTGAACTTTGACCTCCAAGTGTCCACATTGGTATTGAAAGCCTGCGTTGTGCACATCATAAGTCATGCCATCATACTGAGATCTTTTGATTGTATGACAGCACTATAGTCAAACCTCATCATAACACTAATAGAGTATAATGTTCTCTATTTCATGTATGACACCAGACACATGTAACAGCTAGATAGACCACATTGTTTTCTCAGTAAGGTAACACAGGGCCTGCAAACCATGCCATGATGTATGTGGATAGATGCAAAGTCATGCCAATGTAATCTTTGTTGTATAGGATGAGGTGACTTCTGCATGGCCTCCACACCGGTCTCTGACCCTGCCTGGTGGGAGCACTGCATATCCAAAAATCTGATATAGCTGATGACATCAGCAGTGTCTGTTTAGTAGAATATAACAGTGTCCCACATGCTGGGGTAAAATGCTCTCTCTAATGTCAAGGAACAGCTATCACACACACACACACACACACACACACACACACACACACACACACACACACACACACACACACACACACACACACACACACACTAGAGGTATGACCACCCTGGTCTTGGATGTGATGTCCATATGTATATGATGTGCGCAATGCAGAATATGTCAGTCACCACTATGGTCACAGTGATGAAAGTGTAGATTGCTATAAATATGTGTTCCCAAGTCTCACAACATTGTGTTTGAGCTTAGAGGGGTGCTATGTATATCATAATTAGCAGGGGTACTTCATTGCCAAAGGGTACAATGAGCCATTGTGTGCTTTAAGGTTCAGTCTGTGAGTTTTGCACCAATCATTTGTGTGTGGCAGCCCCTTCCATAATATGTTACCTTCATTGGAGGCCTCTATATTAGTGAGTCCAGTTACCAGCCATCTACCATTGCCTGCACTTCAAAGAAGTAGTTGGCAAACAGTTGAGAGCCCAGCACAGATCCTTGTGGTATTCTAATGGTAAGTGGCTATTGGTGCAGGTGCAGCCCCCAACTTTGAGAATGTGTGTTATGTCAGTGAGCCAGTTGCCTATCCCTGTACTAGTGTATGGCTTAATTCCCACAGGAGAGATTTTTGCTATGACACATGAATGGGGAATAGTGTCAAAGGCCTTGGATAAGTCAACATTGGTGGTATGTCCTGTTTTCCCTCATCCAGGTCTGTGGGGTCCCTATCCAAAAAGTCCACAACATTCAATAAGCAAGATCTACCCTTGACAAAAACAAAATGGGTAGGGACAAGTGTGCTGAAGGTCACCTATGTTTCTGTGGATATCCTCCATGCTGATTCCTTCCCTAGCCTTGCAGATAAGTGTTTTTAGGCATATGGGTCAATAGTTGTAGCTCTGCATGTTATCAGACTGATGTGTATTCTATAGCACACAACATTTGATATAACATTTTGTACTGTGGTTGATATATGTGTGGAAGAAGTACTGAGACACCAGGGTTGCAGTGCTTGTGGGGGTGGCAACAAATGGATGTATTGTAAATTACACATGATTACACATTAAATTTCATGTTATACAGAGGAAATAGACAGTAAACAGCAGTAATACAGCATAATATGTACATTTCCATATTACAACAAGCAGCAGGTCTGTGGGACGGTTACTAAAGTGCATATAGGTAAGCAGTGCACAAACATGAGGTGCATTGCTAAAGCCTGACAGTTAGTAGTGAGTCTATGACATACACTTGCTGCTTAACTGACTCTATGGCAGCATGTTATAGCATTGATACAGTCCTTTTTTGGCCCAGATGGTACTGAGTTCGAATACAGGTGTAACTAATACTTTAAAATACTTTTCATTACAAAGTGATAATGCAATGACATGAATTATTTATACAAGCTGCGTTGCTGTGTGCTGGGATAGCACAGTGGGGATAAGTGGCACTACATGAAGAAAAACACAGAATTCTGCTGCTACTCAATGTGGCTGCACATTTGTGCATGATCCACACCTTCTCGCAAACATGGAGCACAAAAAGTGAAGAAATCCACTGCATTTTCTGCTACTTATGTTTGTTGGGTGTGATTCTACGTTTTGACCAGTCTAAAGATGTTAAAATGGGGTAGATAGGAAAGTAGTAAAATGGGAAGCAAGCAAGGGAAAAAAAGAATGTCTGACAGTTACTATTGAACCTCTAGGATACACCTGTTACTTAAATGACTGTGGTAGCACATGTTAACACAGTTAATGCAGTGATACATTCCTTTCTGGGGCCAGATGGTAATGGGTTTGAGTACACTGGTATGTAATAATTTTATCTGCTTTCACATTACCATTGCTGTGCGTTGGTTCAAGATGTGCACTATCATGTGCCTTAAAGAAAAAAAAAATGGGGAAGACAGGGCAGTGGTGAAATGGGGAGCAAGCAGGGGGAAGAATAAAGGCAAAACAGGGCAGGAATGGGCAGGAGGGAGGTAAGAAAAAACATAGCTATCCATTTCTTTAACAATGCAACATATTAACTGAGTTTGGACTGTCACCTCCAGAGAGAGGGGTGACCACAATCATGTTGTATAGGCGGATAGACCAAATCAAGTGTGTCAAGAAGACATGTGCAAAATGCAGAACAATGTATGGGACAATATTTTTTTTTTTTTTTGTGGGACAGATGCCCTTCTTTTTCAGAGAGAGAGAGAAGAATGTTGGGGAGTAAAAGTAGATATGTCTGGGACAGGTACATTGGGTAGGTGAGAAAGCAATTGCAAACAGACAAGACAAACAAGACAAGAGATAAAGATGGTGATCGACACAAATGATTGGGGGACACCATGATTGGAGTGAGGGTGGGGACATTCAGAACCCATGTTTGTCAAGCTGGGTGACAGTCCCAGTGGACTGCCTTCACTGTCACCTCACTCTGCAGTTGGCTGGAGTACTTGACATCTTCTTCTCCTCTTACTACTACTCATAAAATGAGGTACAGTAGACATTCCAGCCGGCATAAGCATGCACCAAGAGTGCAGCGCACAACCCTACACACTGTAATGGCATCTATGTGCAGGTGATAAAATCACCATCTCTGCTACTGCTCCCACTGTGTATCAAAAGACCGGCTTTTGGGGCAGGACTACCTGAACATTCAGGTAGTGCAGGAGTAGTAGATGTGGTGTTGTCAGGTTGGCTCCCAGATGTGTTGGGCAATGGTGTTGGAGCTGGTGGAGGGGGCAGGTGGATCCTGTGGGGCAGGCCTATCTTGCTGTGCTGTGCAGCATTTAGTGATGTGGTACACATGGGAGACATGGACCCATTGGGATGACACATAATAAAATACAGCAGAAAATAAAATAAAATAAAAAAAGAGAGATAAGGGTTGGAGTGAGTGAAAAAAAGAGATAAGATAAGTACCTTCACATGTGATGTACAATGCATTAATATAATTATTTGACTATATTATCCTAACCTTTACTTTTAAGACTACCACCTCCTAAGATAGAACTTTTACTTTTAAGACTATCAGCTCCTAAAATATGTATACTATACTACAAATTGCAGGAAATACTCCTTGACATGTGTATATATTGCACATATGCATGTTTAAATTATACAGAGTACAGTTTACTGACATGCCACTGGTATAGAGCTTTTACTTTAAACCTTTAAATTACAAATAATTGAAATATTAACAGTATTATATAGTCAGGAGGTGTGGTCTTTGAATCTACAACCTCCAACTAAAGTTTAACATTGTAGTCTTGATTTGTGGTACAGGCTAATACATGCATATTTGCTTTTATAGTTGAGATATGCATGCTCAATTTGATACACAACTGTATAAAATACCAAACACGCTATCTTTAACTTTTAATGCTACAATAACACTTCTCTTCTGGCGCTTACATACCACATGCTTCCCTCTTCCTTGCCAATCTGGCCCCTTGGGTTCTTACATTGACCTCCCAGTCCATGGCAGCTGTGGAAAAAACAGAACAGAATACCATTATGAATACCAGTCTTGCCTTGATTCAGGTCTTAAAAATAATTTCTGTAGTTGATACTTGCAAAGTTGTGGGATGTCTGCGGTCTTAAATTTCTCAATTCAAGCATCAAGAGTTTCCCTCTTCCTCTGTCATAGGCCATTATAGCATTACTGTGATGCCTACATTGGTCACCAGTGAGGTGGATACCAGTGGCACTGGTTACAGCCCAGGCCAAACTATCCCAAGCTTCCAACTTATACTCAGAGCCAGAATAGTCTCCCTGCAGAAGCATGACACTGTGGTGTTTAACTAGGAGTCCAATAAAAATATTGGATTCCTGGACACCCCATCTCTATGTCTTAAATCTGACACCTTCTCCAGAAATGCCTGGCATGTCTGCCATGGATCAAAAGCAATGGCAAATGGTGATTTCCCACCAGTTCCAGTTATCTGGTTTACTGGTAGTGCACACACAGTTTGAAAATGTTGGGCTCCTCTTCCCATCACACAAACACCGTGCTTATTAGTGAGCACTTCTGAACACAGTGTCTGCATCCTGGAAAGCAGAGTACAACAGAAGCAATCAAAGCAAATTCAATGCTATTGGATGTGCAGGCAGTTGTGTATTTGTGTTAGACAACTATAAAGGCCATGGCAGTCCAGATAGCAAAAATATAGGAATATAGTGCACAAATACCCACAGTCATACATTTGAGAATAAATGTGACAATACATAGATAAATAAATACATAACTGACACAATACTCATGGCTCAGCCCTCATACATATAATTAATATCAGCTAAACCATGGCAAGTGTTATAAGTGAGAGTGACTATAATGGGAAGTGGAAAAACAGTAAAAGTGCATGGAATATGCTGTATTCAAACTGAGCACTATGTGTATGGCAGTCCTACACTTACACCTGTTGCCATAAGAACATTGAGAAAACACTTGTCTATGTTGCAGTTCATTGTTATAAACTACAAAGTCACAACAGTAAAACAAAGGTCATGCACCATGTACTACAACCCAGGACCACCTGTACCCCAGCCTTACACTTAACATCTGCTGCCACAGGACTAGCTACATAACATGCCCTCCTTTACTAATCATTCTTAAGGTCTCACTGTTAACCAGAGTGCAGCATTGCTTATGGGTTTTTTGAGATTCCCAACAGTATTAATTGAATGCATCTGGTTTCTATGTTTTGGCTGTCTGGGTCTTGTCTGCTTCCGGGGTGGTTCAGTTATCCAGTTTGCACACTGCTGCACTTTGTGCAAATGAGATAAGCACAGCCAAACCTGACATTCCTTTTTCTCCATCTCCCATGCTTGCTCTATGTGGTGCATCGGGCAAACACTGGTAAATAAAAAAAGGAAAAGAAAAAAGAAAGAAATGGGAGAGGGAGTTGAAATGAGAAAAGCAAACCATGACATACACACTAGAAAATGTTAGTACACATGAGATATTACCACATAGGTCTGAATTTGAACTTTCACTCCAATGCAGCTTCAGAACAAAGGATAGCTGCCTTATACCTCTTTACCACACAAAAAGCTTTACAGAAAGGGAACTTAACTCAATATGTACACAGCCAACTGCAACAGCATCTACAGTGAGATAAAAACATGCAAGTATTATTTGTACATTTAGTAGTTTTGGATGTAGTGCATCTTGTGATCACACAACCTGTCATGATTCTTGCTTGCAAATATACAGCTCTGTCTTAAATTTCTGTTTTTGTTGGCCATTCTTCATGTATCTGACCAATAATCAGAGACATGCAGTGTGTAAGCCATTCTATATAATTGGCCGTAAAATGTGTGAGGATATTAAGTGGAAATAATATCATATGCAATTGCCAAAAAAATGAAGGGAGGTTGGATGTGAAGGATCACAACCTGAAACTTGTGTGCTGCTTACTTATATTTCCAACCTTACATCTAACACATGCAGTGCTGTTGTGTTTTCCTTCTCCCAAACACTAATCAGTCACAGTTGCGATCATTAAAACCAAACACTGAAGGAGTAGCTGCACTATGTTTACATCCATACATGGATCCAATTTTTGGGGATTCAGCAATTTTAATGAGCTCACACCTCATTTGCATCTTCACTGTGCTGACAGCTCTGAATCTACACCATAAAAAAGCAACTGTGTAGCTAGGCAAACTGGTGGTAAGGAGACTTGTTTATCTAGAGAAGACTGAAGAGACACTATTACTTTGGGATATGTCTGCACAGAGGAGTACTGAACTTCAGGAGATATGCCTACATTTGTTCAGCTACATACTGCGTATGCTGCAATGTATTTATGAAAATTCTGAAGCAAAGGATTTTACACTTTTATCTGTGTACATTACTTAGAAGTGTACTGATGGCATGGGCTTGTTGCCAAGCCATTTCAGGGATATACATGATTGCCAATATATGAAAATGGAATGTGTTGTGATAATATGTACAAATGTTTCAGGGACAGTGCCTTTGATAGACCTTTTAGCATTTCAAATATGGTTTATTAGCAAAATGTGTCATTTTCCTGTTCCTTTGCAGGGAGGAGAAAAGGTGAATTACTGTTGTGGCACAAATGAGGACAGACTGTTCTTTTATGAGTGGTGAGCAATGGTAAGTTACTGTTATGGCACAAACAAAGACAGACTATTCTTTAATGGGAGGGAGCAAAGGTGAGTTACTGTTATGGCACAAACAAGGATATGTTGCTCTATTACTGTGTTACAAGGATATGCAACTCATTCCTATTAATGCACATACACTCTAGGTTCAAGACTTACCTTGCAAATGCAGCAGTTAACATTGTTCTGTTCGTGTAGACTCATTTTCCGTGGTTGTATTCCGAGCATTTTCTAAAACATAGGACAAGCTAGTATGGAGTGTACACAGATGCTTTATAGCTTATTGAATAGCTCCACAGTGTTGGATTGGTTGATTAGCATGCAATTCAGCTGCTTATGTTTTAATTAGTATACCTCGGTGTTTACCTGGTTTGTGAGGGGGTCTGTGCCTCTACATGGCACTTACTAAATCTAAAACTTTCTGTGGCCATGTGTGTATTACACTGCAAAATGCACATCATGAAAAATGACTGTGTAGGCTTTACTGAATCTTTGGGGATTATCTACCAATGGATTTTAGGGAGAAAACTATTGATGTGAGAGGTACCTCAATGACAAACCTACTGCACAGTGTGTTTGTATGTTATACCACAATGAATTAGTGCTTAAAAGAAAACATTTGGAATAATTTACACATCTGTGAAAATGAAGATGAGTAAAGTTATTATTCCATAGTAAACGACTATTTACTGCTGTGTAATAGAGAATGTGCTATATTGAAATGTCTTATAACTTTTAAATTTACTAATTCTGCAGAGGAGCATTTAATTTTGCCTTTTGTCCATACCTCTCAGCTGTCTCTGATTTTACTTCATGGGTTTGCCCTATCCTTTGTAAAGGTGTTGAATTTCCAGTACATGGCTGAGAATTGCAGTCAGTTAAGAAAATGCATTTTGATTCAAAATCCAGTGATCTATTCACTTTTTAAAAACTGTCCCTGATTTGATCCTTTATTCTCCCATTATTTTTGGATTTGTTCAAAATTCTTAATGAAAGAAGTTGAGAGGAATGTTGCTATCAGTTCAACAGTGCTAAATGTTTCTACCAACTTTCAAAGCTGGCAAAACACCTCACTCTACTATGGTTTTCTTTTCTTTATTTCTTTTTTTTTTTTTTTTGTAACCATTATTCTGGACAAATCCAGAATGTATGCCATTCACATATCCACAGTATTCTACTTAAAAGTGATCAACCAATTTATTGATAGACAATGATTTAGGAGTTTTGCATCTGTTTTATTACACTGCTTGCCAAGCACTATCCATGTTGCTAATCCTATTCTGTTCCATTTTATTTTTGTTACCTTTCACATGAATATAACTGAGATTATTTATTGATTTATTGTTTCAGTAAGTAACTGATTATGCTGCATTCTTCTTACTTAGCAATAAAATTTGCTACAGACTGCAAAAAACATGCCACCCTACTACAGAACTGTTTCACCCCTCTGTTGCATCATCCAAAACAGGGTCTGGAAGATATGAAATCAGTAAATAATCGACAGGAAAAATAATTAACAGTTTATTAAACTTCAGAGATATAGGTCCACTGATGTAACTAAAGTAAAAGCTATAAATTTTAGTATAAGAAAACCCACTTTACAAGACAGGGGCATAATTATAACAAACAGAAATGGTAAACAAAAAAAAAAAAACATTGCATGTGATCTTTAAGTGACATTTGCAATCTTTTTGATGATTCTCTGCAGTGTATTCAGTAAACCTCTGGTGAATTCTTATTATTAGCCTGTTTCCTAACCAAAATATATTTTTTTAGTTTATAAAATCCATTTAAAGAGACGTCTACATATTACATGTAATGAAAATAAAAACTTGCTTATAGAAAACAATGCCATATTTATCAAATGTCTAACATTTCTCCCTAAAATTCCTTTTCACATTTTCACAGTAAGACAAATTTATATTTCATAACCATTGCCTTAACATTCCCCCAGACTTAGTTTCTTATCAAAACAAATTGCATACTCAAGGTAAAATGTTCTTTTACTTATTAATCTGCTTTTATTATTCTTTGACTAAAGTGTTAGCATATTTCTAAAAATATTTTGCTCTGTATCTTTTTTAAATAGTCTTGTTAGCTTTTAGTTTTTGTTTCTCAAAGATAACATGTCAGATGTCAAACATTAAATCTTGTTTCTTACACAAGCTAATATACATTCGTTAGATGTTAATTATTTTTTCCTTGAATATGTACGTTTTAATCAAATATATTATTAGCTACTCCCATATTCACATATTTCGACCTTTAGGCATTAGAAATTGTGGCAATGACTTTTAAAAATCATTGTGAAGGCTCAGAAAAAGGAGCACCTTCACATATTTAGACCAAAATTTCCGAAGGGACTTGACCTCTTAACAATATGTGTATATTTAAACAGTCAATCAATATGTCTAGAAGGAGCAAGACTTAATCTATGTCTGAATGGTGGCAGCTGAGATATATGCATTTCAGTTCATTTAATAAACACTCATTTCCATTTTCACCAATATGTACTCAGTGCTCCTGTTTCTCCTTCAAAGGGATTTGATGCTAAAATACAAAATGCCTTTAACACCAATTTGTCATATAAAATGTAATTATTTGCTGTTCCTTGTAAGTTTAGGGGGGAACTCACTGTGAAAATGCATACATGTGCAGTAAGCAGGATGCAATCAAGTTGCATTGTTGAGAGACAGCAGTACTTTTTAACCATTTAAAATGCATCATAAATTAACAATGTTTATTGTTGCCACTCTATGCAAGAGTGAAGGTTGTTATAACATTTGCCATATTTCTATTGTCAGACTACATTTTAAACAAGATGATTAATTTATTTTGGATTATCATATAACCAAGTCAAATACTCCTTTGCAGCTTCCTGACCAATTAATTTAAAATTTATTGTGTGGTGCAAGCTGCTTAATTCTATATGTATAAAACTGACATAGTTCAACTTAATCCTTTACATGGACATTATATTAAATGGATAAAATACTATTATGTTTCTCAGTATCATGGCTATATAACAGTTTTTCTTTATTTACTTGTTTAGGGCATAGGACCATAGGAAGTTTCTAGGCTAATGGCCCTGAGGCCCTTATAAACCTAGCTAAGAGTTTATTCCATGTTTGGACAAGTCAACGCCAAAAGCTCCTGTCCAGCAGGGACACAGGTGGAATCCCAGGGATGTATTTTCTGTTTCCCATCCAGTTATCCAGGTTGTGCTTAAAAAGGGATAATGAGGTACTCTGCTTGACATGAAGAGGGAGTCTATTCCACAGATGGGGGAGTCTCTGGGACATAAATCTGTCCCACCAACAAGTCCTACTGATGTGACAGACCTGGTTGAGATCATGTGTCTGGGTTACTCAAGTGGAGCTTGATTTGCGGATATGCAGCAGTGTCATCAAGGCGGGGTCTGAGATTGCTTTGTATGCCAAACAGAGGTAACCTCTGAGGAGTCTGTATGAAACTGAGTAGAGGGACAGGGCTTTTAGCCTATCTGTGTAAAGTAGATGTTTGAGGCCCTGGATTCTTCTGGTGAGGAACCTCTGGAGTTTGTCCAGCTGCTGCATGTGCTTTGTGAGGTACATGCCGAAGGGGGAATTGTACTTAATAATTGGCCTTATAAGGGAAGAATACAGGGATGTTATGACCTCCTTGTCCCTGGATGAGATACGCTTACTTATGACATGGGCCATATAGAAAGCTTTCTGTACAATGGAAGCGACATGGTGGTTAAAAGTCATGCAGTGATTGCGTGCTTAGGACATTGTTATTAATGTGCTAATATGTGGGGATGTCACTCTCCCCAAAGGGGATGATGATGCATTTTTTGACATTCAGCTTGAGGACATGTTTTTGGCACCAGTGATTTGTTTGGGTGAGAACTTTTTGGAGGACATCCACATCACTTGGGGAACTGATGACCATGCCCAGCTTACAGTCATCTGAAAACTTGGTCAGCCATAACCCACTGGTTTTGGCCTGCACCTCAAAGAAGTATATCCCGAATAACAGATGCCCCAAGACTGATCTCTGGGGTACTCCACTTGTTACAGGTCTACTGCTTGAGGTGCCTTCCCCTATTTTGATAAAGTGAGTTCTATCAGTGAGACAGTTTGCTACCCATCTGATAATGTATGGAACGATGCCTACTTGAAAGAGTTTATCTATTATGCCCAAGTGGGGAATAGTGTTGAAGGTTTTGACCAGGTCAAGGTAGGTGGTGTGCACCATCTTCACCTTGTCCATGGCTTTGGTGACTGTCTCAAAGAAGTTGACTAGATTTAACAGACATGACCTTCCCATGACAAAGCCAAACTGTGTGGGGTTGAGTGTTTGGAGGTTGCCAATGTTTCTGTTAATGCGGTCCATGGTAATCCATTCCATGGCGTTGCAGATCAGACTAGTTAGGCTGATGGGTCTATAATTTCCTGGATGGGTAGACACTCCCATGTGTAAAGGGATGACAGTGGCTGTCCTCCACTTGGCTGGAACAAAGCTAGTACTCAGGCTTTGGTTGCATAGGTTGCCTAATGGTGCTGTAAGTTCATGCCTGAGTTCATGTAGGATGCAGCCTGAGAAGTTATCGAGTCCCATTGAGGCTGTATTTTTTGCCTTTCAGAGGGCAATGATGACCTGTTCCCTGGAGATGAGGGGAGGGGGGCAGGTAATGGGGATGTCCTGATTTACTGATGGGGGGACGGGGGGGTGACGTTTTCACTGAATCTGTCAGCCAGTAGGTTGGATATAGCTGCAGCATTTGTGTATGTGGTGTCCTTGACCACCAGTTCTGAACAGATCTGAGTACTTCCTTTGAGAATTCAGACATATGTGAAGAAGGCCTTATGACTGTCTCTAGTAGATGTGGCCAATTCGGACTCAAAGCTGACTTTGGAGGATTTCACTAGCACTCTTATTTGTTTGCTTAGGCTAAGATGCTTCTAACTGGGAACGTGCTCTTTCTTGGCCCAGGAAAGCATTTTTTTCCTTTTGTTATATAGTTTATTTATTGCAGAAGTCCACCAGACAGGTTTACTCTTCTTTGCGGAGGACGAGGTTGTCCTGTCAGGTATTCCTGATTCCATGCATCTATATAAGTGCTCATATAGTACTTTGGTGTAGATTTGGACATTGGTGCCAGTTCCAACAGAGGGGGAGTGGGCTGTGAAGCTGTTTACACCATCCTTCAGGAAGTTGCAATCAGCTCAAACTTGGTCAGCCTCAACCCACTGGTTTTAGCCTTCACCTCAGAGAAGTATATACCAAATGAGAGAGGTCCCAAGACTGATCCTTGGCATAAGCCACTCATTACAGGTCTACTATTTGAGGGGAGTCAGGGGAGATGCTGACTTCTAAAGTGACTGCTTTATGGTCAGATCTTACCAGGGAAGATGATACTGTAGGGGTGCTGCAGTGGTTACTCATGTTGGTTAATTCCAAGTCCAAGATATTTTCACCTCTTGTGGGGGTATCGACTAGCTGTTCCAAGGCATTTGCACTGATAAAATCGAGGCATCTCTGGGCATTTGTGTTCTAGCATGTATAGTTTTTCCAGTCTATGATTGGGTAGTTAAAGTCGCCTAGGATCAGGGTAAAGGGCTAAATCTTGATAGATTCGAAGAGGTCCAGATAGGTGGAGTTGGCATCTTGAGTCAAATTTAGGGGCCTGTAGCTAGCTATGATTTGAATAGGGGTCTTATCAATGGTTAACTGCACCTGGAGTGTCTCCTGTGCATCACACTGTTTGACCAGCCTGGAGGTGTGTGTGTCTTTAATATATATTGAAACTCCACCTGCTTTGGCTTTGCTGACCAAAGTTTGGGGTCTGAATGTATGATAGGATGAGTAACCAGGTAGGGCTGGGGTGCTCTCCGCAGCTTTGAACCAGGTTTCTGTGACTGCAAAAATGTCAGCATCTCCTAGGTTTAAGAATACTTGCAATGAGTGCAGTTTCATGTTTAGACTCTTGTGTTTAGCAGCATGACCTTTAATTTGCATTTTATTGAAATTTTTATTTTGGTTTTATCAACCTCAGGACTTTTCCTAAAAAAGGCACTATAGGGAAGACAAGGGCCTTTGTCAGAAGCCTGAAGCCCAAGTGAGACAGATGCAGGCCATCTGTAGCAACGCATTGTGGTATGTCAGTCACATCTTCTCAGGCTGTCAAGGTGCTGGATCCCCCTGGAATGACACCAGACACTAAGCCAATTGTTAAAGTCAATAATTTTCTATTTGTATTGAGGCATCATTCTGGGTGACGGTAGAATGCTGCTTAAGGCTAGGGACATACCTGCCTGGGACACATATTCAGTGAGCTCAATCATGTCTCTCATCATATAGTCTAGGGAGGTACATCTCAAGTCATTCACCCCAACATGGACTATGACAGAGTCATAACAGTACCTGTTGTTGAGACACTTGAGTGCGTGTGTGATATGGCAGATTCGAGCATCTGACAGACAGCTAACCATGACTTTCTCCTTATCCATCCTGGTGAGAGGCACATCTGTGTGTCTCACAATGGAGTCTCCAATGACTAATATGTTGGTTTAGGGTTGGGTCTTTGTGGTTGTGGGACACTGGTGTGTGGACTATTCATGGTATGTGGTGTGGAGGGTTGTGGAGTTCACATGTGTTTTTGCCTCTGAAGTCTCCTTTGTTTGGGTATGTTTTTGTTGAGAACCTCCACATATGTGGGTGTGTGTTCTGTAGTTGTGGGTGGTGTTTGAGGTGTAGTGATTGTATTGATAACCTTCTCAGTGCCAGATATACTGGCTTGTGAGGGAGAGATCATAGACCCTAGGTTCTTAATGTAATTGCATCTCTCACAAATTGTGTCCCTAGGCGATAATAGTAGATGGTTGTCCATGTCCATGAGGCAGTTGCTACACTGTCGCAGGATGCCCATATCAACCAGACTGGCAGGTAGGAAATTGTCCATCCATATTTGTCAGAATCTGAGGGAGAGAGGCCAGGGACAGCTAAGGGGTAGGCCTAAAGCCCAAGTGCTTACACCAAGACTAAGAGGCTGTCTTAATTTAGCCACCAAAATATCAGGAATATCTTCTTCATTTTAATCTTGGACTAGATCATGTGAAGAGATGTTTAAGGAAGCTTACTTAGTCAGAGATACAAACAGACTTAAAGCTTTACATGGACATTTTTCATGCTCCCTTTAAGGCTACTAATTTAACCACCTTATTGATCATTATGTTACTTAGAATATACAATATCAATGTCCAATGTACTGTAATTTACAAAATTGCTAGATCTGGTGCCTTTTTGTAAAATGAAAGTTAGAATGGCTTGTTAAATGTCAGTACATTTAAGGCATTTAGCACATAAATCATTCACTTAAACTATCGGAGGCTCAGATGCAAATGAACACTGAAGCACTAAAACTGAATGTGCCCAATATAACTTTTTTTCAGCCATGTTTAGTGCCCTTACAAGGTATTGCCACTTCACAGATTACAGTCTAGAGAAATATAGTGGCACCTTCACTTCAATACATGTTTCTGCAATCAAGTATTGCACAACAGTTGTGCATAAGTGCAATAAATGCATGGTGTAGCATGAAGGAGTTTGAGTGTGAACAGCATGATTATATGGTTGTGTCTAGCCAACAGAATCCATAACTCAGTCTATTATTTCTCTTTAGTACCTCTAGGGACCACATAAATATATTTAATATCTGCACATGCTCACTGTGGTCATTGACTTGCCTGTGCATGAACAATAAACTTTGAAGCCACTAATGAAAGTGCACTATCTAGTATGAGCTTTTTAGAGTAGTCTTGGTCCAGGGCACAAGTAGCTGTTCCAAAGACTTAAAGTCATTCAAATGTACTCACTTTCTTAAATAACTAAGGACTGCCCTTTAGAAGAATATTCTGCAAAATTTTCTAAAAAAACTACTTACATTGTTTGCATGAGGTTCTAGTCACAGTTTTAAAATATGAATTATGTTAACTACATGCAACCTTACTCTTCTGCCCATGTTCAATGTTCACTTGTGAAACTGAAGGGTTTGAGCTTCAGGTGAAATTGCAGCCTTTTCCACGATTTCTTGTTTCAGATTCTGGTAGGCCTGAACATCGAAGTCCACATAAACATTAATTGGGCCATCAGTAAGGTTACCATATGTCCAGGTTTCCCCGGACACGTCCTCTTTTTTTGGGCTCCTGTCCGGGTGGTTTTTGAAAATTCTACGATTTGTCCGGGTTTTAAAACCCGGACAAATCGCAGAATTTTCAAAAACAGACATCCCTATTTCAGAAGTCTTTCCTCCGCTTTGTTTTTTTTTTTTTTTTTGATTGGCTCATATACCGGTATATGAGCCAATCAAAAAGCGGAGCTCTGTTCAATGCAGAACAGCTTCATGTTACGCACTGAACAGAAGAGGGTCCACTGTGCATGTTTTTGATTGACTCGTATACCAGTATACGAGCCAATCAAAAAGCGGAGCTATGTTCAATGCGGAACAGCTTGATGTTCTGCATTGAACAGAAGAGGGTCCACTGTGTGAGGTTTTGCTTGGCTTGTATACCGGCATACAGGCCAATCAAAAATCCCCAAACATGGACTACTTGTCTTTAATTCATAAATGCAATAAAGACAAGACTAAAGACCTTTTTTTTTTCCGTCCTCTTTTACATACAACCAAATAAAACCATTTTACATATGATTTAGCAGCTACAGTTCAGCATACAAGTTTTTGTCTTCACCAATCCAAAACAGGTATAAGATTACCACTTTTCATTGCTGCATCAATTTTTGTCTATAACCAATCTCCATACAAACACAGGATTTTCAGAAGTTCCTCAAAGTAAACCATTGCCCTCCAATGAGGATGCTTTAACAACTACAAATTCCCATATGGGTATAAGGTTTTTAAGGGATTCCATGTTTGTAACTCAGGATATAAGAAGCATCTCAGGCAATTTCTCATTCCAGATGTGATGTGAGAATTTTTTTTTAAGCAGTAGCAATATACTGAGGAAGATTACACTTCATACTAGTGTGAGGGACATTTTCAGGTAGAACACTACTAGGTAGCTTATAAGCCACAGTTTATGGAAGAAGCTTTTTTCTCCCCCTTGCAAGCCACCGGTATAGTATGCTGCTGTCTAGAAAAAAGAAACAGTCCATAGTATTTCTACAGAATGCCCAAGTTTATTTACTTAAATTATGTTCAGCTTCTTGCCCATATAATGAAGGAAGCTTTGACATCCTTGTTCTGGGCCAATAATCAAGGAGCCTCAGTCCTCATTTTGGACACCAGTGAGGGACATTCACTTGGAAAAAATAGATACACACAGTATTTCCAGATGCAGCTCTCTGCACCAAGCACAATTTCACTTAAGAGCACACTCAGTCCTGGGGCTCAATTCCCTCTCTCTCTCAGGCCCCCAATTAAGACTCCCCACTGACACAGTTGAGTCCTTAGTTGAGTGTTCCAAGCCAAGTCCTCCACACCCTCTCTGTGAAACCAGTATTCTGTGTCCCTGCTCCAAGTAGTTGACACACACTCTTTGAGATTTGACTGACACACACACACACACACACACACACACACACACACACACACACACACACACACACACACATGCACACACCTGGGAAAGGCTGGCACAGATTTACCAACTATGCCCCCTCTGCCCAGACTATAAAGTACATACTGCCACCAGAATACTCCAAAACCAGCTTTTACCAGGGTACAAATGGTAGTGTTTGACCAATGCAGCAAGGTTTTCAGGAGCAGCCATGGTGTTGCCAAATAAATATAAGTACTCTTAAAGGTTAAAATATTCTCTACAAGATTAGCCACAATGAAGATTTTAAATATATAATAATAAATAATAAAAGAACATGAACATACTAAATATCTGTTTACAACAAATACCAGTGTTTCAATCACATGCAACATTAAAAACAACACAGATAGAAAGGTTCACACAGATACAGAAAAAATACTTAACTAATCTTGCTATATTTTTCTGACTGGTCTAAAGAATTACTGTCCCCTAGTTCACTTACTAGAGCAAGGCAAGATGAAGTAGGTGAGTGGTCCTTCTTTTGTCAGGTTTCACAAACAGACTGCCCTGAGACTTTAGTATTAAAACATTATTTCAGAGCTGGATTACAGAATGACATCACAAATATCTGGACACTTGACTTCTAGTCTTCTAGTTCAGCCTATTTTTCAAAGTTAGCTGGACTAAAATTAATCTCTTCTCTTCCAGTATCCTTTGTTACAATATATTCTTTTCAACAGTTACAATACAGTCTGGCATACAGATGTATTTCTTTTCTGTCCAGCAGGACCCACTACTGGTACATTTTTAACACAAGCAGCTTTAGAAATACATTTTCAACCCAAAAACCTGTACAAATCAGTTTGATATACAAATGACATAATTCTTTACAAAACTCCAGCTAGGTTTGGTGGCATATGTTACACATCCACTGCCTTACTTCTGGCATAGCTGGCAATACCCCACATCATCACACGGGTGACAAAATAAAATAAGTGCTTCATCATAGTCTTTCCAAAAGGCAAACGAGACAACTTACAACATGTCCTTTTTTCTTTACATCATGTCCAATGTGTATTCTATCGTTGTTATTAAAACAGTTCTGCAAAGATTAACATCTACCAGTTCCACAAAGCTTAACATGGAGGGCATTATCTCATCACTTTTGACTTCAGAGCTATAATTTTAGCTACCTTTTTTCTAAGAAACCATTCAATCCTCTTTGTTGTTATCTCAAGACCCCCTCAGTCTTCCACTCTGAGTTCAGGAAATAAAACTGTAAGCAGACTAATGGATCTGGACTGAATCTTTCTGCAATTGCTTCCCAATATTTTCCTACCTTACTCCTATTTACCTGTCCATCTTACTCTTAAAAACACAGTGTTCTCTGGGTAATGCAGGCACCACTAAACCATGATATTACACACACACACACACACACACACACACACACACACACACACACACACACACACACACACACACACACACACACACACACACACACACACACACACACACACACACACACACACACACACACACACACATTTGCATATATTTTGTGTGTGTGTGTGTGGGGGGGGGTTGTCTGGATTATGTATATATATGTATATATATATATATATATATATATATATATATATATACAAAATCTATTTTGTGTGTGTGTGTGTGTGTGTGTGTGTGTGTGTGTGTGTGTGTTCTCCTGTCCGAATTATTTTAATACAATATTTTCAAAATTAATATTGTTAAAATGTCTTTATTAATGAGCTTACTCTGAAAACTGTGCTGGAGGTTTCCCAGCTGTTTTGGCTGCTACTGAATGCCAAGCTTTAGTTCCCCATTCATTTACATTGAGTCATCTTAATTTAATGTACATTGCTTTATTCGGGTTATCTGTATACTTAGGGAAAGGCTTTTCTGAAATACACTCAACCTGATATATTATTTGCATCATATATATCAACCTGACGTTCCTTTTCCTATAATCTGTGCCCAGAATGATAGTTCTGCTTTTGGCACCTGTCATAATTTGGAAGACATGTGGGATGAGCATTAGGCATCTCTTAGACCTAAAATAAGTGCATATCTATATTTATATTCATATCTATGTCTATATTCATATCTATTTGGATTTAAACTGCAGCAAACCGCTTTCTACAATGTTTTTCACATTTTGCTCTCTCTCCCTCCCAACATGGTACTTTTCCATGCTTTCCTTTGAGAAGACAGAAGCAAAGTATTTATTCAAATTCTGTTTCCAACTCTTCTGTGATCTCTCCATTATTTTCTCAGACTTTCCAGTTTTTTTCCTCCCTTACTGTTTTTGCTTTCTTCCTTTCCTTATGCCTTCTATTAACTCCCTTTCTACTTTAATCTTTGTCTTTCTTGACAATTTTGTTGCCAGTTTGTCATCGTCCATGTACCATGCCTCTTCCAGTTCCTCTCCCCTATCCATCCTTTCCTCCTCTTATAGACTTATATATTGCACTAAGTGCTAGTCTTGTATTCCTTATTAACCACACTGGCCTTATTGGTTTTGGTTTTTGCCTTCTTCTCACAACCTTTTTTATTGCCCCGAGTCCTCTAATCCTGACATATTTTCACAGCCTGTATAGTTATTCAATTTGTTCCCAGTCTCCTAACTCATCCTTAATGATTCACCCAGCACTGAATATTTCATTCTTCTAACATCCCACAACATCACCTTTGTCTTTTAAATCTTACCCTTTCCACCTACTCTAAACCATCTCTTTTAAGTACCAGTCACATAAAAACCTGGACATCCATGACAATCCCTATATTGGTTTTGGAGCTTGGAATTCTCCAGTCTGCTCCTGGTAGATTCAGATTTCTCAAAGAGTATTATGCTTTTCTCCTGCCCCACTCATTTATTCATTACATAAGTCTCTTAGCTACCTTGTTTGTTGTGTCTGATGATGATGTGCTGTATTAATCCACCAGGTCTCACCTGTTTCTCTAACTTAATAGCCAGAGACATTAACCTTGTTTCTAACTCTAGCCATGCCATTTCCTCATTCCTGGTTTGGTGGTCTTCCTCTTCTCTCTAAATTCACATATGATACTCTCCTTTACATAGATCGCTGCTCCTTCACCAACTCTCCTTTCCCCACCATTGCTGTTCATCTTATACCTATCCCCCCATGTCCCATCCTTTCTTGTGGTTTACCTGAGTTTCTGTGTTACCAGTGATATCCACACTCCCGCCCTGCATCACTGCTTCCAGTTCTCCCATCTGCCTATCGAGATTCCTTGCATTGCAAAGTAAAACTGCCCAGCCATGGTCTGAGTCACAGGCTTGTCTTTTCTCAGTCAATGTGATTACTACCTAAATACCTAACCTTATCTTCTGCATGTGTCACCTTCCCCCTTCAATCTTCGTGTAGAGATAAGACCACTGAGGTTTGCCTTTTCAAACCAGCACTAATCAACACTGTCCATTTTTGATTATGATGGGTTCTTTCCCTTGTATACAGACACCCCCACCTCCAGGTTTCCACATCTTCCTACCAGTCCTAAGCCATTCTTCCTTCTCCACTGCTGCACCCAGTCATTATATTCCCTAATCATTTTTTCCTTATATCCTGGCTGCTGGTACAGGTAATACTTCCAAGAATGTAACCTCCATCCTCCTTTATAAACATTTCTTTGCCATCTCCCTGGCCATCCTTGCTGCTTCCTAAGCTCTTTCCCCTGACAAATCACAGACACACAAAAACAAGAATCCACTCTTCCTTCTTGGTGATTGCTCTGCAGAGTTAACCAGTAGTGCTCTTTGTTGTGGTGGAGCCTCTGCTGCCGAGCCTTTTTTTAATCCCTCAGAAGGCCTTTATTTCCTCTGATGCAGATGCAGATGCTGAAATTTTTGAAGATAAGATTTAGTCCATCAGATATATTATTGTAAATCTGGATTCTACAAAGATGACAGCAGTCTGAGTGAGAACTGTTATAAACTAGTCCTGGTGTGAATGTGAATATTACTATGAGTTCACATTTTTGATTCCAAGTCTATATATCATGACTTCCAAGCTTGAGCCAGGAAACACCAAAGTTATTTTGTTTCTCAGATGTCTTTGTTCATAGGTTCATAGGTGATTACTAGGCTAATGCCTTAAAAGACCTTACAAGCCTAGCCATTATTACCTGATCTTTACCCAATTTTTGATCCCTAGGGGCTAGAGGATGGCTTAGGTTTATGCCTTTGGCCTTGTGTATTTTACAGATTGCCCCTATCCATAAGGAACATTGTCACCACCCCAGAAGTGAATTTATGATTCCCCATACATTGATCCGAACTGTGTTTGAAGAGGGCCAGGGAAGGGCTCTACTTTATGTGAACAGAAAGCCTATTCCAGAGAAGGAGTAATCTCTAAGACACATGTCTGTCTATCCAGCATATTTTGTTTGAGTCAGAGACCAGGTTTAGATCCCTAGATCAAGTGATCTTCATATAGTTTGTCTTGAGAATGTGCAACAGTTCTATCATGGCTGGATTTGTGAGTGTCTTGTAGGTTAAGCATGTATTACCCCTTAATAGTTGGTAGGAGACAGAATAAAGGGATTGGCCTTTTATTCTATCTGCATAGGACATGTGATTTACACCCTATAGTTTGTTTGTGAGGAACCTTTGAGGCCCCTCCTGCTTTTCTAAGTGCCTGGTCAAGTACATGCCAAAAACTGAATTGCACTCAATAATTGGTCTGATGAAGGCCAAGTACTGTGGGACTATAACTTCCTTGGATCTGGATGCCATGCTTTTACTTATAAGCTGAGCCAGATCTATGTCACATAATTGAATGCTCACTTATGTGAAACTCTCTTCACAGAGATAAAAATAGTGAATGTTCAATTAAGAAAACGTTCACATCACTTGATTTTTACACAGGGAATAAAAGCAGTTAGCCAACAGCCAACCTTCACACACACTGCAGTATGTCAAACCCACCTCCCTGACTGTATATACCAATTCTGAGATGGCACTACAGTGGGGAAAAGGGTAAATTCTCAATGTTGGCCAACTGCCTCCATTCCCTGTGTAAAACTTCACAGATTTTCCTGTTTGCTCAATTGAAAATTTGCTCTTTTTGTCCTGGTGAACAGTGATTCACAAAAGTGAACATTTTATTATCTAAAATATACCCGCTGTGCCACATAGAAGGACTTCCTCACCATGGTGTACACATGGCAGTCAAAGTTCAGGCTACTATCTATCTGGGTATCTAGATCTCTCATTAATGAATACACTTTTAGGAGTGTGCTATTAATGTTGTAATTTGCAGGGGTATTTGACTTCCCAAAGGGTATGCTTATGCATTTTTTTCATTTAGATTTAGGCCATGGCTATGGACCAATCATTTGTCTGAGTCAGACCCTTCTGAAAGATATCTGCACAAGTGGGGGAATTCAGTGATTGCCCCTAACTTGCTGTCGTCAGCATATTTAGTCAGACAAAGGCCTTGTACATTAGCCTTGACTTCTGAGAAGTATGTTCCAAACAGGAGAGGTCCCAGTACTGAGCCATGTGGCACACCACTGGTAAATGCCCTCTTGCTGGTTCTGGATTCACCACTCTAACAACATATGTCCTGTCTGTGAGCCATTTGACTATTCATCTGGAGATGTAGGGATTTATGCCCAGTTTTGTAAGCTTATCTATGGTACCTGAGTGGGAAATTGTGTCAAATGCCTAAGCCAGGACAAGGTAGACTGTATGCACTGTTTTATCTTCATCCATGGTCCCAGTGACTTTCACAAAGAAGTCCTCCAGATTGACCAGGCATGACCTGCCCTTGACAAATGCAAACTGGTTTGGGACCAGTGTTTGGAGGTTTCCAATGTCATTATTTATCGGGTCCATGATTATTCTTTCCATGGCCTTGCATATAAGACTAGTCAAACTTATGGGCTTATAATTTCTCGGGTCTGTTGACGGTCCCCTTTATTCAGAGGGATGGCTGTTGATGTCCTACACTACACTGGGACAAAGCTAGTCTGGAGGCTGTAGCTAAACAGAGATCCTAGGGAACCTGATTAGTCCTGTTGCAAGATATTTAATAGGCATCCTGGGATATTGTTAGGACCCATCAAAGCTGTGTTTTTAGCTTTAGAAAGTGCAGGCATGACCTGTTCTTTGGTGATAACTAGTTAAAGAATGGTTGATGGTATTTCTTGGAGGGGGGGGTAGCTGGAGATGATGGGGAGGAGAAATTTCAGCTGAATTTATCAGCCAGCAGATTCGCTATATCTTTTGGCTGAGTATAGGTGATGCTATCTTGTTCTAATTATATTCAGAAGTTTGCAGTCCTTTCTACACACGATTTTAAAGAAAGCCCTTATTCTCTTATAGATCAAATTATCTTTGGATATGCAAATTCTAGAAGACTTCTGTCCGCTGTCTAACTTTTTCTTTTCTGCTATAACTGTAGATGAAGTGGGGAAATGTCTGTAGGTACCACTGGCAACATGAGTTTGGGAATGAATCATGCTGCTAGTAGAGGATGGGATTAAACATGACCAGCTCTCCTATCCTGAGTAGGGGGACTGTCTGTCACTATCGCATACCCACCTCACCCACGCCCTAACCCTAACTCACCAAACCAGTGCCCTAACCCTAATGTCCACACAATCGCACACTTAACTGAACCCGACCCATAACTTCCCACCACAGTCCTGATAATCGCAAAGTCACAGAAATGGCCCACCAAATTCTTTCCCTGGGAAAGAATTCGGTGTTTTGCAGCTTCACAATAATCAGTGTTCGAACTTCACAGTTCGAACATCTGGTGTTCGATCATCAGCCATTTCAATGGACTGATATAGACCCCTCAGATACAGGCAGCAAACATTATTGTAGTCAGTGTTTCACATACTGAAGATATCATACAAATGTCATGCACATTTTAGAGGTGTATAACTAAACAGAATGAACAGAATAGATATGGCAGTGCTGTGTTCACTTTACAGAATATGCATGTTTTGAGGCTTTTCTTGATTGCAGACTTCTTTTCCAGCTCTTTCTCTTCTTCTTTTGCACTTAACAAAATGGGCTTCAGACCATGTAAAATAATAAAACTAAGTTCACTCATATTGGCTTACACTTCTTTCTAACAAATTATGTGCATTTTACCTCATTATCTATTTCTGTGCTGTCATTTCTCAGATTTCAAATCCACTTTCAAAGACCTATGGCTCAAGTTCGCAGATGATTGCAAACTAGGAAAAGCAATTGAATCTCTCCAACATGAGAACACCCTTTAGGAAGGACTAATACAAACACCTGGTGCCAAATACAAGGCTTAAAACTCAGTACCAAGAAATACATTACAGTACCTTTTGGGAAACCTGGGTAACTACGTCATCAATAAAATACCCACAAAAGTTGATTCACTAGTCATGGATCTGGGAACTCATGTAGATAGCAACCTAGCCTTCAACCAACGTGTCCATTGTAGTAAGAAAATCCTTCTATGTTTTTCAACTTATAACCACGTGCATGGCATCTAGGTCAAGAAAGGTCATCATACCACCATACTTGGCCCTCATCAGGCCCATCATAAGTACAATGCCCCCTTCAGTATGTACCTGAACAGACACATGTAGCAACTGAAATGTCCACAAACGTTCTATACAAAAAGAATACAAAGAGTAAACACAATGTCCTAGGCTGATCACCTCAAAACCCTGTCTCTTTACACAGTATCATATACACTTCTGAGAGGTGATCTTTGCCTGGTGGACAAGGCATCTCTGGACCCTGTTTTGATGAAGCCTTTGCACATTTACAAAACAAGCAGCATCAGAACTACTAGACTAAAATACCTAAATTTTGCTTGTCACATAAATAAGACATGTTGGAGAGACAGATATGTTTCTCAGAGAATACCCATTCTCTGTAAAAGGCTCCCCATCTGTGTGAAGCACAATTCCTCCCTATGTCTCTGATGGACAGAGACAGTCAGTAAATCACCCCTATAAATATAAATCAAATTTGTGGGTGACATTGGGGTTGCACCTCTAAGCTTTCAAAGGCCCTAGTGGTCATTAGCCTAGTATACTATATCAGGGAACTTGGAGGCAAGACAGTTCCCTGTTATAGAGTTAGAGGAACACATCTTCAGATGCTGACAGTATCTAGGCTAAAAATGTGACACACCAAAGATTAACACTCAAAGGAAGTTATTGTTAAACTTTAACATTTAAGTGCAACATTGGAATGCAACATTTGCTGTACATTTTTAAAGCATTTCTGTTAGGGGGGCTTCACCCCTGCACTTCCTGCCATAGGAAGCTGTATCACCTAATATCCCTACAAGTTATATTTGCTAATGCTGAGACTGTGTTATCTCAGATAAAGGGGGTTCTCCAAGAGACCACAGTTTTGTCTTATGATATAATTAACATTGCTCACACATTACCAATTGCACATTCAATGTCAACCCATAATGCATTTCATTTCTACCTTGCTCCCTAGGGACTATAATGGAAGACTGTAATACATGTAGTAGGTATACCACACATATTGATTTTGCTTTTTAGAGGCCTTTAAATAAAAAAAATATATAAACAAAGATAGATTCAGTAGTGCCAATACACTTCACTGAACACTTGAAAATATGACTGCTCACAAAGCTTCCAGAAATCATCTGACTAGTCATAAAAGTTCAGACAGTTGGGGAAAGAAACAGGATCACTTATGGGCCATTGCAACAACCACATCATTTAGTCCATGCTTATTTCATGAACCATCACTTCTTAGATATTTTCCCTGGTTTGTCTTTAGGCCTTTGCTATCTCAAACTTGTGCAGTACTCCACAAAGGAAACACTATCGAATGTCTCTAGACAGAAGAGCCATCTCGTAATATTCAACTGCAAGTGAGGGTTTAGCTATCAGAACATATTTATGAAAATATATTCATAATCACTAATTTATGCTGCTGAATTGCTTTCTAACATATCTGTTTTTATTTTATTAAACTATGTCCTGTTCTTTTGTGGAAATGATGAACCAATAATGAGGCACACATCCTATAATGAGTACAAAATACTAAGTACTAAAATTTTAACTGCTTTGTGATTTCATATTAATCACATCTAGTCTGTAACCCAACTAGCTGTTCTGTATTCAGCATGACTTAAAGAATAAGTAGTCACAAACCTACATGTGTTGTGATTATGTTGCATAAGTATTAAAATGTAGAGGACCTGTTTCTCCTCTTCAGAGCAGGATATGTTTGGATTCATGGTAGTATATGTAAAAAAATATTATTATACAATGACCCCCCATTAATATTCAAAAACGTGCATGCTGATTGGTCAGCATGCATGTTGTAAATCTGAGTTATAGTAATGGAAAAAGGTCCAGTCGCCCAGACTTTTTTCATTACTGTAACTCTTACAGCAACACTGTCTCACTATGTTAAACGAGTTTAACATAGCACGACAGCTTTAAAAAAAGCAACAGAGATTCTCTGTTGCTTTTTTTAAAGCTGTCTCGCTATGTTAAACCCATTTAACATAGCAAGACAGTTTGTAAAAGCAACGGAGATCTTGCTTTCTCCATTGCTTTTTTTCAAATCTGTCTCGCTATGTTAAACCCATTTAACATAGCAAAACAGTTTGTAAAAAGCAACGGAGATCTTGCTTTCTCCGTTGCTTTTTTCAAAACTGTCTCACTATGTTAAATGGGTTTAACATAGTGAGACAGCTTTAAAATAAGCAACGGAGATTCTCCATTGCTTTTTTTAAATCTGTCTCGCTATGTTAAACCCATTTAACACAGTGAAACAGTTTGTCAAAAGCAACAGAAATCTTGCTTTCTCCGTTGCTTTTGCCCACAGCTCTGATGTACTGCGTAGGCATATGCATGTACAGTACATCAGAACTGCCACAGAATACCAGACAGCTGTGGAAGGGCAGCACGGAGGCATTATACAATGCCATTATTTAAGAAAAGTAATTTTTTTTTTTTTTAAATAATGTCATTGTATAATAGCAATAACCCACTTCTGGGTGTGGGTAATGCTGTTTTTACCCACGGTTGGCTTTGTTTGGCCACTCAGCCTTCGCCCTCGTGACCAAACCACACCAACCGTGGGTAAATCCAGCATTACCTACACCCAGGCATGGGTTATTGCTATAATATTCCATGATGGTGCAGCGGTAGCATTGTTGCCTCACAGCAAGAGGTTCTCCCATTCGATTCTCGGCTTGGGTTGGGTGTGCCTTCTGTGTGGAGTCTGCATGTCCTCCCTGCTGTTGAGTGGGCGTTCGAAAAGACATACGTTGAATGGGCATGCCTTTGTTGAAGGTTGGGTGTTGGGCTGGCAACTCGATGCCATAAAAAACAACTGCCAATCATTAGCGGACCGGAGTTCCGCTGTGGCGACCCCTAACCGGGAAAAGCCGAAAGACAAACAACAACATATGTAAAAAAATATTAATCTTCCAGAGAAAATTCATCTTCAGGAAAAAATTGGTTTAATAGTAATTTATGTAAAAATATATAACTTAAACAGCAGTTTCCTAAAATCATTAAATATTTCTCCCTGACTACCAATTAGTATAATGTAGACTGGTATGAATACCTAACAGAATTATAAAACAGAATACTGAGATGGGTAATGTAACATATGTGAAATGGAGTCAGCAATCAGTGAAAGCATAAAAAAATGGAATTCTTTATGACTAAATTTTTCAGATTCCTGCATAGAACTCTAGCAGAATAAATGTAAACTTATGTGATCTAATTATTATGCAATGTAGACTGTATATACTATAATTAAACAATAACATTATACAAAACATAACTGAAAACAACATTGCTTATAATTCTTCAAAGTATTCATAAAATCTGTGTTTATTCAGAACTGCACAGAGACTTACCTGTACACAGAAATTAATTATTGCTACCCTAGCTGTATGTGCTAAATGATATTCAATTAAAAACATTAAACCAAAACTAGTTTTAACTTTTTATTATTTTTATTTATGATGATCATTTTTTTTAGAAATTTCTGTTATGTAACTAACAATATAAGGCACATTACAATTGTCTAAAAAGCATCTGTTTTAAATGACTGGCTTATAATTTCTGAATTTCTTTATAGATAGAAAAAATGATTGATAGAGATGGATAGATGGATAGATAGATAGATAGATAGATAGATAGATAGATAGATAGATAGATAGATAGATAGATAGATAGATAGATAAATAGATAGATAGATGTAAGATTTAACAAAAAAAATGATGCAGCTACAAGACTACGAGAAAAATATATTATATGCCATGTATAGAACAATCTCACAGAAATACCATTTTTGCATCTAGTGCCTTTAAAGCTGCAGCTAGCTGTTCATGAATAAAATATGGAAGCTATTATCAAAATAAATACATGCTAAGTTGTAACTGGAAAACTATTTGAGATTGTTTAATAATCATTTCTCTGTGATGCTACAGCACAAATACAATTGTACAATACTCTGGAATGCGACATGAACAGTTGTTTTGTTCTTTGTGTATTTTATACTTAAATTGTCAAGAATTTAAGCCGTAAAAGACCTGCATCTAAATGCTACTTACATATTTTGGCATTTCCTTTTGGGTACATGGTCTGGCATGTGCTTACTTTAAACTGGCACATTGCAGTCATGAAGGAAGGACTCTATCACAAAGCAACCAGACATTTGGCACTGATAACAATATGAATACTGAATGTAATAATTCACCTGTCCTTGATGTTCAGTCAGGGGGCTCATAAATCTCTAGGGGTGGTTCAATCCTTGGATAATACACATCATGTCACATTTCACTACTAGAAATGATAAATTACAGAACAGACTCTGGTAGTGCATTGCTTCTGAAATCAGTTTTTAAGATATTTGCACTGTAGTAATACTTAAGTGTTCTGAATGCAGGAAAAAAAAATCAGTGGTTCACCTAGATCCATTTATTTTCACCATGCATCTACTACTGCAGCCTATCACATTTTATGTATGCTAATATCACAGTTGCATGTTATGGCAGTAATAGGTGTGTGCTACATTTTTGCACAGCATTTTAATAGCCACATCTGCATTTCCTCCTGTCTTTTAAATTGTCAGTAATAGTTTAAGATTGAATCTTTACATGCCATATGCCCTCTATTAAAATATTTAAAGTCCCAGAAAATAATTTATTACAATAGACATTGTTAACCCATCTACAAATAGGAAAATATTGTTGGGTATGCATCTTATATGTTACATACTTTAAAAGTATGACTATTTATTTATTTTATGTTTTGTCTCCCAATATCTATATCCCAGTTTCATTCAAAGTGTACTAAATATTTAGCTTTTTCTTGCAGACAAAAATAGTCATATAACAATATGAATAATAAACACTTCCCATCATAGAATTCTGGCAGATATTTCTACAGAAATACAGATAATGTTCAGCAGTTTGTTTTACTGCAATGTGAGACTGAAGTCCACAGTATGAATTGTGATAGTGGAGTTCCTGCTTGAACTGTACATGCTTAATGAGATTCAAATAAGATATAGCAGTTTTATTAATTTACAATATTATAATAATATCCTTTCCAGTCAGTCTTCTGACACATGCATCTAGAATGAATAATGCTTAGTGGTCATTAGAGGTTCCACATTATAAAAATATGGAAAGCAGAGTGATCTGCATTAATTTCATATATTTTCTAAACGACAGTACACATTTGTAGCTATGTACTACCACACAGTTTGCAAACTACTCAACCAGTACAAAGTACTTTCTGATTCCTGTTTATTATGACTTGCCACTGGACACTACTGTCTTCTGTAGGGCACGGCAATTTGAATAAAATATACTAGTGAACTGGAGCAGAATTTACTTCATCAGTCATTCACAAAACAGTGACAATAGTTGGACTGGATTAGGTGCTTGTAAGTTTCTTACATATGCATGTACCTATACTATACATGATAGCAAGAATTGCTCTGCAACTTTATATTTAACAGAATAAGGAATGTCTGCTAAATTACTGCTAGAACATAGAAAGAACATTCAAATTAACTGGCGTGTGGCAAAGTGTAAGATTAAGATCAGCCTTCAGAAGATAATTACACTGAGTTATTGTCCAGTATTTTTCTGTACTCAAGGTTTTCCATGATTTGAAGGACAACCTTGTGCAAAGCAATAAAGGAATGACCTTACCTTGTACTGTATATCTTGAAGAATTTCAGTGACAGCCTTCAGCCCTAAGTGTTCTTTCCCTATCTGAAAGAGAAAATGAATATAGTTACAAAATCCCAGCTATAGTATCTCACAGCCGATAAAATATAAACTGTCTAAATAAGTAAGGATAATAACAGAAATGTCTCACTGTATACATAGCTATAAAATATGTAAGGTATCTTCTGAGATATTCAGAATTAAAAAGCTGAAGCTGGTAATTACGTGTAAACAAAGCTATGCAAATTTCTTATAAAATACTATCCCTACAAATATAAGCAGTAATATGCCACAGATTCTTAATGTCTGCATCGAAGATGTGCAACTGTGATGTCTTATACATCCCAAACTACACATTTAAAATGTGAAACTGCTTAGGTTGTTTTACAAACATAATAATACCTTCTACAAGAGCAACTCAGAAAGGTTTAGGCAGGTAAAATAGTCTGACTTCAAGAGTCTTTACTATTAACCCAATAAAAGGTAAACAACTTCAACAGTGTATGAAGTACTAGTCAATTAAAGGTATAACTATGAACTTACTTTCTAAATGTGTTCACTTGTAGAGCAAAAGGCATAAAGTACAGTTACATAAGTTGAACTTATCATAACAGCACATGTATGATTGATAACTGCATCTGTAGCCAAAGATAAAACTTCTTCCAAAACTTCAGGGCACCATCTACTCACCTAAACTGTCAAGCAGCTCAATCTGAGCTGACTAAAAGACAAGTTTGAGTGCAAAGCTCTTCAGAGCTTTCCTGCCAGCAGACAGAGGGAGGCTGAGCCCTGAAAGGACAATGCTAAGCACAACAAAAAATAAACATCCACACCCTGGCATAAAAAATACACCAAAAAAAGGTGATGGAGGAAGAGAGTGACTACTGCAGCAGTGACTATTTAAATATCTATCATTATGGTAAGTTCAGCTTCCAAAACTGTAATATGCTCATCATATTGATCACTACTGCAATAGCTTTAGCTATATGGGTAGTTTACCATAGCTAACTACTTTCGGTAGGTGGAAAGAGTACAGTCCAGGACCTCCTAGAGAATGGTCCTAGCAAAGCTTGATCTGGGCATAGAGAAGGAATCAAGCTTATAGCTCTTTGTAACAGTATGTACAGAGGACCAAGTAGCAGTTTCTTGAATACTTTTAGAATTGTTCTCTTTCCAAAAAGCCATAGATGTGCCATGGCCCTACTTAGAATAGTTTTGTTACAGTGAGCATAACAAAAGGTAATAGCTTTAGACAACCATTTGGAAATAGTCACACATAGACACAGGTTGTCCCTTCTTATTATTTTCACAAGAAATGAAAAATTGATCTGAAGATCTGAAAAATTAGTTCTGTCAGGATAGTTCCTGAATTGTGTGTGGATAGGCAAGGTGTGTAGTATTCTTTCTCCCTTATTTTTGGGTTCAGAAATGAAAAGGGGGGATGGATAGTTTGGCTTAAAGTAAACTTGGGTACCACTTTAGGCATAAAGAAGGAGTAGTTCTCATAGAAATTATGTCCCTATGGAAAATGAGATGGGGTTGACTCACTATAAGACCTTGCAACTCAGATACCCTTCTAGCAGTGGTCAGAGCAATCAGTAAAACTGTTTTCCATGTCAAGAATCTCAAGTCAGGCAGGTTAGCTGGTTCAATTGGAGAAAGTGTTAGCTTCCCTAACACAAAATTAAGATAACAAGGAGGGGCCATTCGTTTTCTTGAAGGTCTCTTATGCAAAGCCCTTTCAAGAACATTTTAACATGATAGCAGAAATAACCTCAGTTACTCACAGCAGGTAGACAAAAATAAAAAAGTTTATTAAAGATGTTAGCGCTTTCACGGCATTCACCGCTTCATCAGACATACACCCTCATAAAATACATGTTATTTAAAACCATGACAATTAATGACATCATAAACCATTATGACTTATTAAAGAGACAGTGCCATGCACATATAGTTAAAACCCATTCTCTTAAAATGAATGGGAAACTTCAGCTCACTTGGTGTTTCAAGGGTCTTTCTTTCAGAAAAGGTTTTAAGGAGACTTTGGCATTCGGTCCCAGAGGTCTATCTGCCTGAAGTCTAATTATCCACTTCTGTTCTGCCACTGCTGTTTTATTTTTAAAATCTCCACCCCTCTTGGCCTCTTCTAAAACTTCTAATACAAAAAAACTAAAACTATGATGTGAATCTTCTTTAGAAACATGTTGTGCTAGAGCACTAGTTTATTATTACGTATATCCCTGCAATGATCTAGCATCCTGTCTTTTAGCATGCAATTTGTTTTACCAATATAGTAAGCATAACACATCTTGCAGAAGCTGAGATAAACCAAATTAATAGTTCTACAGTCAGCAAAGAAGTTGAAGTTAATATTAAAGTGTAGGGAAGGGTGTTGAAAGGATTCCCCTACAAATATATATTTACATGCATTACAATTTCTGCACCTGTGTGTACCAGTCCTTTCTGCGTGTATTCCTTGGTTTCTATTCAGATTATAACAGAGATGTCTCTTTAGGGATATATTATTCTTAAATGAAAAGGACAGTGTTTCACCTATGATGTCCTCAAGTTAGTTCACAGTTTTCAAAATGTTCCAGTTAGCCTTCACAATATCACATACTCACTAGAGTATGAGAGGGTAACTCTAATATCACCAGGCTCCACTTTAAGAGATAAATTAGAGGAAAGAAAAATACTTTCACAGAAAAAACTGTCAGAAACTTCAAATAAAAATTTGCGTTCATTAATACAACAGATTTTTGATAAACAGTATATAGATCAAGAAACTTTGATCTGTTTGGAAAAAGAAGCATCTGAGGAAGTGCGAAAATGTAAACAACAAAACCTAGACGTTTTTGGAAAGTATAAAAAAGAAATATGGACATGGGAAAGAAGGAGGGATTTGATATGATGCAATATTTATGCAAAGGAGAAAGCCAAATTAATCAATATAAAAAAGGCAGCCCCAAAGATATTCGATGAGAAATACAGGCAAAGGCATCTAGATATGGAAAATTTCACAATAAAAAAATTAATATCACAAAGATGTAATGTGGAAAAGGAGATTAGTAAAGCGGAAGTTAAAGAAATAGAAGTTGAAGTTATGGAGTGCCTGCGATATGAAGGATTTAATGCAGAAAGTCTAACATAGACTACATCACAGCATGATGGAGTGAGTCCCCAAAGTAAGGAGAAGCAGGAAGATCAGGAGACATCTGAAGAAGAAATATGGATGTGGGAAAGAAAAAGAGATTTAATATGGTGTAATATTTATGCAAAGGAGAAAGCAAAACTAGCCAGTGCAAAAAGAGCAGCACCAAAGATATTTGAAGAGAAATACAGGCAAAAGAATCCAGATATGGAAAACTTTACAATACAAAAATAAGAAGACAAAGAGGAAAAGTAGAAAAGGAAATTAGTCTTCTTCTTCTTCTTCTTTCAGCTGCTCCCATCAGGGGTTGCACAGCAGATCAACTGTTTCCATTTCTTCCTGTCCTCTGCATCTTGCTCTGTCACACCAACCACCCGCATGTCCTCTCTCACCACATCCATAAACCTTATCTTAGGTCTTCCCCTTTTCCTGTTAAGTGGCAGCTTCATCCTTAGCATCTTTTTCCCAATATACTCTGCATCCCTCCTCAGCACATGTCCAAACCAATGTAATCTTGCCTCTCTGGCTTTGTCTCCAAACCTTCCAATCTGTGCTGACCCTCTAATATACTTATTCCTAATCCTGTCCATCCTCTTAACATCCAGTGCAAATCCTAACATCTTCAACTCTGCCACGTCAAGCTCTGACTCCTGCCTTTTTGTCAATGCCACTGTCTCCAATCCATATAACATAGCTGTTCTCACTACCCTCTTGTAGACCTTCCCTTTGATTTTTACTGGTACACGTCTGTCACAAATCACTCCTGACACTCTTCTCCACCCGCTCCATCCTGCCTGTACTCTCTTCTCCACCTCCCTTCCAAACTCACCATTACTCTGAAGTGTTGATCTCAAGTATTTAAACTCATCCACCTTCGCCATTATGTCTTAGTCCTGCTGACCTTCATTCCTCTTCTCTCTAGAACATATCTCCACCTCTACAGGGTCTCCTCCACCTGTTCCCTACTCTCACTACAGATCACAATGTCATCTGCAAACATCATAGTCCACAGGGACTCCTGTCTGATCTCGTCTGTCAACCTGTCCATCACCATTACAAATAAGAAAGGGCTCAGAGCTGAACCTTGATGTAATCCCACCTCCACCTTAAACGCATCCGTCACTCCCATCGCAGACCTCACCACTGTCACACTACCCTCATACATATCCTGTACCACTCTTACATACTTCTCTGACTCTCCCGACTTCCTCATACAATACCATAACTCCTCTCTAGGCACCCTGTCATATGCTTTCTCTAAATCCACAAAGACACAATGCAACTCCTTCTGACATTCTCTGTACTTCTCCATCAACACTCTCAAAGCAAACCTCACATCTGTAGTGCTCTTTCCTGGCATGAAACCATACTGCTGATCACTAATAATCACCTCCCTTCTTAACCTAGCTTCCATTACTCTTTCCCATAACTTCATGCTGTGACTGATCAGTTTAATCCCTCTGTAGTTACTACAGCTCTGTACATCACCCTTATGTTTAAAAATCGGTACCAAAACACTTTTTCTCCATTCCTCAGGCATCATCTCACTTTCCAAGATTTCATTAAACAATCTAGTTAAAAACTCCACTGCCATTTCACCTAAACACCTCCATGCTTCCACAGGTATGTCATCTGGACCAACAGCCTTTCTGTTCTTCATCCTCTTCATAGCTATCCTTACTTCCTCCTTGCTAATCCACTGCACTTCATGATTCACTATCCGCACATCATCCAACCTTCTCTCCCTCTCATTCTCTTCATTCATCATCCCCTCAAAGTACTCTTCCCATCTGCTCAACACACTCTCCTCGCTTGTGAGTACATTTCCCTCATTATCCTTTATCACCCTTACCTGCTGCACATCTTTACTAGCTTGGTCCCTCTGTCTAGCCAATCGGTACAGGTCCTTTTCTCCCTCCTTAGTGTCCAACCTTTTATACAACTCATCATACACCTTATCCTTAGCCTTCACCACCTCTCTCTTTGCCATGCACCTCATATCCTTCTACTCTTGTCTACTTTCTTCATCTCTCTGACAATTCCACTTCTTCTTCGCCAACCTCTTTCTCTGTATACTCTCCTGTACTTCTTCATTCCACCACCAGGTCTCCTTGTCCTTCTTCCTCTTTCCGGATGTCACACCAAGCACCTTTCTAGCCATATCTCTTACTAGCTCTGCTGTAGTTACCCATTTATTCAGTAACTCTTTGCTGCCACCCAGTGCCTGTCTTAACACTTCCCTGAACATCACCTCACAATTACCATTTTTCAGTTTCCACCATTTGATCCTTGGTGCTGCCCTCACACTCATCCTCCTCTTTTTGATCACCAATGTCATCCTACAAACCACCATCCTATGCTGCCTAACTACACTTTCCCCTGCCACCACTTTACAGTCTCCAATCTCCTTCAGACTGGCCCTTCTACATAAGATATAATCCACCTGTGTGCATCTTCCTCCACTCTTGTTTGTCACCCTATGCTCCTTCCTCTTGTTAAAATACGTATTCAATACAGCCAAGTCCATCCTTTTCACAAAATCCACTACCATCTGACCTTATGCATTCCTTTGCTTAACACCATACCTACCCATCACTTCCTCATCCCCTCTGTTCCCTTCACCAACATGCCCATTGAAATCTGCTCCAATCATCAGTCTCTCACCCTTGGGTACAGTCATCACCACTTCATCCAACTCACTCCAAAATATTTCTTTCTCATCCATCGCACACCCAACATGTGGAGCATATGCACTAACAACATTTATCATTACACCATCAATTTCCAGCTTCATAAACATCACTCTATCCGACACTCTTTTCAACTTCAAAACACTCTTAGCATACTGTTCCTTCAGGATAATGCCTACGCCATTTCTCCTCCCATCCACACCATAAAACAATTTGAACCCACCTCCGATACACCTAGTCTTGCTCCTCTTCTATCTGGTCTCTTGCACACACAATATACCAACCTTCCTTCAGTCCATCATATCAGCTAGCTCTCTTCCTATACCAGTCATACTGCCAACATTCAAAGTTCCGACCCTCACTATCACAGTCCTAGCCTTTACCCGCCTTCGGCAATGCCTTCCTCCTCTTCTCCTCCTTGAGCCAACAGTAGCCCAATTTCTGCCAGCACCCTGTTGGCCAACAGTACTGGTGGTATTCGTTGTTAACCTGGGCCTCGACTGATCCGGTATGTATATGTGTACTTTTGTCTGCATGTATGATTTGGCAAACTTTTACACCAGATGCCCTTCCTGACGCAACCCTCCCCATTTATCCAGGTTTGGGACTGGCACAAAGGAATGCACTGGCTTGTGCATCCCCAAATTAGTAAACATTTTACAAATTAGAAACAGAAACTGAGGTTATAGAGTACCTGCAAGTTGAAGGATTCAGTGTAGAAAATCTAATTCAGAAAGCACCACAACAGGATAGAGCAATGGATATCCAAATTATGGGAAAACCAGTGGAACAGGAAGCAATTGGTCAGGTGCATTATCAAGATATTTTGGAGCCTTCCACAGGCAACCAATATAAACATTCACTTAAAGCAATACAGCAAGGGAAGGAACAGGAAACTGTGGAAACTCTGATGCAGTTAATGTTGAGAAGTGATAAGCCAGTGAATTCCCAAAATTACAGACCAATGGATGGCACAGGATGAAATCAAAGAGAAGATGCCACAGGAAGATGCTATATATATATATATATATATATATATATATATATATATATATATATATATATCTTTCTATAGAATGCCTGCAGGAAGTGGACAACAAAGGATGTGCCCTCAGTCTGAAAGAAAATGAACTAAGGGAAGAGTTGCTTGATTTAACGGACATAGATAGATATATTAAAATCAATGAAAGAAATAGACTGCAGAAGGTCAATAAAACCTCACAAGTCAGAAGTCTGGTAAAACAAATGAACACAGTAATTAGGACTGTTCACACAGATCCATGCAATATAACAGAAGTAAACTTTATATGTTATTGTGCAGCTACATTAATAACTGATGAAGTTCTACCGCAAGAACATGGCATAGTGAGGGAAAGGAAGGGGAGAAATTGAATACCATCATGGAAGTATTGACTAGAGAAAAATATAAAGCAATTAAGACAGGAAGTGTCACTGTTAGAAGACTATAGAAGAGAGAATAGATCAACAAAAATACTAAGAAAAATAGATGTGATAAAAGCAGTGTGCAGTATTAGAAAAGACTAGGATCTATCCTGCACTATTGCAAATAAATTAAACATTACAGCACAGGTAGAAAAACTTAAGAAGATACACAGATAAATACAAAGGAAAACTGCAAAATAGGCAATTTAGTGATGACCCATTAAAGTTTTATAGAGAATTGGGAAACAAGGTAAAAGGAAGATGCCATAAAAAGAAGAAATAGATACATTTTGGAGAAGTATCTATAAAGATCCTGTGGAACACAACAAAGATGCTAAATGGATAAAAGAAGTAAAAGAATAAAATGTGTAAAGGTACAGTATATGAAATGTGATAACATAACAGCCAGAAAGATTGAAACAAAGCTATGAAAAGCCTCTAATTAGAAACCTCCCTGCCCAGATGCAGTACCTAACCTTTGGTTAAAAGTCTTAACATCTTTGCATGAAGACCTAGCCATGAGTAAGAACTATTTATATGCGCACCCTGAACAGATACCATTCTGGCTAAGAACAGGTAAAACAATGCTTCTACATAAGAGTGAACCTGCAAGCTACCCCAAAAATTATAGACCAATAACTTGCCTTCTGACAATGTATAAACTATACATAGGAATTGATGCTGACAGAGTTTAGAGTCATTTAGAAGAAAACTCAATTGTGGCAGTAGAACAAAAGGGCAATAAAAGAAAGTCATATGGAACAAAGGATCATTTGTTGTTAAAGTCATAGTGGAGAACTGTAAAAAGGGGAATAATCTAAGCATGACATGGATTGACTACAAAAAAGCATTTGATAGTATCCCACATTCATGAATAAAAGAGTGTTTAAAATGTATAAGATACAGCCTATACTGATCAATTACATTACAATGACCATGAAACAGTGGCAGACCACTTTGCAATTAAGCCATGATAAAGGACAAATTATTATTCCAGGGATAAAAATTCAAAGAGGATATTCCAGGGTGACTCTCTGTAACCGTTGCTATTTTGCCTTGCCCTTAACCCATTAAGCTATCTACTTAATAGCTTAGGTCATGGCTACAATTTGGTTCCTAGAAAACAACAATGTCTAAAGACTTCTCATCTTCTATTTGTCGATGGCTTAAATCTGTATAGCTCATCAGATGAGGAACTGAAAGCACAGATGCAGGTTGTTAAAACTTTTTCGGATGATATTAGAATGTCATTTGTTCTTGATAAATGTGCAAAAGCAACCTTTAAAGCAGGAAAACATCAGTTTGGAACAAGAATGTGATATAAAAGAACTAGAGCAAGAGGGAGTGTATAAGTACTTGGGATGTGATGAAGCATCAGTAATAAAACATGAACAAATGCAAGAAAAACTTAGTAAAGAATATTTTACAAGACTTAAATTAATCCTGAAAACAGCTTTGACATCTATGAACAAAATCCAACCTATAAACTAATTTGTTCTTCCTGTCCTAACTTATAGTTTTGGAGTGATTTATTGGCCCCAAAATGTGTTGGACAGATTAGATATTAAAACAAGAAGGATGCTTCATGCTCACCAAATGATCTATAAAAATCAGTGCATACCAAGATTATATATTCCCCATTCTGAAGGAGGGATGGGCCTCCTTGAAATTGATTACATGTACAGATCTACAATCATGGGACTCTACACATATCTACTGACCTCACAAGACCCAAACATAATGAAAGTTTTGAAACATAATGAGAGTAAATCTAAGATGACTTCCCTCCTTAACACAGAAGAAGCATATCAGCGTCAAGCAGGAATGGAAATCAAACCAGAAGTAGTTAAAAATCAGGCAGCAACTGAATTTGCCAAAAAAACAAAAGAAAGAATATAAGGTGAAGGATCAGATGACAAGGCAAGAAATGTGGAAAATGCATAAATATAGTTGCAAGTATAGAAAACTTCTAGAAGAACGTCATGTCGATCATGAACAAATGCTGGAATGGTTAAGGAGAGGTGAATTCAAACCAAAAGATGAAACGTTAATATTAGCGGTACAAGATAGTGGGCTATGTACACATTGGTTTACAAAGTCCATTGAACATGTGGGACAAATAGACAAGTGTTGTTTTTGTAAAACCAAATTGGAAACAGTTGCACACCTTGTTGCTGGTTGTGACATATTAATGGCAGAAGGACTGCACTGCATACTGAAAGGCATAATAATATGGCGAGACGGTTGCACTGGGGATTGTGCAAACATTATGGTTTTGGAGTGGCTGAAAAACACTGGAAACATGAGTCATAAAGCATCATAGAAAATGATGAAGTTTATATCACATGGAATCACCCATTACCAGCAGTTCAGAAGATAGATGCTAGAAAACCAGATGTAGTGCCCTGCATACAGAGAAACACAAAGTTATAAAATATCAGGATCTGCAAGTAGAAATAAGAGCAATGTGGAAGAAGGATACCCAGATAGTTCTGACAGTAGTAGGAGCAACAGGTCTTATAAAATGGTCTACAATAATATTTAGATATGCTACCAATACATGTAACTCCATAAGAACTGCAGAAGGAGTCATTACTGGGCATGTTGCAGGTGCTGCAAAGAGCACTTTTGGCTGACATCAAAGAGTGAAACAACACTAATTTCATGAAATATAATCGTACTTTGACTTAGGAATGGGGTCCATTCCTGTCATAGTATTAGAAACCCAAAAGATTTGGAGAAATTAAAAAAAAAAAAAAAAACAATGAGTAGTGACTGCACAACAGAAAAAAAGTTATTTAAAGCTGATTTTTTTCACAGTAAGAAACTGCAGATAAAACATTCTTCATTCTTCATACTTTCACAATTTGGCAGAACAACATTAACATATCAGACTGGCAATTCAAACGTCTGAAATCAAAGTTACAGATGAATACACACTTTCCCCGTACCTACCAATACTTTTCCAATCCTTATCAGAAAGAGTAGGATTGGAATGAACTATTATTTGCAGCAGGGGATCAAATAAAGCAATAGCTGCTGGGTCAGGTTTACGAAAATGGCATAAAAAATTAAAAGACTGAGGAAGTTTATACATCCTATCAACCTTTTTAAGGCTAGATGGTTGACAAAATAGGAAAATTGCAGGGAGTAACACATACATCCTGTAAAGATGACAGAACAGGAGGATGGGTGCATGTTCTGGAAAATCCTTCTGTAACAACTCATGGTATTTTCTGAGGGACTGAGAAATCTCAAGTGTTCTCCAACTGAAAACAATGGCACATTCTAGCAATAGTCTCAGAGAAAGAGATCTCCCCACAGGGAGAATAAAAACCGAGCTCTCCTCTGATTCTGAATCATATCTGAGGAAAAAAACTGTATCCAGCCCTGCATTTTCTTGTTCAGATTCAGAATCTAGAATACCTTTGAGGAAAAGAGGAATCCTTCTTTCTTTTACCAGAAACTACTTTACAAGAAGTATCAATAGCTTGAATTAAACCCTGAGCCAGACTCAGTAAACTACTTCTGTCCAAAGAAATCTGAGGAGGAGAAGATAATTGTTTGGTCTTCTGATTCTTTTTGACAGGAAAAATGGGTCCAACCATGTTAGTAATGGCAGCAACTGCTTCCCCAGGGATGGTCACAGCATTCGGTTACAACAGAGAAACCTTCCCTGTTTCCTCTCTCAGCACTTGCAAGTGGCTCTTCCTTGTCCACTGAGGGGACCCCAAAAGCTGCAGAAGACATAGGTAACACCCTGTCCATAGTGGCTGTAGGTGTTACCCCAGAGAGATCTGTAGTAAAAAATGACTGGTGTGAGTTATAACAAATGGCCACAGCTGAGTCACCCACCTGTAACTGATGCAAATTGCTAGCCTGCTGTCATGGTAAAGACTGTTTGCTTAACTTTTGCTTTTTGTGACTGGAAGAAGCACTGACCATGGGATCAGTTGTCTGTGCCATGGTGAAGCCAAACATGGTGCCTCTTTTCCAGGGAAGACAAGCAGCAATTGATGATAAATACTACCAGTCCAAAAAAATCTTAATTATTTGGCAGAAAGAAAAAACATAGTAAAAGCATTATAAAACACAATGCTAGCCCTACAAAAGAAAAAAATAAACACACTTTCTGCACATAAAAGTGTTTTCAGTTACTTTACATAACTTTTAAACTAAAATAAAAAAATGAGTGTTTCATACAGTCTTCAGACAGTCCATTAGAACACAACACTCTTAGCTCTAAAATAACTTATCTGAACAGGAAAGTAATAAAACATCAACAAAATTAAGAAAATTATTTTTTTTTCCTCAAAAGGAACTTACCTGCCTAGCAAAGGAAAGCACAAGTCAGAGATCAATCCTTGAAAGCCTCAGAAGAGTTTACTTTGTGGCAGTAAACCTCTGAATGGCTTTGCACCCAGACTTGTCTTTCAGTCTGCTCTTCTTGAGCTGCTTGACAGTTTGGGTGCACAGAAGGTAACCTGAAACTCTTGAAGTTGCCAGCCATTATATATTTGGCATGATATATCCCATTAAGCTAAAGCTACTGCAGCAGTGAACAATAAAATGAGCATCTTCTAACTTCCAGTATGACCTGCCTCTAAACGCCCCCACACACACACACACACACTATCATTCTCTATGTTTTTTAGTACAAAAGATTTTCATTGTTTTTATACTGGAAAAAATAGAGAATGACAGTGGGGGTTAGAGGCAGTTTTGAACAGACAGAAATTGATTTGTCAATTTCAAGTCAAGGCTTGCAGTAAACCATGACTGAATGATAGTTTAAACCCTACAAGTTTTGTGCATGTTAAAAAACATGATTGGTTTAAAATGAACATGTGGTTGTTCATGAAACTCATTATTTGGTTGAACAGTGTCTGATGAAGTTCTTTACATGTTTGAGTAAACAAAAGCACTTACACATTGTTGGTTTTCATTGAATGTTTTGCTTTTATTAGACCAGTTGATGGACAAGATAGTTTTGGCATGTTATTTTGTACAATGACAGAACAAGCATCTGTAAAAGTACCATTTCTGATTAATTTCTGAAGTTAATCTTTCAACTGAACCTGGCTTTAGCAGTAATCTTTCAAGTTCATCTACAGCTGTATCTGTCATGAATGCAGAAGTTTCAATCACCACTACAACTCATACCTCCAGTACAACTGAGTCCAACACCTCCCCTTTTCCCTAGCATCCCCTTTACCAATAACAAGGGACTCCAGAGAGAACCACTCGCACAGTCATGTGAGAAGGGGGAGAGTGCATTATCACAATACTAGCACAGTCAGAATAAGGAACAGGCAATGAGTAACCTTGTCTTCAACATTTTGTTATATAATCTTACCTCTGATCAACTTTCTTTGTTAAATAAAGGGCTCTCTTTCATACCTTCACAAGTTTCAGACTTAACAGATGTCCTTTTTGACCTGAGGCTGTTTTCCATAATGTCTCCCTGTCTCTGTTGAACAACAGTTATCAGTCTTCTGACTCTTTCTTTAAGAAACCCAGTCTGTACACTCCATATCTACATCCATTGGTGGCAGCTTTTATTGAAGTATATGATATATAAATCGGAGACATATTAACAGAGAAATATAAACACAGCAGTCATAACTTGACTCCTGGCCAAAAGAAGGCATTGCATGAATTGTGGGCAGCTAGACATCTAGAAATACACCCCGGAGATAAGGGAGGAGGCATAGCTGTCTTAGAGATCTCTATCTGGATCAGATGTCTATTATGTTACTACTTATGTTAATATTGCTAAATATAGAGTAGATGGCTATTTTAACAGAGTCCATTTTTTGATCTATGACCTGTTGATGACAGGATTGATTGCTCAAGAGTTGTTTGACTATTTTACTGCTGATAATTCCATTATCCTTATATTATAAGGGCTCCCTAAAATTCATAAGAATCTTGAGAAGCCACCTATGAGGCCTTTTCTGTCTTGTAGAGAACAGGCACTGAGCCCTTATCCATTTACGAGGAGAAAACACTTACACCTGTTCTAGATAGGGTTATCATAGTGTTGAAAGATACCAAAAGCTGTCTTGAAGACCTTTATGTCTGGGCCGAATCGAATCTGCATGACGATGCTTTTCTTTTTGCCACACTAGATGTGAATTCTTTGTTCACTGTTATTCCTTATGCTGCTGGAATTGATTATGTTAGGCAGTTTCTGATTTCACATACTGATTTTTCCACCATTAAGTTTGAGGTACTGTGCTTCTTGATTGAGATTATACTTGAGAATAATATCTTTATTTTTGAGAACAACTTTTATCTACAGAAAACTGGTGTTGCTATGGGCACTGCATGTACTAAGAACTATGCCAGCTTGGTGCTTGCAAACTGGGAAAATAGTCTGGACTTGAGTGGTAATACATTTTCTTCCTCTATTGGATTTTATGGGCGTTCTGTGGTTAACATATTTATTGTGTGAAAAGATAATGAACAAAGGTTTGAAGCATTTGTTGACTTTCTACACAACACATATCTCTGTATGCAGACAAGATCTACATGATATTTCAACATGTATATACAAGAAACCCTGTAAAAAGAATACTATTTTACTGAGAAGTAGTATGCATCCATGTCATGTTACGCAGAATATCTTGAAAGGCCAGTTTTTAAGAGTAGTGAGATTTCATAAAAAAGATGATGGTCTGCATTTAGCCTTTGAGTGATTAAAAAGAGGTTTTGTGGAGAGGGGTTATGGTCAGTCTATTGTAGGAGTATGCACCACTACAACCTTACCCCTTAAAAGCACTAAAGGTAGACCTTATTTTTCAAGGAGAGCTGAACATAGACATGATAATTCTACACCTTCACAACATTGTGTTACCAATAGACCTACGTTCACATACTGCAGTGATGCTAGGTTGTTTGCAACATGTTGCAGAAGAATTGGCCTATTTTACTAGCAGATCCTGAGGTTAGATAGGTCACTGACTCTGAACCGAAGTTCTATTTTAGAAATAATTTATCCCTAAAAAGACAATTATGTTATAGGAACTGTAAGTCCTCTGTGATACCTGAGTCAGAAAGGAAGGGGCTTTTAGATGCCATAACTGTAAGGCATGTGATTACATCTTTACATGTACCTCGTTTATGCATAATATTTCTGGTGTCACCATCAATTTGGACTTTTATGCTGATTGTAAAAGCAAGGATCATGTTTATTTTGCTACCTGTTGCACATGCAGTGCCTTCTATATTGGGAAGACCAATAGGTTGTTTAAGGATAGGATTTTGGAACCCTTGAATGATATAGCCAGATGTTAAAACACTAGTGCTTTAGCCAACCACATTATTTTGAAAGGAACTAGTCATTACTTCAAGTTTTGTGTGTTAGAGTTAATGAGTCACAATCCTAGGGAATTTGATAAGAAGAACAGAACTCAAGTATGTGAACAGAGATGGACTTTACTGCTGAAAGCATATGTTGAACCAGGTTTAAATGAAAGGGTCTCCCTTAAACCTGTTTTAAAGAAAAGACCATTGCGACACTGATAGATCCTGATATATAAAATTCTTTTTCTGTTTCTTTTTCTTGTTCAAACAGCTGTGTAGTGTTTTCTTTTCATTTTTTATACAAGAAATGTTATGCAGCATTTGTTTTTACCTTAGTTGTCCATTAGAATATTAGTTATTTTTCCTTTGCTGCATGTATAGGTTCATAGGTTCATAGGTGTGTACTAGGACAACGGCCATGGAACCTTTACAAGCCTAGCCCATAGAAGTGCCCTTGCATCATGCTACAGTTAGTTCCTGGTGAAGTAGAACCACTGGAGTGATCCCCAGAATGAACTTTCTATTTCCCATCCACTCATCAAGATTTCTCTTGAAAAGGGCCAGTGAGGTGCTCTGCTTGACATGTATGGGAAGTCAATTCCAGAGCATGGGCAGTCTCTGGGTTATGAATCTGTCCCTCCAGCATGTTCTGTTGATTGTGGTAATGAGGTTGAGGTCCCTGGAGCATGTGGTGCGGAGGGATTGGGATTTCTTTAGGTGTAACATTTCTAACAGGGCTGGGTCAGACATAGCTTAGTAAGTCAAGCAGAGATCGCCTCTTAATAGACGATATGAGACAGAGAAAAGCTGGTGTTTTTTGAGTCTGCCCATGTAGGGCATGTGTTTAAGGCCTAGGATCCTCTTCATGAGATACTTTTGTGGCCTTTCCAGCCATTGCAGGTGTTTAGTGAGGTACATGCCAAATGGGGAATTATACTCAATGACTGGTCTAATGAGAGAAGAGTAGAGAGAGATGATGAACTCTTTATTCCTGGATGCAAATCCCTTGGTAATGAGATGTGCCACATAGAAGGACTTTCTGACCACAGTGGCAATGTGGTGGTAGAAGGAGAGGTTGCTGTCAATCTGTGTCCCCAGATCTCTTATAATGCCTTTAGTGTTCAGTGGGCTACCATCAATGTTGTAATTAGTGGGAACCGAGTTCTTCCCAAAGGGAATGACGATGCATTTTTTGGCATTAAGCTTAAGGCCATGGTTTTGACACCAGTCGTTGGTCTCAGTGAGGCCTTTCTATTGGATATCTACATCACTTGGGGAGTTAATAATGGCTCTCAGCTTGCAATCATCATCAAACCTGGTCAGCCAGAGTCCCTCCGTGTTGGCCTGGACTTCTGAGAAGTAGATGTTAAACAGGAGAGGACCCAGGACATATCTCTGTGGGACACTACTCATGACTGGTCGGCAGTCTGACCTGGAGTCTGCTACTTTCACACTGTGGGTTCTATCTGTGAGCCACTTTGCAACCCACCTAGTGATATAGGGGTTGATGCCTAGTTTGGTGAGTTTATCAATAATTCCTGAGTGGGGAATGCTATCAAAAGCCTTGGCCAGATCGAGGTAGGCGTAGGCTATATGAACTGCCTTGCCCTCATCCACAGCTCTGGTGACTGACTCAAAGAAGTCAACCAGGTTGAGCAGGCATGATCTACCTTTCACAAAACTAAATTGTGTGGGATCCAGATTTTGTAGATTCCCTATATCCTTGTTAATTAGGTCCATGATGACGCACTCTATACTCTTATGGTGGTAATTTGGTCTTTGGAACACCGCCTAAAAAGGCACTATAGGGGTGGAAAAAGCTTTAGCCAGTATCTGGAAACCTAGGGGTGACCAATGCAGGCCATCTCTGGCAAAGCATTGAGGTCTACCAACAAAAACCTAAGAAGAACAAGGTCCTAACCGAAAAAGGAATTTATTGCAAATGAAACACCAACCACAACGATTTACCTAGATTTCGTCCTACACACGGACTTCTTCAGAATACTCCTTATATAAAAAACTTGCCACATGACAATTAGTTAATTAATTAAAATATTGGGCAACAATCCATTAACTGTTTAAATAGTTACTATATGATAATCCCAATACAATCATATTAAAATAGCATATACTAACCATAATGTGAGCAGTAAAGAATAAAAACATCCCTACAAAAACATATATTTGTATTACAAAGTAAATAATAAATATATAACACCAAATACATTGACTATTTATATATAAATATATGTATTTTATCCCTTACCCATGATATGGTTGAGCTTGAGCACGGGTTTAATAGTGCAATGGTCGTTGAGATCAGGATAATTTTGTGCATTCAACCTCATTTGCCATTTTAATTCACTTAAGTCCAAATGTACATCTAAAATCCTACCCTGTTGGTCACAGATAATCTGTTATAGGACACAAAATTTAAAAATGTGTCCAGTGTGACCAACAATGTGTCTAGCTAAAGCATTGGTAGGCTTAAGATGTTTGATATCTAAAAGATGTTCCCTAATCCTTTCTCTAAAAAGTCTGCACGTTTTAACCACATAAAAGGCCATACAATCTTGGCATTTAGCGAGAGAGACAACATTCTTGGTATAACAATCAAAATGTCCCATGATGGAAATGTGGTAATCGTTAACCACAAACTTACAACCTGTCAGTAAAATATGGGAACGTACAGAACACCTTCCACATTTAAAATTACCGTGAACCCTACTGGTGGAAACACCTTTAGAAAAGGGGCATCTTTCAAAGATGTCTTTAAATGATAAATATTTCCTATAAATAAATCTAGGTATATTATCAAATTTAGGTCCAACATTTTTGTCCAGTTGTAAAATGCCCCAATTCTTACCAACCATCTGTGTAATCCAATCAGAATCCCCATTATAGGTCAAAATAAACATTATTGATGTATTCCCTAATAAATGTGGTGTAGTGGGCGCTGCACTAGATATGATGCCACTGTCAGAATTAAGGATAGACTTGTAAAAGCCACTATCCCTTTTATTTTTAATGTCATTGAACAGTTCCAGACATAGATTTTTAGGATAACATCTGTTCAAAAATAAGCAAATCATAAAATTTAATTCATCCACAAATTATTTGTCATTGCTGACCATCCTGGCTGCTCTAACCATTTGGCCTTTAACAATGGCCCTTTTCTGATGGTTGGGATGCCAGCCGTTGCACTGGAGGTATGAGTTTGAAAAAGTAGGTTTCCTGTAAATGTTAGATTTGATCTTACCATGTGCCCTATCAATGGTTAATCTAACATCCAGATATGTAATACTATCCGAATTATATTCATGCGTAAACTTAAGAAACCATACAGTATTATTGATATATTAAAGAAAAGCATCTAGGATGACAAATTCCCCCTCCCAAACAATAAAAATGTCATCCAAATATTGTCTGTATGCTTTAATGTACTTACTGTATTCACTAGTAAATAAAAAATGTTCCTCCCAATATGACATAATATAAATGGCATATATAGGGGTGCATGCAGCCCCCATAGCAACTCCAGTTCACTGCCTAAAATAATGTCCTTCAAAGAATAAAAAATTGTTATGCAGAACCACTTCCATTAATTTAACAAAAACATTAATTTGATCCTGCTCAAATATGCCTGCTGCTGCCAGTTGGTGTTCTAACCATGTTAATCCGATGTCATAGGGAATGACCGTAAACAAATTACAAACATCGATAGTAAGAAAAGTGATGTTATCTTTAAATTCAAAAGCCTTCACTTTCTCTAAAAAATTCCAAGAATCGTTGGTAATATATGGAAAATTCCTCAGACCTATTTTCATATGATAATCTAAAAATTGACTAATAAAGCAAGTTTTGCTTCTCTTGCCGTCAACAATAGGTCTGAATTGTACATTATCCAACCCTTTATGGATTTTGGGTATACCAAAGATCCCACTAACCACTGGATGTGGGTTACTCATAAAATTATGCTCAACTTCAGTCAATTCACCCTGAAACAACATGTCTTCTAACAAAAGATCCAGTTTTCGATAAGCAATATTAATTTCGTTAATAATGGTTTCTGCATAATTATCCTCCATAAGTATCGACATCATAATGCTAACATAATCATTGTTATCCACTACTACCACGCCATTGCCTTTATCCAGCTTCATTATACGTATATTATCTACCTTAACTAAAGAGTCCATTAATTCATATTCTTCATCTGTCATATTTAAATATGATTGTCTTGTTCGCTGTTTAAAATGTTCCCTAATATCCAATTCACACATTTTTTTTCAAAAAATGGCTATCATGGGGTTCAAAAGTGGATTAAATGTACTTCATTTGGACAAGAAACCTTGTTTATCACTTGTATTATTTGTATTGGCAGCATCAAAATGCACCCTTAAATTCATTTTATGTGTAAATAGTTTTAAGTCAATAAGTGTATCGACCAAATTACTTGTTCTGCATGGAACGAAAGTAAAACCCCTAGGAAAAAAGGTTAACATGCTCAGTGCTGAAAGAAAAATTAGAATAGTTGTATAGTTTAAAATCATGCGCACTATTTTCCATAATAATGGGATTACTCAATATACTATACTGTATCTGGTCAAAGGTACCTCCCTCTAACATAGATGCACCCATCTCCACAAAATTATTTGCACTGTTACTAACAACATCGTTATGTATAACAGTCCTAAAACTGCCTATATGCTGTTCAAAATTCTGTTCAATATTAACACTTGGCCCAGAACTACCATTATCATACAATACATTTGTGTCACATTCTTCAATTGATGTTTAACACATCAAAGGACTGCTCTGGGTCATTAAAACAACTAACATCCATCCTGTTACAGACATTTGTGCAGCTATGTAGACCAAAATTACCATAAGCTCCTGAATTAAGGGCTTCATTAAATGTGGATTCAAAACAGGCCGACTTTTTGGAGCTTTCAACCATTACAGTATGCGTACTTAAATTTAACAAATCACCATAATTGTCATCAAAATTAGTAACATATTAAGCCCTTAGAACTTTGTTGTTCGTATTACCACTTGTGTAAGACGTAACCATTGAACAATGTGTCAAACAATGTTCAACCTCAAAAGTTGAGTCCCGGCCGCTGTCAGTATTGCTGTTTGTAAATACCTTCGGTTCATCCGAATAACTTGAACTAAAAAGTTCCAAAGGAACGGCAAAACAGTCATTATTAAAATATAAAGCGTGCTGTTGATTCAATGAAAAATCCCCCACTCTAATGTCAACCTCTCTTCCCCCTACAACAGAATGAGAAAATTCATTCACCTTCGTGACTTCCAATTTCCAATCTGGAAGTTGTTCATGGGGTATCTCGCTTTTGGTTGAGCCCCTAACTGACCGTACTCTCTTTCTTCGTATAGTGGTTCCTTGTTCCGAATCCTCTCCAAACACCTTAAACCCTCTGCTAAAGGGCTCACAGCACCAATATTTGAATTTTTATCTGCTATCTGCTGATCCGCCGTCATGATCTCATCATATTGTACTTCCTGATTGGTTAACTCCTCCCGGTTGCCATGCCTATGAGGAACAGCCTTAGATTTTGGATACACTGCGCCTGCCTCGTAAACTTTAATGTCCCATTGAATTTTTTGTAATTTCTTTTTATAAATAACCTCACAACTGCGATCAACATCATTTAAAATGTTGATGTAATTAGTGTAATACTGATCAAATAGCAAGTCTTTAATGATGCCATCATTAATAGACTCAAGATCTGCAAGATAAGCATCAATTTTCTGTTTATTATATTTGACCATAATATCCATAATACCTAACCCTGTTTTGTTAAAAAAGGCATGTAATTCATTGATCATTTCAGTATTGCATTGAGGTCTGTCAATCATGTCATCCCAAGCAGAGAGATACTGGGTCCCCTTCAAATGTCACCAGAAACTTAGCCAATTGTTGAAGTCAATCATACAACTGCATATCTATTTTTAATAGGTCTAAATGTTTGTGATACTTCTTTTACTGAGTGTGCAGAGCCTATGCATGACATTTATTATTTTATTTTTGTTACACCTGTACATTCAAGCAAGTTACTGATATTCTTTCTGCTTCTACATTTAATGCATTTATCTATATTTATGGTCAGGTTTGAAGCAACGTATAGAGACTGCTTGATTTTTTTTTTATGATTTATTACTGTGGTTGGAATAAGTTTAACAAATCTTTATATCTGATGATGGGAATATTGTTTTTATTGCTATGTCTTTAACAAATGGTAGGCTGCTTTTATTGACTGGGAGGGCTTTTTATTAATGTCATCACATGACTGCTGAACTTTCTATGATTGGTTGAGTTTTTATTTTAAATAGTACCTAGACTTTGTGTTCTGCCATGGTCTGATGAAGCAAAGAGATTACTCTGTGAAGTGCTTAACTTCTGTTTTAATAAAGTTACTTCTATATATAGTGATTTAAAGTTGTGCTTGGGAGGAGTTTTTGTTACTGTTTTAGAAAACAAACTTAGACAGAGGACAGATAATAAGATGAAGTAAGCTAGTTTATGAGGATCATCAATTTTTAGTTGAATTAGAAAAGCTGAAGTATATTTTCTAAGAAAGAGATTATCCTGAATGTGATATGGGACCTTACCAACCAAATAATAAGTGAGAAGACTGACAAATATCATCCCCTATTGAAATCCTGGGAAGTGGAGAATTCATGAAAACAAAATACAGCAAAGTTAACCATGGCTATAGTCTTAGAATATGGTATGTGCGCTAAGGATATAAGAAATAAATTGTGTAAAAATAGGAAAATTTATTTGATTCTTTTGATCTTGTTGATAAGTTGGGCCAGGCTCTATTTTTGTATATAAGAGAGGAATTTATTTGAAGGCACATTCTGAGAAGGGAAATGATAATGACATGGACAATGGGACAATAAATAAAGGAATGAAAACTTGTGGGGTATGTTGGTAAGTTGGGGAAGGATCTATTTTTGTATATAAGAGAGGAATTTATTTGAAGGCACATTCTGAGAAGGGAAATGATAATGACATGGACAATGGGACAATAAATAAAGGAATGAAAACTTGCGGGGTATGTTGGTAAGTTGGGGAAGGCTCTAGTTTTGTATATAAGAGAGGAATTTATTTAAAGGCACATTCTGAGAAGGGAAATGATAATGACATGGACAATGGGACAATAAATAAAGGAATGAAAACTTGTGGGGTATGTTGGTAAGTTGGGGAAGGCTCTATTTTTGTATATAAGAGAGGAATTTATTTGAAGGCACATTCTGAGAAGGGAAATGATAATGACATGGACAATGGGACAATAAATAAAGGAATGAAAACTTGTGGGGTATGTTGGTAAGTTGGGGAAGGATCTATTTTTGTATATAAGAGAGGAATTTATTTGAAGGCACATTCTGAGAAGGGAAATGATAATGACATGGACAATGGGACAATAAATAAAGGAATGAAAACTTGCGGGGTATGTTGGTAAGTTGGGGAAGGCTCTAGTTTTGTATATAAGAGAGGAATTTATTTAAAGGCACATTCTGAGAAGGGAAATGATAATGACATGGACAATGGGACAATAAATAAAGGAATGAAAACTTGTGGGGTATGTTGGTAAGTTGGGGAAGGCTCTATTTTTGTATATAAGAGATGAATTTACTTGAAGGCACATTCTGAGAAGGGAAATGATAATGACATGGACAATGGGACAATAAATAAAGGAATGAAAACTTGTGGGGTATGTTGCTAAGTTGGAGAAGGCTCTATTTTTGTATATAAGAGAGGAATTTACTTGAAGGCACATTCTGAGAAGGGAAATGATAATGACATGGACAATGGGACAATAAATAAAGGAATGAAAACTTGCGGGGTATGTTGGCAAGTTGGGGAAGGCTCTAGTTTTGTATATAAGAGAGGACTTTAGTTGAAGGCACACTTTCAGAAGGAAAATAGTAATGACATAGGCACGTAAGCAATGCTGGTGCATTTATGACTTGGCCAGCCTTACCATTACTAACTGCACTACAGTTATTTCAGTTACCAGTAGGCATGATTGCAACAACAAGGGTGTCATATATGTACCTGTCTGCATGTCCTGCCCTGCTTTTTATATAGGAGAGGAGTTCCTTTAAAGACTAGAATGCACCAGTATAATTATGCAATAAAACAGATAACATGATGTAAACATGTCATGCATTGTTTCTATTTAGGAGATTTTTTTTATCTTAGAAAAGGTGCTCCCAAATACAAAGGGAGGTCCCTTGGAAGCGTGGTTAGAATACCGTGAATGTTATTGGCAAATATTGCTAGATGCCACCATTTGCTAAGGGATTAATGAAAACATCTTTATAAGCAGTGTAGCATAGCCAAACTTTAATCTACTAATTCTATTTGGTGTGTTTACTTATTAAAATTTGGTCAGAGTTATGATACATAGCTGCAAATGTATTTTTTAGAAATTTCATTCAGTAAATATAAATTATTTTTATACCATTTTTATGTACATTGTAGTGTTTGGAGAGAGTTTTACATTGCGGCTATTATAACATTTTAATTAAATATTCTGATAAAATATCTAAGATGGAACCATGTATGATAGAAAGTTGAGGTAAGTCACCTGATTGTTGGTGCTACAAAGCTTATGAGGGAATTATGTTAATCGTGATACTAATTATGTTCTGATTGGATTTACCAGGTGAAAAGCACTAAATCTGAATAAATCTGAGACTTCATGAATGAGTCAGTGTTTGTATGTTATTTAAAACTATTGCAATTGCTATTTCTGTACATGAAGCTTTTCACCTGGGGCCTCCTGCAGCCCAGTCATATTTTCCTAGTAATCAAATGTAATAAGTAAACAAAATGCTGTTAAAATATATTTAGAGTGGTTTATTCATGCAATATCACAGAAACTCAAATTAGAATGAAGGAAAACAAAGGTATAATGATAAAGAAGTTAAGGTATTGATTCACAACAGTCACCCCGTTACCACAGTAACAAACTTTTTCAGCTCTGAGTGGATTATTTCTACGACTCATTTATTCATTCAGTTGTTCACTAGCTATGACTACAGTACTGGCTAACAGCCTCTTCAAATCTTACAAAGTTTATATGACGGCAAGTTTATGACTTATTCTTCTCTGTCTCCTTCCCCAGCACTGCATTACACACTCTCATTTCATGCTCCCCTTTACAACTTCATGGTCCAGTAGCCCTTATGTGAAATCATCTAAGCTTAGTCTGTTTCCCCATGCTTTAGTTTCATTTCTGACTCATAGTTCCTCAGATCCTATTCTGGTATTTTAATTAAAAAGTCATTAATTTTTCCACTTGTTTCTTTTTTCAGTACATTTCTTCTTTTATTTTCTACTAATTACATATGTAGTCTCCTCAGTCTCTCATCTTAACACAGACCAGCCACCTTATTCTTCTTCTGAACATCTGAATGCTTTCCAGATTATTTGTTTTTTGGCCAAAGCCTCTGCTGACCTCAGGATCTCTAAACTACATTTACCTACAGTATAAAAATGGATCACTTCTTCAATATAACCACGTTATGGGGAGTGCAGCAAGGCCTAGTCAGCAGCAGGCTCTAGACTTATCATACTACTGACAAATTTATTATGCTTATGTAATCTGACCATATATACAGTAGCAAACATAAGCTGAACTCATGTTTCCATGTATCACTGAGAAACTGGCTTTGTACAGATTTAGTATTGCCTGAATTTTACAGACAGAACATTTGATGCATGGTCTAGTCCTGCAGATTCAAGTAGGGGGTGGCTCTCCAGTTTGAAATATTATACCCTTGCCATGAAGGATGGCAGACTTTTAAACATTCATTTATCTTTTAAACAGATTGTCCTTCGTACACATGAAGTTGTTCAGACAGCATTCCTTTATGGTGCAGGTAGATATGTTGCTCTGTGAAAATGGACTCATGCTCCAGTATGCCATTTTTCATTTACTTGTATGATGTCTACATCTAAGCATCATAATAATCTAAATATTAAATATGGATCTACCAAGACATATTCAAATGGTTAACTTCTTTTGACTTATTGATATTTTAAAGAGTAATTTTTAGCCTTTTATTTCCTTACTACTTCATGAAATACTCAGTAATAAATAATTTCGCATTAATTTGTTTTCTTCAGATTTTCTTTTCTGTGACTGCTTTTGTATTATAATTATTTAAGAAACACCCCTTTCTCCTATTCTTCAAATCAAATAAATCATCTGCTATTTGGATAAAATGAATGTAAATTGTGCATTCTTCACTTACTCTTATATGCAGCCTAGTTGGCTCTGAACATTGTTTTTACTTTATCATTGTTCAGGTTTCTATAAATTTGTTAACAAAAGAAGAGAATTCACAATAGACATTGTCATACATTGGAAGGTTTTGCTCTTCTAAATGGCTGCACCAAGAGATTCTCTGCATAGCTTAACCTGCACAAATTATTGTACTGTTTTGGTGACTTAGCAGACTGACAAACAGAATGTACCTATAAACTATTTGCTAATAAGTTCCCATATAATGAAGGATGAAAGAAGGATTTACTGATCTTGAAATCAATACAATATATTGTCAATGGATTGTAAATTATTATACTAGTTTCTTAATCCAGTGGATTCCACTTGTACCTAGTTCAAGGGGTTCAAAATTATTGTCCTCTGCAAATAATGTACCTAACAAATTTAGTTTGCTGTTATATTCACTATAAAATATAAATTGTCATTCATATGCTTACTCGGTGTGAATAACGTCCCTGAGTGACAACCCCATTGAATTCTATTTCATACTTCTGGTAATGCTATAGGTACTGCCATGATAAAGAAAACTACTTAACATGTATTTCTTCTTTTTCTTTGGCTCATCTGCAGTCAGTGTTTCTGATCTCATGGCTTAGAAATGTTTGACTTTTGTCTGCATGTAAAAGAACAAGGTACACCTTATGAAACGTGTTGGATCTCCAGACTTGCTGACTTCATTGGTCAATGTGACAAATCAGAAGAAAGTCTGTCAACAGTCTTTTGAAGTGTATTTCTTGCAGTCTCTGAACAACTTAATGGCTTGAATATATAATTAAGCCACACAAGAATGGTGTCAAGGAAAGGAAAGGAAGCAGAACTTGATATGTATTAGTAATTTCTATTGTTACAAGACTGATATGATTATGCTTTTTTCCTGAGAAACCTTGCTATGTTAAGTAGAAAAAGTGGTCTAACTACTTATTTTTTTCTCCTGTGTCAAATGAGGCAAGCAGCAGGAGATTTTATCATGTGATTATCAGTAGGAGCTGTGGGGAAACATTGTGTATGACTGTCTGTTATGCTATGCGATGCTTTGACTTGTCTGAGTGATGTATATACATCTGGAAAGGTATCTAGTAAAAGACTATAAATATATCTATGTTTAGATAGGAACAATATTTATGAACAAGATATAGCAAGGACATTTAGGAATAAATGGTATGATCTGAAGTAGGTTGGTTAACTATTCTTTTAGGCAAACATACAAGCAATAATGCCCAACAGTGTGTGTGTTACTGTATAAATAATGGTCACCCAGGTGTATTATGAGGCCCAATGCCACTCTAAGGGCATTAGTTACACAGTAGCATAAAACCCCCAGAAGCATTATTGTGCTTACAGTATAGGCTGCCTTAAAAGAGTTGTGTTTTACTTACTTATTTTTTTTATTATTTGATGTAAAATAGTTCTTCTGCCTAATGTTTCAAACATGCTGTAGTATATGTAAATGGTGTTGGAGGAAGTATTTTACATCAAAAATATAACATTTTCAAAACATCTAGATATTTACTTTATTTCTATGGTCTCTTACTCCAAAACATTGTGGTTTGTTGTCAGTCATCGGGGAATAAAGTCACTTAATAATGACATACATTTGATTTTTAGACATTTATTTCCTTCAGAAAATGTATGTTGACACAAATCCTGTTATTCAAGCAATCTTCTAATTTTAAAGAGCAATATTTAAAACCTGTTCCTATTTTTGAGCCTTTGTTCCTCCTTTATATTTGGCTTCATCCAGATTTCTTGACCTAAGAGATCTAGAGGTATACAAACATCATAACTGCTGTTGCCGCTGCTCACTCACTCAATTAATCTCACGTTTTCTCTCTCTCTCTCTCTCTCTCTCTCTCACACACACACACACACACACACACACACATATGCTTCCACTTTCATACATGCATACACTCACACATGCAGACAGAAACATATATAGGCATACACATGCATACACGGACACACACTATTCTTTCTTTTTTATGTTTCTTTTAATTTTATACTTACTAAACAGGGCTGCTTAGTGAGTGTAAAATAATGGATCAATCATTCACTTTCACTTTCATAGATGCATACATACACACACACACACACACACACACACACACACACACACACACACACACACACACACACACACACACACACACACACACACACACACACACACACACAATCAGATATAAACAAGCACTTTTCTATTCTCTATTTTTTATTTCTTTTTCTATCATTTTACCTTCACTAAACAAAAAAAAGCACTTCTTAGCAAGTATAAAACAATAGCATCTGTTAGCTTTCCTTCTGTCTGAGCTCCATGGCAGCTTAATATGGTGCCATGAAGCCACAGACTCATTTTTTAGTGGGTATTACCTGTATATTAACACCCTGCTGGAGAAAATTAATTTTCCAACCACAGTGGTAATGTACAGGTCACCCATATTCTAAAATGTTTTAGTCCCTAAATCCAGGTCACCCATATTCTAAAATGTATTAGTCCCTAAATCTTTGGGTATGATCAGCTTTTGAGATCTAGCTGTACCAATTAACTGCAGGATAACTGAAATCTCCCAGTATAAAGATATTTTTATTAGGGTAGTTCAGTGACACAATTTTTGAAATTTCATATTGTATTCTGGGGATGTGGATGGTGCCCTAGAGATGGCTATAAATTGCTAATATACCTTGTTAAGGATAAGTTGCACCTCAATAAGTTTAGTATGTGGGTCACAGAGAACCTGTAAGGGAGTGATGTGATCTCTGATAAGCATGGCAACATTCCTGTAGCTCAGTCCTAAATACATGGTATGTGTGAAAAGATATGGAGGCAATGCTCCCATACAGTGAAACCAAATCGCAGATACAACACCAACATGGATATGTTCAAGTTGCAGGAAGACCTCAAGATGAGGCAGTTTCTTAATAACAACAACCTTGATGTGGTCAAAAATTGGAATTGCTGTAGCATTTTCAGCTATATTGAGCTATCCTGTAGATGGATTTGAGATAAAACATGGACTACAGGGGAAGCGAGGGGTTAGCCATATGTAGAAGCCAGATAACAAAAGGTGCATGCCATTCTTAGTAAAGAAAGGTACCTGTCTGCTATTTGGATACAGTTGACACATAATAGACCTTCCTAAAATGACACCAACTGTTTTCCAATTGTTAAAGCCAATTAACTTGAGTCTTTATTTAGACATAATTATGGGCAAAGGTAGAATTTCACTTTCACATGCATGGTGAGATCCAACACCCTTCTGGAAGCACTCTCAACATGTAGCACATTTACCTTTTGTGGTAAAAAAATCAGAAGGTAGTAGAATCTATTCTTCCACCAGGCAGTTAGACTAATGCTAATGTTGTAGTGCAGTATAAACCTGATGCTGCATTCCTGAGTATGCCATCCTTCATTTAAGACAATAACACACTCCTTGCATTCCTGAGTATGCAATCCTTCATTTAAGTCATTAACATACCCCTTGCATTTGTGAGTATGCCATCCTTCATTTGAGACATTAGCACACCCCTTCCATTCTATTTACGTTAACAATATTTACAAACATTATCATTTACAGTGTTTACAATATTTACGTTTTCAGTATTTTACAGATTCAGTTTCACAACCATTAACATCTTTCATTCTAACCCCAATACTTTTCTCCACAACTGCTTTGGTATTTCAAACAGCATATCATTAATCCTAGTTTTGTTAAATAATATTTCATGACATCTTTTCCAAAACACCCATACTGTTACCATCATACCCTGTCCCAACTGTCAACTTTACTTTTTATTTTTCTTCCCTTAAATTATTATATTCATGTTTATATTAAAAAAAAACTTCCGAATTACATTAATTTTGAATTTTTTCACAAACATCCCATTCTTTTTACAATTCACAAAATGTTTTTTTTTTTCATTTCATCGCCATTACAGTCATTACATTTTCTATTGTTCTCTGCTTTATATTTCATACAACTTTTTATAAGTAACATATCTACTAATAATCTTCACAAGAAATTTCCAACCTCATAAAAATCATCAAACCTTTCGTTTCCATTTTTATTGCTTTTTTAATCTCATCATTATGATCTTTTTTTGGATATATTAAGCGTATTTCAATTATTGTGTTATACCATTCCTTTCTATCTTTTTAACTTCATCTGTATTAATTTTCCATAACTCCCAACTTATAATCATACTATTTTCCATCATCTCCTCCATTTCACTATTTTCTTTTACTTTTCATTATTTTCCATCTTTCCATATCTTTCACATACACTATTTTCCCTATCAAGATATAGTCCTTCTCCCTCATATTTTTAATCCTTAAGAGGTGAATAGATGCCACATATACAAGTGATGTGTTTTAATTCAAACCTTCTTCTTCTTTATTATATATAATTCCCCATCGATCTGGATGTGGTCTTGAGCCACTAATAAAGCTGAAAAAATCTCAAGCAATTCTTCTTCCATTTTCCACAATATATATATATATATATATATATATATATATATATATATATATATATATATATATGTGTGTGTGTGTGTATATATATATATATATATATATATATATATATATATATATATATATATATATATATATATATATATATTTATTTTTTTTGCTATATTTTTATAAGTGAATATGTAAACCACAATGCTCATGTACATGTCTTGTGTACAGTATGTTATCAATTGTTCTGGAGCTTTTATCCCCGGGCCTCCACTGAAAATGGGCAGCTCTGTCCAGTCGGACCTCCCCGGTAAACAAATGTAAAATAAAATAAAAAAAAAATATATATATATATATATATATATATATATATATATATACACACACACGCACACACACTCCTCAAATATTCCACCTTCCCCAGTATATATGGCTTTAACATATATATCTTCTTTTTAAAGATAAATAGAATATTTTCCACCAATGAACTACATTTAATTCAACCAGAATTTTTCTCCAACCTACTTTCCCACTTTTACCAAATATGATTACTAGTATATTTATTTAATTTCTGTTAAAGTATATTCCATTTATATGCTTCATTTTACCAAACCATTTATTTTTTTATCTATTTATTTATTTATTTTGCATTTGTTAACTGGGTTAGTCCAACTGGGTAAGACTTTACCCTTTTTCAGTGGAGACCCAAGGGGAAAAGCCCCAAACAGACATATAAGTAGAGGCAAGTTTACAGTAATACAGGGCAAAACAATGTCATGAATTCAATGGACAAGAAAAAAATTATGTACTCCATGGAATTAAACATAACTATATACAAAAGTATAATAATATGGTTGTAAAAGGAAAAACAACAATAATAAATCCAAGAGGTATGCAATAAGGGAATTAAGATTATAGGTAATCTTTTGAAAATAATATGGTATTATTATATTAGTGGCTAGAAGGAGAAATTGTGTATGTGCAGGGGGGCCTCATATCTGAGGATGAAACTAGTGCAGGAGTAAAAAAAAAATAGAGAAATGTGTATGTACAAGGTACCTTAGATCAGAGGAAGAGATGGTACAGAAGGAGAAAGTAGTAGAGGAGGGATGTAGTGATCTAGAGGGAGGGTGTAGAAGGGAGAGCAGATAGATACAGTAAGTTATAAAATAAAAAAGGTCTTATAGATCAGACTTAGTGGTAAAGTGGGAATAGGGAGAGAGTTAAGTAGGGTGGTTGCAGGCACATATAAGGTTGTTATGGAGATACAGTATCAAGTCATGTTTGAAGTTAGAGAGGGAGGTATGGCTTCTGATTTGGAGTGGAAGATTGTTCCAGATAAGGGAAACGGAGTGTTTATAGAGTATTTTACCTATGTTTTTGTTGGGCCTATAGACTTGTAGTAAGTGTTTATTGGAGCTGTGCGGGGAAAGGGGAGGGGTGTACCAGGAGATCAGGTTGGACAGAGATGGACAGTCAGAGGTTGAATTAAGAATTGTAAAAGCTTGGATTAGCTGACTTTTGGCCAGAAGGTGTGGGAGTTCAAGCCAATGTAGTTTTGTGAGTGCTGTGCAGTGATGGGATTTATAGGAGCTGCTGGTGACACATCTAGAAATTTTCTTGTAGGTTTGGTCAAGCTTTGCCAGCAGGTTATTTTGTAGATTAGAAAATAGAGGGAAGCCATAGAGGAGGGCAGGGAAGAGATAGGATTGGGCTAGCAGCAGTTTTGAGTTGGGGGTCAGGAATTTGCTATTTCTGTATAGCAGGCCCAGTTTTTGGTGTGTTTTCTTTATCAAATGAAGTATGTGGAGGTCTAATTTGAGCTGGTCATCTATGATGACACCCAGGAGTTTAGTGTGTGAGTCTGGTCTTATTATGGTGCCATTTAGAGAGGATAAGAGAAAGCTGGATTTGTGGTGAGTTAGAGTTTTAGGCAGGAATAACAAGAGCTTAGTTTTAGAGGGGTTCAGGATGAGTTGATTGTTGGTGAGCCACTTCTCAACAGAATGAAAAGAAGTTTGGGTGAAATGGTGGAGGTTGTTGATAGAGTCAGAAATTGAGATCAGAGTTGAATCATCTGCATACTGTATGATAGAGGAGGGGTAACAGGCAGTGTGTAGGTCATTGGTGAAGAGATTGAAAAGGAGGGGACCAAGAATTGAGTCTTGAGGAACACCGGTCTGAACTGCCAGAAAGGGAGAGAAGGAATTTTGCCATTTAACTGCTTGTAGGCAATTGGACAGGTAACTTGAGAACCAATTAAGAGTGAGGATGGAAATGTTCAGCTGAGAAAGTTTATGAAGTAGAAGGTTGTGAGAGACAGTATCAAAAGCCTTTGAGAGATCTAAGAAAAGGCAGGACATGAGTTTGTTATTGTCTCTGGCCTCAGTTACTGTATGTGAGAAGGATAAGAGTGCAGTGTTAGTACTGTGTTTGGGTCTGAACCCATGCTGGGTGGTGGTTAACAGATTGTTTTGAGTAAGGTGAGAAAGTAGTTGAGAACAGATACACTTTTTGAGAATTTTGGAGAGGGGAGAAAGAATAGCAATGGGACGGAAGTTAGATTGTTCTGTGGAGTTACCTCATTTATGTAGTGAGATAGTGTAGTATTGCTTCCAAATAGAGGGGACAGTGGATTCTTGGATTGAGCAGTTGATTAGAATGGTGACAGGAAGGGCAATAGAGTTAGCAGCAAGTTTTAGGAATTGGGGAGGTAGGTTATCAGGGGCGGGAGAACAAGGTTTGAGTTTACTGAGGAGAGTTTTAATATAACTAACAGAGACAGGTTTGAGCATGAAGGGGTCTGAGAGGTTAGTGGAGTCGAATGGGGATGTGAAAAAGGTGTGGGTTTGGTAGTGGTAGTAGTAGAACTGGAAGTGGAATTAGAGTTAGAGTTGGGGTTGTTGGTGATGTTAGGTAGTAGTTTAGAAATGGTATCAATGAAGTAGTGATTTAAATGGACGGTGGTATCTCAGGACAATTGATTGGGAAAAGGGTTGGGAGTTGTGGGTGAGCCAGGTTTGAGAAGAGTTTTTATGGTTGTCCAGAACTGCTGGGGGTTAGAAGTGGGCAGAGATTGGTCAGAGAAGTGAAAGTTTCTTTTGTCCTGGTTGACTCTTTTTTTGTAAGGTTTCTAAGTTCCATGTACGATTGTTGGAGGGCAGGATATTTGTTTTTCTGATATTGTTTCCAAGTGGCATCTCTTTTATGCATAAGGTGGAAGGTTTCTTTTGATAGCCAGGTAGCATGTTTAGCTTTGACTTTTATTTTCCTGATGGGGGCAAGAGAGTTGAGTATGTTTAGGAATGTCTGGTTGAAGTAGCTGACTGCATTGTTTAACCTTACTCAGACTTTACTTAACCCCATTTCCATCGTTGTCACAGTTGTCCTCATTCACACAATATTTTTTACAATGCGTAAATCATCTGCAAATGAAGGACACACACAGATATTATTATACCTCTTTCCATTTGCCATCCTGCTTCTTTCATTCCACCAGCATTTATTTGTGTTATTGCATTCCTTTCCTAGCACAAATAAACACATACTTGATGGCATGAGAATGTGCAATGATAGGATGCTTGGAGAGGAAGGAGAGTATACCCAGGATTTAAAAATCATCCATTCTCATTAGTTAAAATCATCCATTCCCATTTACTTAAACATTATGCCTTTTCATGCATGGCTATAGCTTATGATCATTGTCTGAATATGTTGCCACTTTTGTAATTTTTCAGTATTGTAGGGGTTTCTGCTTTACCTGGGATTGTTATGGTCTCTTGTAGACACATATGCAAACAACATGGCAAATGTTTCTTCATAAGCTATGGCAGGATGACTGGGTTTTTAAGTTTCTCTGGCCAATTTAACTGTAATGGCGCAGGCAATATTAAATGACACTGCAAAATTAAAAGTCATAAATATAAAATAGGATGCCAACTTACAGGCACACTCTGAAGCAATGGAAAAAACAGCAAACTGAACAGGTAGCTCAAAAGGAAATTCAAAGGGTTCATGCTGCACAGATTTTGTATCTACAAACATGATCCTTTAAATATGAAACTAAACTGACTGATCTGGAAAATCAGAGTCATAACAATTTTCAGTTTACTGGGTTTCCAAAAAGGAAGGTGGGAAATTATCCTGTGGCATTTATCACTAGCGAGCTAATCTCACTCCTTCAAATGTGCATCTATAATAACAGTAAAGACTTCACTGTCCATTTTACTGATTATAACATTAGAAATCCCATACTAAGATGTGCAAGAGAAATGGGAAGTAATTTTCAGTTGGTTGATGCACCTGTCTTTGTTTTCCCTGACTTTAGCAATGCTCTATTAACATAACATAAGAAGGCTGAAGGAGATGGGACCACATGCCAACTCTGCCTTCCAGCAATGCTTGTGATTAACTATGTGGGCCACTCCACCTCTTTTGAGCTTCCTGAAGTAGATGATTCATACCATTCCATGTAGGTTCACAGCAAAAGGTGCCCAGATGATATGTAAATGGACCAGGGCTACAAGGATGTTAAATACTCCTGAATATCTACCTCAACATCACCCTGTAAGCCCCTTCCAGGGAAGAAACAACGTTTAAAGAAATTACTGACAATGGCGGGAAACAGATTTGCTCCCTTAATGGATCTTGACAATGAGGAAAAAGAGTATGCTGTCTTTATTACTCTGGACCCTATTCCAGCAGAGTTGAAATAGATAGAGAAATTCCAGGACAGGCACACACCTGTCAATGCATTTGAAAAACAGGCAATTGAAGCACTGCCAATACAGTGATACTGTGAATTTCAGTTGTGTATGGTCTTGTTTATCCTCAGGCTGTAGGTTTCTTATGACCAGTCTTAGGGAGCCTGTAGAATAGTCTGGGTAAAAATTCCTACATACTCTAATGGTTACATAATCGTTTTTGTTGACAGTCGTGTTGTTTGTTGGAAAGGTGTTACATTTTGGAGATTTGTATTCATTGTTATGGAGTTTATTCTTCCATGTACAACATCTCTATTTTTTGGTGCTTGTTCGTTCATCTTACTTATTGTAAACATTTCTGCTCATGGACTAGTGCAAAGGACAGGTGATATAACAATTTAATTTCCTGGCCACACCATCATATTTGTTTAGCTCATTTCAGTAGATTTGAAAAGTCAAATAATACTGGCTTCAGGGGGGATATCCAGAATTTCCTGGAATGTTAGAGTTCTATCTAAATCTTTGAACAGCAAGCATGCATAAAACTATAGGAGGAGATGATAAGTGATTTGGTCTGTCTCCAGGAAATTCCGCTTGAGCCTAAAATAGCAGACATTTTTTATAAGAGAAGTAAGGGCTGAGGAGTGTCTAACTGCTATAAAACTGTTCAAAGAGGAGTATTTATTTTGGTCCATTATAGGAGAAACTGGTCCTTGTTGGATTCAAAACAAAGGGTAACTGGGTGAGTGGGTATTTGTCAAGGTTAACAACCCTAATGGTTTGATTATATTAGGCTGTTTTTATGGCCCCATTGAGGGTGAATTTTGGGCTTTATCTCAATTTTCCACAGCTTTATTGGATATGGGGGAGGTTATCAAATTCATTAACGATAACGGAAGAGTTTAATGTTCCCTTAGATGCCACGATGGACAGAAGCTCAGACATGATTTTCAGGAAATCAGCGGGTAGAGGTTTTGCAAATTTTATCAAGAATTTCTAGTTAGTGAACACATGGCATGCATTCCATCCTCTAGAAAGTGGGTACACATTTGTAGCTCACCAGTTGGGTACTCTTACCCAGTTGTCTTATTTCTTGGAAAGATCTTATATGTTGCCCACAGTTAGGAGAATGGGTCATAGCACTTTGTTTTTATCAGATCATGACTTGATGTAGGTTAGATAATCTCCTGTTTTTTTGTTTTTGTTTTTTTTTTTTTTTTTTTTAGATCAACACAAATAGACTCTGTTTAAATTAATCAAGGAATATAGGTAAAACAATGGAGATGGGTCATGTGATATTTTTAATCAATGCAAGACCTTTAAAAATCTTTTTCAGGTCTGGCCAGGGGATTTTTCGAAGAAGAGGAAAGTCTTTCAACTTAAGATGGTTAATGAATTAGAAGTAGAACCTATTATAAAAGGACAGATCCTGGTTAAGTAAGCAAATACTGCAACTTCAGAGAAAATGCAATCCAAGTAACACAGGTACACAACAGATGGGTGAAGTGGCAAACGTATCACTGGGCCAGAGGTATCAGATCCCTAAGTTTCTCGAACCAAGGCTTTTTTAGTGATGACAGGAAGTAGCTATTGTTGCTATCCAAGTGGAAACAGGGGAGGTCTTGAGGGGTGCCCAAAAGATAAATGAGTGTGTAAAACATTATTTCAGTAACCTACACAGTCAGGTCAATTTCTCAACTCACAGAGTACTATTTTACAATGTGCCAGATTTGCACAGATATGGGATCAGGACCATGCCCAGATAGACCTATTACAGCAGAAGAGGTAAAAGTAAGCATCCAGTGCCTTCCTAATGAAAAAGTGCCAGTGCAGGATGGTCTACCAGTAGAGTTTTAGAAGGCCTTTAAGGTACTGTTGTGTGTCCCTAGAAGGGGAAGTCTGCCATTCTAACCAATACTTGCAACTATTATTTTACTTCCTACATCTAAAAAGGAAGTTCTTATTCCCTGTGGTTTTTGCCCTATATCAGTTTTGCAGCTAGAAACCAAAATTTATGCAGACCTGTTGGCTGGAGACTTACAAATGTTGGGACACTTACAAATGTTGCTCCCCAGTCTGATTCATCCTTCTAAATAATGGTTTGTTAAACAGAGATGGGGAGGAGACAGAGATGATTTGCCTCCGGATAAACTCAATGCAGTTGACAAGATCTAATTTTTGCAGTATTTCCCAGACTACTTTGTTTCTAGATCTCCACAAGGCATTTGATTCATTAGACTGGCATTTTTGTAGGACGTTCTGCAGGTGTATGACTTGTTGGATTTTTTTATCAGTCATTGCCACCTGTTATATGCCCTTGGGGCAGGTTGTAACACAGCAATTTACTTCTGCTCCTATTAGTTTGCAGAGGGGAGCCCAGCAGGTCTGCCATCCCTGTCCATGGTGTTTAGTCTTGCTACACAGAGACTGACCATTTTTTAAATCAGACTCATGTTATTTGGTATATATGAGTGAATTTCATTGAGGTGATGTTATCCCCTTGGTTTGCAGATGGTGGGGTAATCTGGTTAATTGACCCTAAGCCAAGTGTTCCAGAAGTGTTAACCTTACTATATAATTTTGGAGTGTCACAAAAGGAAATATTGCCAGCCTAGTTATCTGGAATTTTTTAAATAGTTATATGTCATTTGTGAATATTAATATGATTTATACAGAAGTGTGACAAAGGGGAACACTGCCAGCCCAGCTATCTGGAATTTGTAAATAATCATATGTCATTTGTTGAATATCAACATGATTCATATACTTGTGTCACAAATGTATTAGAACTGTATGTTATAGATTCATAGCTAGCTGCCCTTGCGAGCCATTTTAAGCCTAGCCAATTATCCCTTATGAGACTCAAACCCTGCACTTTCTGCTTGTAAGGCAAACACCTTAACCATTATGCCACACTCCCAACCCTCACTTCAGTTTCAAACTGCTGGTAAAGTAGTATGTTATGAACAGCGTTTGTAGAGTACTGAGCTTAAAAGATGTATCCACAGTGTACCCTACTAGAAAAGAATGGAAATTTATATACACTATTGTAAGTGTTTAGATGTATATATTTTAACAACTGCAACACAAAAAGTTAACTTCAGAAGAATAGCTGAAAACTTAAATTACTTTATAATAACATAATAAAAGGATGTTATATTTCAGTTTTAGTCAAGAGGAGACAGAATGTCTATACTATGGGACTCTATGTGCTGCCTAGAAAGAGAGATAATTACTAGGCTTGAGATGTAGAATTGTTTTATAGTTTTAAGACTTCCAGGATCAGCAAATGTCTGAAGAAAAGCCTTTGTTTATGTATTTTCACAGGTAGATGGTAAATGCTAAAATCAATGGTTGTGAGTCTGGGAACTGATAGATGACAAGAAGTGATGTCATGCTACCAGCTAACCCAGCAGTCATATCTGATATTAATTTAAGAACACTCTGGGAGAGAAAACCAGGGCATTTTGAATTTTGCTTTTGACCTGGAAAGATCCACTCACCTGCCTTCTCTGGCTCTGTAAGTAAGTTAACTAGGGTACAGTAATTTCGTTTAGGTTCAGTAAGGAATATAGTAAAATTAGTTTAGATGTTTTCTGTATTTATTTGAGACTGTCTTCAATGTTGTTTTAAATATTTCCTGTGATTTTGAACTCTGATGTCAATGTGAATACATATTTGGTATTGCCTTGTTCTTTTTACTATTTATTATTAAATATAGTTAAAACTTATAATTGTGGCTGGTCTGTCTACAGATATTTAAGCTCTTACAGTACTTACATATCTATTTGGTGACACTGCACAGGCCACTCCTAACAGCCTTGCTCTTGGTCAGACTACCATTTGGATTAATAGTAACATTACATAGTAGGATTGGACACCCTTTGTTAGGGCCATAAAGTAGCTGATAAGAGTTGGCTGGTGGCAGTGATAACTACCTTATAGTCTGGGCAAAAGGGGGCATAGCTAGTAAACCTGTGCCAGCTTTTCCCAGGTGTGTGTATGTATGTATGTGTGTGTGTGTGTGTGTGTGTGTGTGTGTGTGTGTGTGTGTGTGTGTGTGTGTGTGTGTGTGTGTGTGTGTGTGTATATGTGTGTGTGTGTGTGTTTGTACATAAATCAAATCTCAAAGAGTGTGTGTGTGTGTGTGTGTGTGTGTGTGTGTGTGTGTGTGTGTGTGTGTGTGTGTGTGTGTGTAAGCTACTTGGGGAGGGACACAAAGCACTGGTTGGACAGAGAGGGTGCTGGAGGTCTTGGTTTGGGCACTCACCTGAGACCTCAAATCTAAAGCTGGGCCAGTGGGAAGTCTTATGGAGATCTGGAAAAAGAGGGAGAAACCAGCCCCAGACTGACTGTTGTCTCTGTGTGCTCTTAAGGGAAATTGCACTTTAGTGTGTGTGTACTTGTCATCCTCCCATTGTGTACATACCCCACTGTTGCCAATTGTGAGGATTGAGGATCCTTGATTACTGGGACAGTGCTGGGGTGTCACATGGAGAACTAGCTGGCCATCAATTAAATGCCTTAAAATCCTCTCACTTTCCCTTAAATATGAAAGCCAAATCTCAATTAGTTAGCTGTGATGCAATTCCCTTGCCCATTACATACATTACCAAAGACATGGGGATATTCACTCATTTTGACTTAGCCCAATTCATTTATTTAAATACAACCCACTTTGTGAAACTACAGGAAACATTAGAAAGAAACATTAAGTTGAGGCTTTCCTTTTAGGCTAAGATCTAAGTCATTCCACATTTCTGGCTGAGGTGCAGAAAGTGACTTCCTCCTTTTTATGGGATGAGCAACATCTGAGGATATTGATAAGGTTATATACCCATTATAAGGAAAGGGGAAGTGGGTTTGTGGGACTTCTACCGCCAGTATCAAAGCAACTCATAGATCTAATTTTAAAGACCTGGGTCTCTCTTGTGCCATATCTGGTTATTATCTGAACTAGAAGTGATGTTTTTTTTTTAAACAAAGTCTTAAAACAGTTGGTGATGGAAAGAGGCTATGGGATAGTGGTGGGTCAGAGAATTTTGATCATGCTTGAAAGTTTAGGATATTCCAGATCAGTGTTGTAGTTTTGTGACAGGGTATGGTTTTCAAATAGGTGTCTGGTGTATTCTGCACCAATATGTTGGAATCTATGGATATGCAAAAGCTTCAGATATTAGACAGACTAGTTGGATAAGAATTTCAATTAATTTTTGTCCTTTGGCCAGTGCTGAGATGGCAATGTCTCTAGCTGAATCCTTTGGCAGGGAGTAGTAAAAGACCACTTGTGCATAATGGTGGAGATTCTCTGTCAAAGTGACTGTTTAATTTTTCTGAGAAGTTTGAGTTAAGTATCAAAGTTGTTAGCAACGGGGTATGATGCTCTTATTCAAAAGCATGAAACAAGCCTTACTTCACTAAAATTGAAATGGGAATGGTTGCTTAATCCTCAGTTGAGACAGATTCAATGAGAAGAATCCCTACTATCCTTGCAAGTCTTTGTCTTTGCTTCCACAATTGTTTTTCAACATGAATTGGTCTAATTGTGGCACATTAATCCAGCAGGCATTGTAATTGGAGTGAATATGAGACTATGACCTGTTAAAGATGTGCCTCGCTAGATGCAGATTATCAACATCTTTTATAGGCTTTCTCTACTGTACATAATGTTGGATACTTGTGATTTAGCTTTAGCCAAATTCCAACCCCTCAGCCTCAGGACCATGCTGATTTTTGGTTACTTGGCATGAAGGATGCTGTGTTTCCATTGGACGAAGCTGAGTGGTTAGGACTTAGGATGACTGTATTTTGTTTGCCATCATTATTTTTAAACATTGGAAGACTGTACCAATTAAAGTTGAAACACTGCCTCATGTTTATGAATACAGACTCTAGAATTGTTATAAAGATACAGTCTTTGCTGCATATTTTCAAAAAAATTAATGTTTTTCTTTTCTCCTTTATAATCAATAATTGAAACAAGAGAATTTCATTTATTATATTAATTTGTTATGGACACAGTTCTTAATTAATGTTCTATTAGTTCTGTTTTGTTTTTGGTTAATAAAATAAAAATAAATAAAATGATACATTTCTATTGTCATACATTTTCTTTATGCCATGCACTTTATCAAATCTTGTAAGAAAAAAGTTTTAAATTCAAATTCCTCCATGTCTGAAGTTTTGAATTGTACCATCAGTTTACCTTTTAACTGCAAGCCAAAGTCATGAAATATAAAGTCTTTCCAAGGTGATACGTTATTTCTTTTTCTATCTCAGCATAATTTTTCAGCACTTTAAGAAGTCTCAAAAGTTACTTCTCAAAAATCATCTGATCTCAAACATATCAAAGCTCTTGTGTCTTTTAAAACAAATTCTAATGATAATATAATGTTGTCCATACTGTCATATCTGTCATTAGTAGCAGTGATTTTACTTCTTATTCTTACCAATGGTCTTTTTTCTAAAGCTGCTGCAATTCTGCAGTTGATAAACTCCTCTCTTCATGGTGTACACTTTTTCTTGTTCCTTGCCTAACAGTACTTGCATATGGTTTTCTTTACCTCATTAATGCAATCTAATTGCAGAGACATATTCTTAAAACTGATTACTCCATTAGCCAAACATGCCTCTGTACTTTCAGCCTCTGTAATCTGCTTCTCTGCCACAGTATTACCTTCATTATCAGATTGTTCCTGCAGTACTTGGCCCATCACAGCACTTCAGCTAGCCTACTCACCTTAGTATGGTTCTCCTTCTCTCACCAGTCTCTAACTCCATAAGTAAGATTTCATTATGCTGTGAGTGTCTGTACAAAATCTTTCCAGCAGCAATGTTTACTCCTGCTTCCATCTTGGAATTTTCCAAGCACTAGTGACAGCCCTCTGGCACAGCTAGTGCTCAGAAAAGGTTAGGTTAAGTTACCCAGTACCCTTGCCAAAGTTCCCGTAGTCAATATGAATACCACCTCAGATTTCCCCTGAACAGAGGCCATTGACCTAGTGGGACTAACCTATCAACAAAATATAAATAAATAAAAACAAATAAATAGATATCCCTTAGGACTGTCTACCAGAATTCATCCATGCCCACATGAACAGCTACTAGGACATATTCATTTCTGCCTGTTATAAGGGACTGAACAACCTTTATAACATTATAAATCCTCGTGCTGAACAGACAACTAATTGTCATTTGGTCTTTTCCCAGCTTCGTAAGCATGGAGTCTATGTGCCTTACTGTGATGTCACCAATTACTAGGATAATGTATGTTTGAATGTCTAGGATGGTTTACAGCGTAAGGTTTGCAATCTATAAACATTGATTACAGTGAGGATGGTGCTGTGATAGCAGGACTTCTGTGCTGGAACTTAACTTTCTTAGTTCTAGGAAGTTTAGGAAATTACTTTTTAACAACCTTTGTATATGTTGGATTAGTGGCTTCATGAAGACTGAAGAAATGAGGATCATGCTTTGTGGTCTTCACAGGTCATCCTTCTAAGAGACAGAGTTGACAACACCTTGTGAATATACATTGTTTACATACATACATACAAATATTTCAGGCATGGGCAATAATGCCCTTCTAGCCTACCAATAGACCAAAACAGTTATTCCCATAATCAGTGTCCACTTTGTTCTTAAAAATATCTAAACTAGTGCTTTCTTTAATGTAATTTGATAGTCTTTTCCATGCATCAGCTACTCTTTCAGATAACCAATTAGTACACTTTTCATTCCTATATAATCTTTTCCATATGTTGTCAAATGATTTTCTAGTATTTTTGATAACCCAAAACATTCCCAGAGGTAGCCGTCTCTAAATGCCCTCTATATCTGAATAAGGTCTCCTGTTAAATGTCTGTATGAGACACTGTACAAATTCAGACATTTTAGTTTTTCATAACTTACATTTTCACATCCATGGATGCTCTTGGTTTATTTCCATTGTAGTCTTTCCAATTTATTCCTACTAGTTTTCCTATAAGGTTTCTATATTGTCCTTCTATACTTGAATTTGGATCTAATGTAATTAGCAAACAATGATTTCATCATTTATGATTGTATAGTGTTTATAAATGTTTTCACACAACTATAGTTCTATAACTATCATTATTCAATTAGTTGATATGATCAGACAAAACTCCAAGTTTGATCTACTCATACACCCAGGTCTTTAAATGAAGCTATAGTTTCAATCACGGTGTGCTGTATTAAACATTCACCTTTCAGGCTATGTCTCCCAAACCTCATAAGCTTAGTTTTTGATGTATTTATTAGCATATTATTCTTTTGATAAGCACCCTGGCCTAAATGGTAGGGTTTCTTTAAGGCCGGACTTAAAATCAAGGAATTTATTTAAATGACTTGTTTTATTGTTTGAACACAATGATTTGTTGTGTTTAATTAGATATTGCTTGTCATTGGTTGTAATGTTTTTTTCTTTATATGTACTGTAATTGTTTTATTTCACCATGGTCTGAAGAAGCACCTTATGATATAAAAGCGCTTACCCGTTATCATTTACTATTAAAGTGTTTTTATCCATTTGATTTCTGCCGTATTTATTATTCTCTACCATGTTTCTGTTGCCATTACTTTTTGTGTATTATTCTCTTGTGCCCAAATGGTCAATTTAGTCAAGTTCTTCTGCAGAAATGCCCTATTTGTAACATATATAATCAATTTATCCATTTTTAAGTCATCTGCATACAGACTGCAGAACACCTTAGATGAAAAAGCTAGATCTGAAAGATACAACTTAAATAGGTATGAGCCTAGGACAGAGCACTATGGGGACACCCTAACTGTAACCTAGAATATCACCTGTCTAATTGTTGCATGATACTTGCCATGTCCTATTTGTAAATCATGCAGCTATCTATCTTATCAAGAGGGTATCACAATACCTAGTTGTTCTAATTTATTGATCACTGTTTTGTGGATGACACTCTCAAATGCTGAAGTTAAGTCTATATAAATTATATCACAACACATTTTTTTCCATTTACACCTCCTATTATACTATTATAGAACATCATGTTACAGGTGGTTATAGATCTATTCAATATATATGCATGCTGATGTATAGTCCCATGCTTTCCAGTTCTGACAATAATTTATCCAAAAATAATCTTCTCCATTATTTTTCTGCAACATGAAAGTAAACTTGTGGGTTTGTATGAATCTGTGTTTGTTCCACTCCCCCTTCCCATATAGATAGGATTAAAAAGTGCATATCTCCAATCTAGAGGAATCTCCCCATATTTAAATGACATAATCAATAACAGATATAATGGCACAGTAACTTCAAGTCAAAGTGTTGTCAGGTCATTATTACTAATTCCACCTCCTTCCTGTGGTTTGTTTTGGTCAGTTTTGTGTAGTTTTTTGTTCAATGTAATCTAATTTAATTTCAGTATCTCAGGTTAGTTACAAGGACAACTTATCACCCCCTTTGTGGAGCCAAACTGATTTGTAAAATATTTAACTTATCTATAATTTGCTGTGTCTGACGATACATTTTAGAATCTACACACATTTATCAATTTGTATACCTTTACTCCTACCAAATCTTGTGCATCTATAAAATGGTTTATTATGATGCTCAATATCTTTATATAAATTTCCTACAAATTATTCCTGATCTTGTCTTGCACTATGTTCAATTTGTCTGTCCAGATTGTTTATTTCTGCTTTCAAAGTTATAATTCAGCCTCTTTACCATTTTTATATTTTTTGTTACCTTAATGAAGTATCTTGTTTGAGTGAATATAGCCTCCTGACATTGCATGCCTAGATCCTGATGATAACCTTTTTTTTTCTTTTTTGATTTTTTTGCATTCAAACTATTTTTTCCAAAACTTACCACATTCCTTCTGCATTTCTTCCAGTGAACACATCACTTCAATTAGTTTTACATTCACTTCCATATAATCTGTTATTAATCTTCTATGCATTGGTTTAGATTTCAGTTTGGCAGAATTATTTAGCAACAATTTAACCTTTATAAGCTCATGATCACTAAACATTAACAGTGAAAAAAATTAAAATTTGACAGAAAGTATGAGTCATTTCCTTAGAAACACAATGTCTAGTATGTTTCATTTCCTAGTAGGCCTTTTCACAATAAGATTGTTGTTCCTGAACATACTTTGTAAATAATTTCCTTACTAATGTAGTTGAATCAATATTATTCCAGTCTTTTTCTGGTAAATTTGAGTCCCCAGCCACTATTATTCTTCTCTCCTGTGTTACATGCAAGAAATGTATGAATTATTCTTGGTCATCAGCATTTGACGCTGGTGGTCTATACACTCCAAAAATTGTTATATGTTCCAGGGTTGTCCTTATTCTCACTGTTGCACAGTCTACAGTATTAGGTATTATCACTGAACAATGTAATAATTGCAGGTCTCATAGTAATCTTTAATCATGTATCATAACACCTCAGCCTGATTTTGTGTTGGAATATCAATTACAGTAAAATAATTTATGCACTGACAGATCTAGTTTGCAGTCATTTTTCTTTAACCATGTTTCTCAAACAATAACAACATCGATCTTGTGAGAATGTAGCAAATGTTCCAATAAAAAAAATGTATTACTAATGGTCCTAGCATTAACAACAGAGATACAGCAAATTATGCTATCTGTGGACTGTTAAATTTTTGACATGGCAAAAATCCTGTCTTGTCTTTGTCAAATATTAGAATATATCTACTGCAAAAATTCTTTTCCCTGGTCTTCACAAGTATACACCACCCCATCTAAACACATGTGCAATCAAAATGAGGCTTGGATGCTCTAACACATTTCCATTTTTTAAAACAGACCATTTTTCATGTAGATATTTACACAAAAAAATCTTTTGATTCACAGTGACCTGACTCTCTTTTCTGTGTGTAATTTGTGAAAAATAAATCCTAACACCTGTACAATCTATGCTATATAAGAGGGTTGTAAGTTCCCTACTAACAGTCAGAGTGTCCTTGTAGATGAGATCATTTGTACTGACATGAATAAAAACAGATCCATACTTCCTTACATTAAGGCATTCTAAAGACGTTCTCACATCCTGTATTTTTTGCTCCTGACAAGCAAAGCACAATCCAATGCTCATTGTCGTATTTGCAAATATATCAGTTCCTTAAATAACTGAATCTCCATTTACAAGTATACAAATTCTGAGCATATCTGAAGACTCTCCAACTTCATGTCCTGTTCATCTCTTAATAATTAATTGTCTGTGAGAATTGGACAGCTCCTATGCTGCCAGGAATAGTCAGTACTACAAGAGCGGCTACAGAAAAGGCACAAGTTAGTGTCCCATACTGATGAGGTGAGATTATGCCTTACAATAATAGGTTCTTGTAAGCATTGTGTGACCTGAAAGGATAAGCATAGTGGTATTATCAGTAAAATTTCACAGTAGTGATAGTCGTTTCCTTTCTGCTAAAGTGGTTTCCTAGAGGACATAGCAAATCAAGGAGACAGTGAGAAGTACTGTAGTGGAGTCCATGGAACTAGAGAAACACTAAGGTTGAAAGAACAAAATAAGAGATACTTTAGGCCTGTATCCTATGTTTACTTTGAATCGCTTGCATCTATTGAGTGCACTGCTAACTTGGGGATACATGATCGGCAGCTCTGTGTAGCCCAGCAAAAATGGAACTCAGAGGTTCATACGTCCCAACAAATAAAACTGTAAGGAAAGCGAATCAGTCAATTAACAACAATATCACTTCTCTGGGGGCTTCTGCTTTTGCCTAGGACACAGACATGTTATTTCTCTCACAAACACAGTTAAAAAGCACAGCAGCAGCAGATCTTACAGATTGCACCTAATATTATAGTTAAAATAAATAATAAAAAGAAATCTTTCCCCTGGTGGTTAAGGGACTGACAGCTTAGTCGGTCTCATAAAAACTGTCACAGAAGCAGACCTTTAGTGTAGCTCTAGTGCATGTCTTCTGTATACTTCCACTTTTCCAGTCCTAAGTTAGCAGCACTTTATCTCAGCCTTGTCTGGTCTATTCTGTTTCACCTTTGACATTTCATGTTTTTTCCTACATGTAATGCCTTCCATGTTGCTGTCTTCTACTTCTTTTTTGCTATCTACCATGTTGTGACAGCTTTTAAGCGTTGCTGCCTCACAGCAAGAGGTTCTCCGGTTCGATCCTCGGCTGAGGTGCCTTCTGTGTGGAGTCTGCATATCCTCCCTGTGGTCACGTGGGTTTCCTCTGGGTGCTCCAGTTTCCTCCCACATCCCAAAGACATGCTGTAGGTGGATTGAATGCTCTAAATTGGCCCTAGGCATGAGTGCGTGCGTGCGTGTGTGTGCCTTCTGTGGAAGGTTGGGCGCCGGGCTGGCAATGTCATAAGCTGTCTCCCAAGTAATATACAGAACAGTTGCAATATATGTGCATATTTATATGTGTGCAGACCTGAATATCATGAACAGATTGCATTCTTAAATAACATGAATAAAGAATATACTGTTTTCTTGCTTTGATGTCATTTTTGTTCTCTGTGTTAGACTAACTGCATGTGATAAATGTGACTTCTGGCCTAATTAGTGGTTGCAAAAAGGTCTTACGACCAGCTCATTTATCCTGTTAACAAATAATTAATAATTAATAAGCAAATGAATTTCTACAAGAAAGATATATTTATGAAGCACTGCCCAATTTTCTGCATTTTATGGACTCCAGAGAAGATACATATGCCCCGACTTCAAAGTAATTAGGGACCCAACAGTCCTCAGCCTTGTATATCTCTATAAAACAAATGCCCACAAATGCCAGAATCAGGGCTTAAAGTTTTCACCAACAGATAAATAAAACTAGGAGAGAAATCCATTGCACACCATCTGCCATAACTCTGGATTAGACTCCTGCTGCAAATTAAGCAGTGTGATACATTATCTTTCTTCAAATGGGAAATGGATGATTGGATGGCTATTTATAACTTCACCCATGGCTTGACTGGCCTGGCCCTTCTTGACAGAAGGGTCATGGTCTGAGAATGGCTACTGGCAGGGTATTAACAGCATCAGTTCCTTTGTAATTTCTATGACCCTGTAATTTTAAAAAATAACATTTTGTCATATCTGTATACCTGAGTATATCCAACCTTATTTTCATTGGGCACCCCTCAATGGGTTCCATATCACTGTTGTTTTTTATCAGTCTGTTTCATCCCTCATGCCTGACAAAAAAAACAATCTCCTCCTGTAGGTTCTGAGATCATACAAGAGGCATCCAGAAGGGTGTTATCCAGGCATGTATGACAGGATTTTGCCCATCACCAACTGCTGCCAAGCATCTGGCACTCAGACTGCCCTCTACCCAATGATCTGATGGCCTGGTTTCACCCTGCAGCCTATGGTCTCCCAGAAATATAATTATACTCTAAATTACCCTGGGCTGGAGAACTACCTGATGCCCATGGCATGCTTTATCATGGAAAGGAAGGCATTTTTTTACATCAGTTAGCTTAACCATATGCAGCTTTGGCATGTACCACAGAAGCCAGAATGCAAAAAGGTAACCCAGTGATGTATGCACAATACTATGAATGTGGTGACTTCATCCTGCTGTGCTGCATACTGCATGATATTGTACCATGTGGCTCCCTACTGAAACATTGGCAGTCAAAATGCTGAGTGCTGAAAAGCCAAAAAAAGACAGAAAAGATGGAAGAAAAGTGAATTTCAAAAATCACTCTTCTCCTTTAAACTTCTTGTGGTGAGGCCAGCCGCCTTGCACCCCTACTCCCATGTCTAACTTATACATACAAAATCTAAGATCACCTTACTGTGGAGAAAAGGGAATATTCCAAGAAAGTCCATTCTTTCGGTCATTCAGTCTCCATGTTTCAGGACTCACTCTAGCAGGCCCTGACATATCAAACATTTTACATACCATGCATATAACATGCCACTTCCTGCTGCCGCAACAAGCCACATCCTCTGCTAATAGTCACTGCAGCAGTGACTGGTCATTCACAAGTTTTAGAAAATATATTTTGATCATAATCAGAGCTTTATACATCTACATCACCAAGCTAGTATTGTCCCATGTCAGTGTTGCTCTTACTGTATGTTTTTTCATAAGAAACTATTCGTTAAGAATGCATAAACAGTCTGGATCAAGTTTTAAATATTCTAAAACTATCCACAAAGAAGAAATTGAATGAAATATGTACTTTATGTTTTCTGTCACAGACCCTTTGTTTGTTCTGTGACCTTTTGCCACATGGTACTCCATGAAGCTATATTTCTGTTATTCATAGTCCCTTTATAGCAAATCCATGTAGACAAAGCATATGACAAATTGAAGTCCTCCATCTTGGAGATATTGCATTTTATTTTGCAAACTTCGCCCCTGACTTAGAAATAATGGGTCAATTACTGTGACATCAGCATGCAGTGAACTACAGACTGTTTAGGTTTGCTTAGCATATAGATCATATTTTAAAATGTGTTATTTTCTTTTTATGATTGACAGTAATATATATCATGTTTGCATATCCTGCTAAGTTAATTTATGATCAAATGAAAAATGATTTACAGTTTATGTTGACATATTGCTAAATATCTCTCTTGCTGCTAAACAGCAATGAGGAAAAGCATACAGCAAGGCAGAAGTGATGCTTTATTTTTTAACCTATGTAAGAACAGCAATGACAGGGCACAGAGTGGGGTGCCCATTGAAAACAAGCCAGGATGTCCTTTGATATGCAGGTACACCATGATATTCCCCGGGATTCATGAACCTTGCGCCAGGCGCCCGCATAGCGTTGGCGTTATAACGCCAAATATGGCTGCTGAGCGATTCAGGTATGAATGAATTCCACGTGCACTACCGGCGTGCGCCGGACCGTCCCCGCCCCCCGGCGTAGGTATGCAAAACACACTGTGTGCGGTATTGCACCATGCAAATGAGGGCAATAGCGATCCACGAAGTGGCGCAGGCGTAAGCGTAAGAACGCGGAAATGTAAACCAAAAAGCGGTTTACATTTACCCAAACATACCGGAGGAGTAACGGAAGGCTGTCAAAGTCAGGTATCATATAGGTGCAATATGCCAATGTGGAAAGGCACCGAGAATGTCCAAAGAAAATATGCACAAAATGTAAAAATGAGATAAATGGGACGTACGTAGAAAGAACAGCAGACCCGCGGGATGTGTGCACAGAAGTTGTAAAGCAATGAAATAATATGATAATGTTCGAAAAGAGCATTAGAACACAAATCAGCTGCACAGCCACCACACACCATAGTATGTATGTAAAGCTGCAACCCCAGCGCAATGGTTGTCAAGGAGTGGAGGCGGTGTCCGGCGCCGTAACCAGGTATTAGTAGTCAATTCCATGCAAATGAGGCAGATAATAGTGAATCGCAAAAGCGGCCAGCGTAAGGATGGTGCAAGCGGCGTAGCGGTACTACACCGATGAGTGGCCTACACTAGATACATGTCAACCACACAGTGGTGTGCCACCGTAGGAGGAAGGATATTGGAGGACAGCAAATCTGGGCTGTACAATGCACATCACAACATCATGACTGGCGTGTTAGGAAATAGATGCGCTGACAGTACAGAATGCGCGTACAAATGCATGTGCACGAGGATGACTACGTTCCCGAAACCAGTCATGTGACGGCCTCACCGTCAACAACCAGGGATATAGGAAGGTAATGCGGAGAATACGAGGAAATGCGGAAGCAGTGTAAATGTATCCGTAACGAGCAATTAACACCAATCAATGCAGGAAGGGCAACGCCGTCAGCTGATAAGTCTGCATGCAGACTCCTGCAGAACGGGAAAGGGAGGCATTTGAGAGCAAAGATAATAGGGGATGTAGTAGAAATGCAAAGATCAAAGAACCGAAATAGCACAGCCAAGTACAGAGGTAGCATAACTGCGGCTGCAGATAAAATGCATCATATGCCATGTGCCTGCAGGATGCAGTAATGTAAGATGCCAGGCGAAGGCAATGCAGGCAACTGTAATGTAACACTACAGGCAGTACCGTTGCAGCTGCAAGCGTAAAACCACGGAAATAATCCATGGATAGGGACGCACAGACACACCCAATGACCTCACCGGGTATACAGCACAACAGTAATAAATGTGAATCCCACAACACACAGCGCGATTTCCCAAACGCCGCACCGTAGGGTGTAAACAGACGGGAACTTTTAACATGTATATGCTGGGTGCCGCCGTGGCCGTGATGCATAGGTATGTGGCAGAGACAGACGGAGTTGCGGAGGGTGGTGCCGACAACAACCGTAGGCCTCACAGGAGAAGGAGAGTGTTCAGACCAAGGGTGACCTACCAGGGGCTGCGAGACCTGGAGATAGTAGAGCGCTACAGGGTGGACAGGGACACGTTACAGCAAATAGTGGAGCTGTGCCGGCCGCCTGAGAACAAGAGACAACAGAGGGAGCCCATCCCAGTGGACACAAAGGTATGTGTGAGCTTGCGAATACTGGCTACAGGTACCTTTCAAAGGCCCACCGGGGACATAATGGGCATCTCACAGGCATCAGCATCCAGGGTACTACACCAGTTCCTGGATGCCATGTTACCACATGCCCATGAGCACATAAAGTTCCCCACATCTCAGGAGGAGTTGGCTAGCAATATGCGCCGCTTCCACCGTGTGGCACAATACCGGAGGTCCTGGGTGCGATAGACTGTACGCACATAGAAATCAAGTCACCACCTGGGGAGCAGGGTAGACGCTACATAAACCGCAAGGGATACCCCTCCATCAATTGCCAGGTCGTGTGCAATGCGCAGGGCATTATCATGGATGTGTGTGCCGGCAGCCCTGGAAGCTACCACGACTCCCATATCTGGCATGCCTCACAGCTGTACCAGGTATTCGCCAGTGGGGACATCACACAAGGTCACCTTGTGGGGGATGCTGGCTACGCACTGGAGCCGTGGTTGATGACACCCATCAGAAATGCACACACACACATGCAAGAACGCCATAATGAGGCACACGCACAAACGAGAATAATCATAGAGCGTGTGTTCGGGATGTTGAAATCACGGTTCCAGTGCTTGGATACATCCGGTGGAGCCTTGCAGTACTCGCCAGGCACAAGTGCCCACATATTCATAGTATGTTGTATGCTACACAATATGATTCTGCGGAAACAGCTGCTGCAGGGACATAATGCCGGAGGGCCACCAAGTCCGCCACAACTGCCAGGGCAAGCACAGGCACAGGGCGTGCGGCGCCACGGACACCCTGAGCCAGCCCCAGTAGGTAGACAGAGGCGTACCCAATATGCCTACGCCCTGGCAAAGAGGGCATAGCACATACTCTGACAGTGTAGGCCCCATGGACTGACACCTCCTGACCTGCACACACAGTAAAATGGACGCCACACAAACATGTCCGCCCGTAATGTGTACCGTATGTGCGGACGTATATGTGACTCCAACAAAGGCACCGCCAAACACTGCACACCCAATAGCCAGCAGAGCATGGAACGCCAACACGTCAACGCACGCCGGTTCAACAGCACACGGCGTAGCCATATGCTGCCACTATCGCCGCAAGTCGACCACACATGCGCATGTGCATACACAGATACGGAAATACATATCAGTACACATGTAGAAATATATGTACGCATACACAGATAGAAAGTACAACAGGGTAATATGGAACCCAGGGATGCAAGTTCACAGATAAGTAAGGCGAAATCACCACATATTAAACATAGTGACCGACAACCCGATCATCCTGGAGGGTGGGCAGGGCAGGTAACGCCAGCCATGGAAATGTTAACCTGCATCAATACATATCCGCGTGTCGGGATGGTCACCAGTCCACGGTACAGTAACGGGATATGTGTAGGGTCACCACCTGTCCCACGTTGTGAGGACAGTCCACCTTTGGGCAGTTGTGTCCTGCAAAACATTGACAAAATGGCAAATGTCCTGAGATTGTAGGACAAAACCATTTCCCATAATTACTGTATTAGTTGCACAAAACAGTTATATTGTAGAAGAAACATCTAAATATGATAATAAACAGAATAAGCAACTGTAATGCTACATCGCCGTATTCCGTCAAAAAGTGAATCGCTGTCCTTTGTACTGGCCGTGGGTGTGTGTTGGCATGCAAAATCAGACGTTTCTACTAAAATTTCCCACATTGGCCATTTGAAAAGGTGGCAACCCTACATATGCGTGTCATATCCATAGGACATGAGTGCGGAGATACACGCCACCGGCGATGCGCCAACGTAGGTATTGTGTTCAACCGTCGGTCGAAGCGGAAAGCATACCAGTGAAGTGTACGACATTATAAGGAACGTACCTCATTCGGGTGTAAAACAGTTCATGTTCCTCGCAGTACCTACAAGTTCCACATTGAAAATGTCTCTCAAACATCCATTGTTAGGAATGTATATAAATGACATCCTGGTAAATAGAATGTACTCATAGTAAGTCAGTAAAGGTTCTTCACTGTAAGTAAATCAGCATATCATAATCAACCTATGACCTACTTAGCTGAAGTTGTCACTATGCCATTACTATGTGTTCCACATTATGCCCATGTGTTTCACATTACTACTGTGTGTGTTCCCCACTCCGGAAATAGAAGGTTGACAGCCATGGCGGCAATATGTGTATGTGTGAGGTGAGGTTGTCGTGTGTTCCGCTGTGTGTGTGTAATGTGTGTGCCAGTGTAAACTGTGTATGAAGGTGACATGTCACAGGCGGAGTGTAATAACAGGCGTAGGCATACAGTACAGGAACCATAGGCGTATGTACAGCAGTACCCACAAAGTAGTACTGGCATCTCCTCAGTGGCTATGCACGTGGCGACGTAAAATGATGCAAAGCGCAAATGTCCCAAAGTGTACCACAGGGCCATAGCAAACCGGAGATGCAAAGGACGCATGTACAAACCACGACCGTAGGTATGGCGGCCATAACGTAGACTCCACACGGTCTGTTGGCAACGCGTTACACAGCATCAGGCAAGAACGGCGAAAATACGAATGTGCCATCCCGGCACCGATCGTGAACACTTACGGTCCGGTAAATACCGCGGTGTGTTCCACGACCGTGACGTAAGCAAGCGGCACACGAATAGGAGGCTACGGGTAGCATACAGTCCGCCCCAAGTATAGGACCACAATCACCGTAACTATCAGCGACAAAGTGCCAATGGATGGTAGGCACGGACGGACATGCGCAGATATATAACCGATGTGAAGGCGGAATACGTGCAGGAAGCACACATGCAGGCGATACCGACAGCAGACGACATCAACAAAACAAACATTCCCGGAACAACAGACAGGTAACCCGCAGCTCCCCAAGCAGGGATGGAGCACACACACAAGCATATCTGGTATGTGTAAATGCAAGACTCACACCCGTAACCGTCACCCACATCCGCAGATATACCCCATTGCACATATCAAAGGGATAACAGCTAAAACCGTAGCAAACACATACAGGCAGTGAATGACAGCGGCATACCCACAACAAGCTCATGGGGAACACTAGCAGCGGCTGATGCATCCATGCATTCGCTATGTACAGGAAAATAACAGCCATGTAACACATTTGAATGCACAACGCCATCGACAGACGCCGCCAGGACACGGGGACCCACATGTCGAACACAATACCATACCCAACACACACAATCCACGGCTAACACCACAGCGAAATGTACCCGACACCACACATAGCGGATGCAGTCACACAAACATGATACAATACATACCATCCTCACTAAGGTATTGCAAATAACCAACGGCCACACGAGGAAAGAACCATGGCCTAGTGCCGGCGTACGAACGAAAAGAAGGGGGATCACCGCTGATATGCGCATAAGTACACACCGAGGAACAGCTATTGGCCTGATTAACACACATGGATCAGGCGACGACGAATATAAGGAAGACTCGCTGGATATCCAAACCGTATGTTCATACCGAACCCATACGAACTCGAGAAACAGAATCAAGGGAATTGAGTCGAGCAGAACAAAAGGCGGAAAGGTATGTCGAACCCACGAATTGTACTGGTGTGTAACGCATACGTATGACGAATCTGTACAGTATGTGAGCGGTGTGTGTAGGTAAAGATACCTGTCCATCAGGCAGAGAGGCGAAGGTTGGATATGTAATGCTAAAGCGCAGCATACCAACAACTGTGGACAACGTGTGCACAGCAGTGGGACAACATGTAAACACCGGGATAACCCCAGGGCGGCTTGCCACCCTTTCAAAAGGCCAAAGTGGGAAACCGTCGGGACACACTTCAGATGTTACAGGTGGACACATACCCATGGTCAGTACAAAGGTTAGAACTCTACTCTTTTGCATAAAGAAAGGTGTATTCTTGTAGCAGTTCAGTTGCTTATTGTGTGTCTTGTAACAGTTAGGAATGTACATACATAAATAAGTATGTTATGCAACTCTTACATAAGAATGGGATATAGTGATGTCCCACAATCTCAGGACATTTGCCATTAGTGATAAAGTTTGTCAGGACACAACTGCCCAAGGAGGGACTGTCCCTTGCAAAGTGGCACAGGTGATAACCCTACCCCAGGTCTGCCATAGGGGTTGCAAACACAGAACAATGCCACCACCCACGCCGATGCTGGCAGTGGATATCCAACACTGAAGTGCCACAGCAGGGGATAGGACAGTTATGTATAGTGTCACAGCACACATGTGCATGGGCATATACCGTCGATGTCATACGGAATGTGCGCACGACGTGCACCTATCTATCCCACGCAGTAGGGGCGACTATGTCAAGTATGTGTAATGCAAAGCTGGCATGATGGATATGTTCAGAGATCATAGACAGTATCACAGGCATAGCATGCATGATGGAACGATGGGCTAATGTTATATACATACACAAGATATGTATGGCCTGCACATATGGGACAATGTAGTAGCAGAATAGGTACCCGAAATGGAGGTACCAGCAAGTGACCATGTCCAAACGTTCCATAGCAGGTGCAATGTGTGCCACAATGATGTCCAGCAGTGCCGTGTGTAAACACATGTGCAATGTACACAGTACTGATACCCCCCCCCCATGGTAGTGTCCACTGAACGGCAGAACTGGATGTCAACTGTCATGTCTATACAGTACGTCCGCTGTGGTGGTACCATGGGTCTGTGTCACCCTACCAGCAAGGCAGCTATGACACGACTAGTGACACAGTGTGCCCCTGTGGGATGTGCACAGGACCTATGTCCCACAGCATGGTGTGTGTCCAGTCTGTGGATGTCACACAGACGCCCGGGCTGAGCAATGTGGCATGTGTGCACACATGCAGGACTGCTCCTCCCCCCCTGCCCACAGCAAACGCCATGTAGGAGTACTACATGCATCAGTACTGTGGAGAACATGGGCCATGGCAGAGTACATTACACCCCTGTGTTAGTGGCATCTAGGTGAGCACAGATGTGTTACATGACTGTCATTTGCATATGTAAACTGTCTGAGCTGGGTAGAGAGCACAGCATGACTATACTGACACATGTAACGTTGTATCCATTGTGTAAGGTACACCACACATGTGTTATTGTAACATGGCCTGCGTGTACATGTGTGTATGGCACAGGTACAAGGGCACCCAAGGTATCAGCTACACAAACGGTCCAGAAATGTGTAGTCCTGCACATGTGTACCCACACTATGGTGTAATATGGCAACCACAGCACCATGTGGGCCATGTGTGTACATCAACCATGTACAACGTGATATGCCTGCATAGGGACAGTATCCATGTGATACACACCGCATGACTGTCAGTATGCAAAGGTGATGTGTATGCACTATGTGTGATGTAACTGATGCAATGATATCTACATGATATATCTGCCACACTGACACCTGTATGGGTGTCAGCAACATGAGTAGGATGAGCTAGAATGCTGCCAGGTATGTAGAAGTGGTATATGTAGGCATGTACAGTACTGTGTGACAGTAGGTAGTGTGCGATGCAAATACTGAGCATGAGGGGCCAAATGTCTGAGGCGTGCAATGCCACACGTCCCTGACATGTTGTAGTTAGCATGACATGCCTGCACCACTGTGTGAACTGTACAGAAGGCACATGGCGTAACATGCCGATACATAGGTGCGATGTGATGCTGGATGTGTACACTGTCAATAGCATAGAGTGGAATGGTGCTGAAGGGCAAAGAGCAGATCATGTCTGATGTGATACCCTCTGTACCACCCCAACCACCCATGCAATAATATGACAGGTGGCCAGCATGGGATGTGGTGTTCCGTGGCGCACAGAAGCCCAACAAGGGTGCCAGGAAAGGCATGCAGGTAGTCAATGAGTGTGTGAAGCATGTATGTCAAGATGTGGCCCAGTGCCATACTGAATGGCCCAGTCATGGGTGTAGAGATGCAGCCCCATACGTGCAATGCAGTACCATCCATGTGTAGTGTGATAGATGTGGTAGTGTGGTGGTCATGGTGCACACCGTACATGAATGGGCTAGCAGTCACTGATGTGTGCTGCTGCAGAGACATGTAACAGCCAGGTTGGCGGGATACAACAACTACGGTGGTTGGAGGTGACATTGGGACTGTGTTCCCAGACATAACATGTGCATGCCAGTACTATGTATGTGTCCACAGGGTTAATACAATGTCCAGCCAAGGATTGGAACCCTGTAGTGAGTGAGAGTGTGTATTGTTGGTAGGTACCCCATTGGCAGGCAGGATGCCAGCAACATCTGTGTCGCCAATGCCTGCATGACCGTGGTATGCTGCATTGAATGTGGATGTAGTCAAACAGCAGAGACATACCACCACACTGCGTGAGGGCCCACACTGCAATGTCTGGCAGTCATGTGTAGGTAGCTAGCTGTGGAGTATGTCATGCACCAGCAGGACACACCATGACTGTCAAGTGACACACAACACACAGGTGAACAAAACTACTGCAACAGCCTGCACATGTGCCCATATAGCACGTGTGCATGGAACAGGAATACCACTGTGGCGTCTGTGAAAATGCCAGCACCACCATGTCTCAGTGTGGAATAGCATGGTCCCTACCAGTGTGTACATGTAGCAGAAGTGCACTGTGATCACTGTTGGCATAGGCACATAGACTGTCCATTGGACGTGGTGCCATGCCCTCAACAACCTCTGTCAGTGGATGTCAGTAATACCGGCTGTAGTGTGTATGTACCATGCATGCTGCTATGGTTGTGTGCTTAGGGTGTGGCTAGCAGGGATGGTAAGCATGGATGTTCAGCAAACAGAGGGGAGGTGTGTAGGCCTAGCATACAGACACATGTAGGTTTGGTGCATGCTGAGGGTAGTGTAGGTATGGTATGTGTCGTGTAATGTGTCACCCAGCTATGTGTACTGCATGGCCAAGCATGTGTGGTACGTGGGAGTCCATACTAGGGAAGGTCGTGTTGCTGGCAATACATAGCAGTAGCAACTGTCCCAGGTGCAATGTACAGCATGCCACCCTGACTGGCATGTAACCTGTGGTGTACAGTGTCTGCACTGTCGCGTGTCACAATGTGCGAGTGGCCACAAACATGGGTATCTGAACATGGACCACCTATGATGCAATGTGTCATGGGAAAATACAGTATGTGTGTAAATCACGGTGCGGTGTGGGAACCACCCACCTGTGTGTGTTGCAGTCCAGGTATGTGACTGGGAGGTATGATCTGTGTACAATCTGGACTGGCAGGTGTGGCGTGTAGGGCATGGAGGCAGGTCCCAGGCACTGTAGATAAGTGACATGTGTGCTGTACTGTGTGTGCAGTGCTACTGTACAGCACAGTGGAGGGTGTAAGCATTGTCACACATCACTGCATGCTGTGCCTACCTGTGACAGCCCTGCCAGAGACAGACATGTGACACCGCTGCACAGGCAGCATAGCATGAGAAGATGTACATGTGGGCTGCACACCTTAGCCAGATGTCCACACGTCATGTGTGCCACGGTAGTGTGGTTCAACACAACTATCAGACTGGACAGACAGCACATGCCTGCATAACAACAGTATGACCATAGTCAACAGTCCCAGTGACAGAGTAGGCCAATGTAGACTATCCCTGCATGCAGACCAGTGGCTACTGGACACCTGGCTAGACACACACCTGGACGGTTAATTCACCATTGAGCCATCACATGTCCACGTCCATGTGGGCTGTACAATGTCATCACAGGGTGGTCACAATAGCAGGTGGCAAGGCAGACACGGTGTACCAGGTGATGCGTCATGTGTGCATATGTTGAGTAGCACAGCTGTTCACATGTCCGCAACATACTGGTGCACGGTGTATACTGTTACATGATGAATGTAACTGCACTGTCACCCACTACAGGGCCAGCTGGCACAGGTGTGTTGTGACTGGTGTAACCCATGTTTGCACAGGATACACACTGCTGCTGTAGGCAGCCATGCTGGTGGCCACCAGTGATATATGCAGTGGTCATACAAACATACCGTACACAGTGTTCAGGCAGGAATGTAAATTGTCGTGGACGATGTGCTGCTATGTGAATGTGGGTGTGTGTTGTGAATGTCACACATCCAGGAGACACCATGTGGTGCAGTCATGGTTGTCAACACGGTACACACATCCACAGCAGTCAGAACCCAGACCCGACAATGTGTGTCAGTCACCCTTGTACTGTGTGACACATGTGCACATGGCGGAACACCTCCCACTGTCATCTAAGCTGGCTACATGATGGCTGGAATGTGCTGTAGAAATGTACAATGCTGGTAGCCCAATGAAGTACCTGGAATCAGACACAGTACACTATGTCAGCCATGTAAACCATGCACAACAATGACTGCCCAACAGACACAAACAATGCATTGACACATGGAACGTGTGCTCATGACAACCCCACCGAGGTATGTTGCACATATAGATGTACAAATGTCATCTATGGCCATAGCATGGATGCAGACACACATACTCCACAGGTAGTACCATGTGATGTAGGTAGGGGGGCATTGCTGGTGTATATGTCACAGTAGATGTACACAGACATGTCCTGCATAGCCGTCATGTAGGGGTAGCTGTGGTATGTCACTACTGGACATGCCCACACACATTACCATGTCCCGCAGGAGATGTGTTAGGTGTGTACCACATGTGACATGCTGACAACAATCTGCGATGTGTATGGCTGCTGGTGTACCTGTGTGACAATGTCCGTGATGGGTGCAAAGGCACATAGTATTGTATTGTATGCACACAAGCCCCACATAGCTGCATAGCCTGAACAGACAGTACAAGGAGTGTGTGGGATGATAGCAACCCACAGGTGGAGATGGGTATGGACGGCCCACAACCACATGTGTGTGTACGGTGTTCACGCCCATGACACATGAGCATCTGAGAGGCTAGCGTCACAGTTGTACAGTGTCGCATGTACATATGTTCAGCAACATCTCTGTATGTCCCACCACTGGCCTGTGGACCGATGGACAACAACCAAATGTGCAGGTATGAGATGTGCACAGCACATCACAGATGCCTACCGTAGAACAGGCCTACCATGTAGACATGTGCACAGTAGGTCTGCGCCACCTGCAGTCAAACACGTTAGGTGCCAAACCACACCAATAGTCCGGCCAATGACACAGATGGGCGTGCATGCCTCTGTGTATGTATGTCTGTGAATGGCTCCAGCATAGCAATATAGCCATGTCACCATTGTGAACAACAATATGAATGGGTTGTATGTGTGAGGGGTGCATCACATGTGTATGGTCAGATCGACGATACCATCAGTGGGCCTGCTATGTGAACATCCATGTCCCCATACATGGATACCTCTGCTGAGGCCAACACCACATTCACACAGGGAGGGATGGCGGTGTGTAGTGCAGCAGCAGACATGTGGGTGGCAGCGGGCAATGTATGCACACATATGTGTCACCCACATCAGTTCAGGCGGATATCCATGTGCATGGGATAGTGGTGTGTGTACACATACAGCACTGTGTCGATCAACATCCCAGCACATAGCACCTGCCAGGGATACAGTGTACGCATGGATGTGTGATACCTGCATGCACCACACACACCCTCAACAAGCAGCGTACAGCATACCCCGCTGGAGGCCAGTGTCCACACCATGGTGATAAACATATTGAATGTCCAGATTCACACAGCTATGACCAAAGCAATGGACAGCCACCCTGCCAATACCGGCAGCCCCTGGGTGGGTCACACCCATTGCCATGTATGATGCATACCCTGCCATATCATGCAGAGATGACCAGCAAGGCAGCATGAGCTATCGCAGTCCCACATGGTGCAATGGACAAAGGCACTCTCACTATCAACCATACACAGTAGTAATGTGGTGGCGATGCACCCTGTCATGTTACAGGTGCTGTGTGATGCTCTGCACAATGTGTGCGTGTACATGCTATGCATGGCCTGTCCTGCTAATGTGTCATGGTTACACATTGCTCCATGTCTATCACATACGTAACACAGGTGAGCTGGGGCAAGTTGTCCAGCACCGGTGCAGTGCTGTGTGGAAGTACATGGCACAACACATGCATGTGCAGGTGTCCATGTGTATGTGTACAGTGCCGCTGCTGATGTTCACAATGGACACAGACGTGATGTGTACTGACATATACACAGCGTACAGGTGAACAGTAGCACAGACATCACATGGGGACATATGCCAACTGATACGGACATAGGGGCAGCCAGGTACACATGTCCATGGCAGGCTAACATCTACATGGTGCGTGCACAGTGTGATGGGGTGGCACACAGATATGATGTGACACCCAGTGCTCAATGGTGTGAAGCCACAACATCGGCTGTGTCACCCCCACGATGCCCTTCACAGATCACTGTGCAGATGTCGTACATGTCATAGCAATGTATTTCCAACAGTATGCCAGCACAGCAGTGTGAATGTGACCTGCCACCATCATTATGTCTTCCAGATAATGCCACGCCCGGCTACCACCATTTAGTCGCCAGGAGGAGGGTCATCATACCATACCTCCACAGTAACTACAATGCCCTGTTCAGCCATGTCCCACAGCAGGCACAAGAACGGCAGGAGATGTGGGAGGAGTTGTGCAGGAGGGTGAACAGCGTGGGCGGAACCAACCGCACATACCAACAAATCCGCAGGCACTGCACAGACCTGATCCAGCATGCAAGACAGCGTGCTGCTGCAATCGCCAGGCAACAACGTGGGACAGGTGGTGGGCCACCAACACAGCCCCCACTCACAGCTACGGAGGAGCTCCTGGTCAGTCTGGGGACACCCACGGAACAACATGCACAACCACTTGCGCCCATCGTGGAGGTGGGTGTCACCCAAGCTATGAGCCTGGAGCCGCATGGTAAGTCAGTGTTGCATGTATGTATGATAGGCGACGTGGGTGTGGGTGTCATAGTACAACACATGATATAGCAATACATGCCAGGTATATGGCCACACAAGATGCAAACCATTGTATGCTATGTTGTGTTAGCAGACATGTGCATAGCACATGCAACCACACACATGCATGATGTGTCATGCACAGTGCTGACCGTGGAGATAGTAATGGCTAATGTGTATACCTTTGTGTAATGCCTTTACAGGTACGCCTGGCGGTCGCAAGGACAAGGGTCTGTTGCAGGTAAGTCTGTTGCCAGTCAAACGCATGTTCTGCTGTATTGATATTCCCCATGTGTCTAGGCATGACATGCTCACCTGTGTGTGCCCGCCACGGTATACAGCTCGCACCACCGACATACACACCACCCATGTACAGTAGATACACCCATTACCGTAGAGTGGTATGACACCACACAACCAATTGGTGTGTTACGTGCATTCAGCTATGCATACAATGGTGTAGGTGTTACACAATGGCTGCATGTGTAGTATGCATTGGAATGCCAGTGCAGTATGGACACAGTACCACAGAGTGAGCTGTGATCTGGCCAGAGCACAGGTGTTACCAATGTGACCCATGCCCCTGCAGCGGTAGCACGCGTTGTGACATGGCGCATGCCATGTCCCATGCACGATGTATGTCTGTCTGCAGCTTTGCCACACCATGATATGCCCTATGCACAACATAGCAGACAAACACACTGTCAGCATATCCGAAGAGAATGTGACACGCCACACTAGTATGGGTGTATGTCACATGGGCCACCACAGGGCCGTGTGCACAATGTCTACCACACACAATTGTCAATGAGTCAGACAGACAAGGCCATGGTGGATACCTACAGGCATGTTGCCACACAGCACATCCACAGTGGGTACTCACCATTGCACCCTGTACACACATAGTGGGTTCATCAATGTAGTGGACCCCTGGACATCTGCTGTAGTACACCAGTGACATGAAATCCCTCTCCCCAGCTACTACAGGTGCCTCCAATGTCCACCATATATGTGCTGCTGAGCAGCTGAACTGACTTACAGACATGGCAATGTAATGCGCCCAGGTCACGCGATCGCACAGACACATAGCTGTGTCCTGCTACTGTGCAGTGGCACAGAGCCTGCACCACACACCGCACAGCCACGCACACAGCTCACAGCAACGTACCTGCACAGACATCACTGTTACACATACATTGTATCTGTACACTGTACACATAACACTGCACCATGACAGCCATCGTGATGTGGTGCATGCGGTGGGACACCATCCTCACATGTCCACATGATACCGCACATGTTTGCGGTGTACATTACATAGTGTTGGCAGCCATGTGTACTCTCAACCTGCCCGCGGCCACACGGTGTATCACGCTGATGCATGCAAACTACCATGAATGTGTGTACTGCATGCCTACTAAATGACACCTGCCTGTTGTACTGTCCCCACCAGGGCAGTGTACATACTGCCACTATGAATGTCTGGTCTGCATTCACTGGTCTGTGTTGTGTGAATGCTGCATGCCACCTGCATTATCACATGCATGCTGTGTGTGTGTGTGTGTGTGTGTGTGTGTGTGTGTGTGTGTGTGTGTGTGTGTGTGTGTGTGTGTGTGTGTCTGTATTGTAACCGATGGTATGTCTTTGTATTGACAGGTGCTGTAGGTGATGTCCCCTCCTGCGGACAATCTGATGCTAGTGCCCCCACAGATACTAGTGGTGATGACCATGTGCATGAGGCACAGGCAGGGTCGCCACAGGCAGAGACTGTGCCAGTGGAGAAGATTACACATACGTCCCTTTCATCCCTGCACACGGTTCAGATGCCGACATACCCCGACACCGATGCCCATAGATGATGGTCAGTCAGCGTCTGTTGTCCCCGAGCAGGAATGTGTGGTGGCTGCAGAAGGTGTGGGTACACACGATGTTGCCAGTGTAAGGACTGGTGCAGTGCCACGCAGGCATGTGGCAGGTGCTGCCCGTAGGAGGAGCACCGCTAGACATACACCTGCCGTACAGGGTGCAGCAGCTGGTATAACCAGACGCATGTTCCAGACTGTAATGGCGGCGCAGGCACGTGCCGAACGGCAGAACCAGGAGGGGCAGAGGCTGCAGAGGTCCGCAATCCATACCCTAAATGACAGCATCCAGGCATTGGCGAATGCACAACAGCATCTTGCCGATGTTCTGGATAGGAGATTGGCGACATGGCTGGTCTCCTCGACCGAGGCTTGGCCATCCTTGAGCGGCGCAGTCCGTGCAGGAACACCAGGTAGGGGTGAGGCATAGGGCGTGGCGTGTGCCAGCAACACCACCTGCTGCAGGTCAGCGTGTGCGTGCCACCTCCCATGCCCACACAGACAGTGATGGTAGCAGTAGCACTGCAGCTGCTACTACACCATCCACACCAGGACAGAGCAGGCCACATGGACGTGGCCCTGACGGCCCCGTCGTGGGCATGTTTCCAGCGGACATGTGACATCGGAGAGTGGACAGTCTGTACCTCCACCCGGTCGTGCCGTGCAACCCCAGGCAGGCGGGTCACTTCGCCGGCAGACACAGTGAGCCGTAACACCTGCACTGTACAGTCAGGGGCTGCCAAGCATACCCTGTGTAGGCATCACAGATGACTGAACTGTGTACACACACACCCACACACAGCAGACACAACTGTAGGGCTCCACCACACCCACATGCATTCTACATAGTCATGCCCACTCAATGCACTGGCCCTTACACACACACATGATGTCATCCATTGGTACAGCCCATGCCTGTGGCACACATATCACCCTGTGCATATGATTAAGTCTCTGCCGCATAACTGTGAGCCACACCAGCAATGCACGGTTAAGCTAACATATTATGATGCACAGGGTGGACACGATAGTGAGAGGTGTACGTGATACCTGTGTCCGCATGGTGCGTGCTGTGTATGTTGTGGTGTGTGTGTATGGCTGGTGACAGGTGTGTATGTGATGTGTGTTGTGCACGGACATCATGCAGCAGACATACCATGCAGGACAGGTGCAGCATTCATTGATATGTGTACACAGTATGTGTGGTGGTTACATGTGTAGCACCATGTCGGTGCAGTTAACCCGCTTGGTACTGATGGTGTACTGCACGTGCCTACTGGAAGCACTGTAATTAGTTCCCACACGTAGTCGTGGGGTACCCACAGGCATGTCTGGCAAAATCAGCATAGCACAGTTACCCACATCCGCATGGACCCTACACAGGTACATAGGCACACATGAACGTAACAGGATATGTGCCCTACGACATGTGTGGACCTAGCATGACTGTGTGTGGCATCTAACACCCCTCAGGATGGGGATGCCATATCCATCAGTCCCCAGTCCCTGGTCTAGCAGTGACACACAGAGGTTGACTGGCGATAACTATAGTCACACATCCACACGCCAGTAGCAGTCCTGGACAAAGGCAGTCAGGGCCTTTCCTTCACATGGCCTGGCACTCCTCCCGTGTCGCACTGTGTGTCTGGCGCTACCCTGTTCCCCAGCACGCCCCACTCATCTGTGGGTTGAGGTGTCTGACAGTCGCCTCTGTGCCCGTGTTCGCATGGGGCCTGGCAGGTGCAATGTGCCCATGTCACCCAGGTCAGACATCGGCGTGTATGTCGGCCACAGCTCACCTCGGAGCAGCTGTGCTGTGCAGATCCACAGCCAGTGTCCCCTTGGCGTGCACCATGTGACACATGTCCTAGCACCGCCATCCCCGCCTTGTGGAACGTTTCTGGTCCTTCCGAGTGCTGCAGGCGTCAGGTTAGCTACAGGCCACATGTGCCATTGTACACAGTCATTGCACTGCTGTGTGATGTGTACAGGGGTACAATGAACACCCTGATGTGGTTGCCATTCCATCCAGACCAGGAGGCCACAATGGAATGTCTTCACACCCACATTGCCATTGTGTGTGTTGACAGAGGTTGCCAACAGGTGTGGTAGCCATCACCCTGAACATGTCCACCACCTTTAATGGTGTACCACCTACATGTGACATTGGGATGAACATGTTCTTCACACTGGGTAGGGCTGCACCTTCTCTGGCATCTGGTAGCAGGCCATGGCTCTGGCACCAGTCAGCCATGTCTATGACGCCCTAGGTGGATGTACGTGTAACATGGGGTGCTGGGTATGTCGCGCGGTGCGTAGTCATCTGCATACCTTGTCTGCTACAATCCCCTATGATTGCATGCACATTGGAAGGTCGGATGCCATATGGCAGGGTGCACAGGAGTGAGCCCTGTGGGCCTCCACTGGGTCCAGATATGAGTGTGACAAAGCACCTTCAGCACCAACCCTGTGTGGTGTGACCTCCAACCTGTGTGAGAAGCATCGGGTGACATATGTCCCCACATGTATGCTGGCGAGCCTTTACATGGGTCCCATGTGTAGTGTGCTCTGAACGCTCCACCAGGTCATGGTACTGTGTGCAAACCCACACATCCCCATCAATGGCCTTGGTGAACACTCCAGACTGGACGAGCAGGTTCGGGAGGCAGGATCCGACCTTGACTATGTAGTTGTGGGTATGTTCCGGTATTGGCTGTACACCGCTATCTGTAACCATGACCACCTGTATGGACCTCCACACAGCTTTGCAGACAACACTTGTCAAGCGTATAGGGTGTGGCTGTTGACAGTCCATAGGAGCACTACCCTGGCATAGTGGGACCACAGATGCCATATGGCATCCATTGGGGACATAGCCCATAGTAAGGCTAACATGACACAGTGGTCGCATGTGTGGGCCGAGGGCCTTAAAGAGGATGGGTAGCACACAGCCAGGGAAACCATCGGTGCCCATTGCTGACGTGTCAAACGCCATAGAGATATGGGATCACCCCAGGCCATATGACATGTTTGGGAGGATACACTCTGGTGGGATGGATATGTTCCCTGTTGGGGGTGGGGGATGTATGCATGGAACATGTCCTGTGGTATGCAGACAATGTCTGTGGGTGCAGTGACTGTTGTACCATTCTGGACCATTTCCATGCAGGTCTGTGTGCCCCAACCATGTCCTTACCACAGTTAGGGAAGGCCCTGTGGTTGTCTCATGTGCCCTCTGCAGTACCACTCCCACGAGCGGACCTGGATGTTGGTATGTGGGGCCGTATGGTGACGCCGGTATGAATGGGTGATGGTTTCTCTGGTACTGTCATTGCCCTGCCATGTAGTAGCTCCAACTGTTGATGTACAGGTAGTCAGTGGCTGCGGTCCACCACACCATGTGCCTACCTGTGGTGGACAAGGGCCTGATGTCATCATGTTTGCCTGTCGCAGACATGCATGTGGGTGGTCGTGGAAGGCATTCGGTAGGCGGTTTCCGGTCTGGCCTCTGTTCAACATTGGCATGGAGGACATGTAGGGTACCACACCGGTCATATGATGTGTGTGGTTTCCTGTGGAGAGGTCATCACTGAGGTCCCCCATGCTGGTGTTGGTTACAGTGAGTGGATGACCAGTGGATCCACTATACGGTCTTGCATCACCATTGAGGGCTGTACATCCTGTGTGGGGCATATCCTCACCATGCGTGATGGGCAGAACTGTCAGACATCCCCCCCCCTGGTATGTATGGTGCATGGCTGTTTAACAGTGGCCAGGTGTGTGAACACCTGGGACTGCTGGCGCACTGTGTTGTGCCATGGGTAATGTTCCCAGGCTATGTATGGGTGGTTCATGTCACCCAAACGGTGCTGTTGTGAGAGCATGCCCACTCACCAGTGTCCTCAGGACATCTGTGAAGGTATCCTGTGTATGTGAGGGTTGTCTGTAGCATGCAACAAACTGTAGGCCAGTCCTACACATGGTTAATTGCACCTACATATTCCCCGCAGCAACAACAACGACTGTGGCATGACCGGTTACTGTTGTGTGGCGGAAACACAGGATGGACCGCATTCCGCCACCCATGCCGACGCACCATGTGTATGCATGTCTGATCTGTGCCGACTCTAAGTGTCTGAGCATGCCCAGTAGGCAGCTGTGTAGATAGACACACAGCACAGTGCACACCGCAGCCGCCTGCAGTAATACCCGGTGCATGCCTCTATCCCCACGCAACGGCCACGCCTGTGGCATGGCCAGGTTTCTGTTGTGTGGCTGAACAGACACGAAGGACCACATTACGCCACCCATGCCGTCGCAACATGTGTATGCATGTCTGCCCTGTGCCGAGTCTAAGTGTCTGAGCATGCCCAGTATGCAGTGATGTACTGATCAGTAGTTACTTGTTATTCTGGACTGCAGCACTAACGCAGTTAGTGTACGGCGACCTTGGGATGGTAACAGACTGCGTGACTGCGCACTCTGTCCGAACACCCGAGCAGGCGCATTGCCTTTGCAAATGATACCACTCACGTAGGGGTATGCCTCCTGACAGCGCCTGCTCAGTAAACTCGGTAGCTGCTCTGTAAATGCTTCATACTGTAGTGTGTTCATGTAGATAGGCGAGGTTCGCCCCCGTCCTTTCCGTGTGTGTGTGTGTGTGTGTGTGTGTGTGTGTGTTTCCAGCTGCGCCTGCGACTGAATATGCTTTTAGACGCCCGCAACACATGCCTTGGCTATTGCCACCTATTGTCTTGCGGCTGACGTCAGCAGCCTACAAGTATGCCTGTGACAGCGCTCTGTTTAGCAAACTCGGTAGCGCATTCTGTAAATGCTTCATACTGTAGTGAGTTCATGTAGATAGGCGTAGGTTCGACTCCCGGCCCTTCCGTGTGTGTGTGTGTGTGTGTGTTTCCAGCTGCGTCTGCGACTGAATATGCTTTTAGACGCTCCGCAACACATGCCTTGGCTATTGCCACCTATTGTCTTGCGGCTGACGTCAGCAGCCTACAAGTATGCCTGTGACAGCGCTCTGTTTAGCAAACTCGTAGCTGCTCTGTAAATGCTTCATACTGTAGTGAGTTCATGTAGATAGGCGAGGTTCGACTCGCCCTTCCGTGTGTGTGTGTGTGTGTTTCCAGCCGCGCCTGCGACTGAATATGCTTTTAGACGCCCGCAACACATGCCTTGGCTATTGCCACCTATTGTCTTGCGGCTGACGCCAGCAGCCTACAAGTATGCCTGTGACAGCGCTCTGTTTAGCAAACTCGGTAGCTGCTCTGTAAATGCTTCATACAGTAGTGTGTTCATGTAGATAGTCGTGGGTTCGCACCCGTCCCTTCCGTGTGTGTGTGTGTGTGTGTTTCCAGCTGTCTCTGCGACTGATTATGCTTTTAGACGCCCGCAACACATGCCTTGGCTATTGCCAACTATTGTCTTGCGGGTGATGTCAGCAGCCTACAAGTATGCCTGTGACAGCGCCTGTTTAGCAAACTCGGTAGCTGCTCTGTAAATGCTTCATACTGTAGTGAGTTCATGTAGATAGGCGAGGTTCGACTCGGCCCTTCCGTGTGTGTGTGTGTGTGTGTGTGTGTGTGTTCACAGCCGCGCCTGCGACTGAATATGCTTTTAGATGCTCCAACACATGCCTTGGCTATTGCCAACTATTGTCTTGCGGTTGACGTCAGCAGCCTACAAGTATGCCTGTGACAGCTCTGTTTAGCAAACTCGGTAGCGCTCTGTAAATGCTTCATACAGTAGTGTGTTCATGTAGATAGTCGGGTTCACCCGCCCCTTCCGTGTGTGTGTGTGTTCCAGCTGTCTCTGCGACTGATTATGCTTTTAGACGCCCGCAACACATGCCTTGGCTATTGCCAACTATTGTCTTGGCGGGTGATGTCAGCAGCCTACAAGTATGCCTGTGACAGCGCCTGTTTAGCAAACTCGGTAGCGCTCTGTAAATGCTTCATACTGTAGTGAGTTCATGTAGATAGGCGAGGTTCGACTCCGCCCTTCCGTGTGTGTGTGTGTGTGTGTGTGTGTGTTCCCAGCCGCGTCTGCGACTGAATATGCTTTTAGACGCCCGCAACACATGCCTTGGCTATTGCCACCTATTGTCTTGCGGTGATGTCAGCAGCCTACAAGTATGCCTGTGACAGCGCTCTGTTTAGCAAACTCGTAGCTGCTCTGTAAATGCTTCATACAGTAGTGAGTTCATGTAGATAGTCGAGGTTCGACCCGGCCCTTCCGTGTGTGTGTGTGTTTCCAGCTGTCTCTGCGACTGATACACATGCTATTATACGCTTCGCAACACATGCCTTGGCTATTGCCAGCTATTGTTTTGCGGGTGATGTCACCAGCCTAGAAGTATGCCTGTGACAGCGCTGTTTAGCAAACTCGTAGCGCTCTGTAAATGCTTCATACTGTAGTGAGTTCATGTAGATAGGCGTAGGTTCGACTCCCGGCCCTTCCATGTGTGTGTGTGTGTTTCCAGCTGCCTCTGCGGATACACATACTATTATACGCTTCGCAACACATACCTTGCCTATTGCCAGCTATTGTTTTGCGGGTGATGTCACCAGCCCAGAAGTATGCCTCTGACAGCGCTGTGCTCAGTAAACTCGGTAGCTGCTCTGTAAATGCTTCATACTGTAGTGAGTTCATGTAGATAGGCGTAGGTTCGACTCCCGGCCCTTGCGTGTGTTTGTGTGTGTGTGTTTTTGCAGCTGCCTCTGCGGATGTACATGCTTTTAGACGCTTCGCAACACATACCTTGCCTACCAGCGGCCATTCCTGTACGGTTGTTGTCACCCACCTGTACATGTGCCTCTGCTGGTGGTGTGCTCGGTGGTCCACGAGCGCATACCATACCTGTGTTGTACGCTTGTGCGGTTGGGTATGTGGGTGTGGTCAATCACCATGCGTGCCACATGTGTGTGTGTGTCCATGCTCCCAGCTGCATGGGTTCATACGGTATGGCTTTGAGGTTTACGCGGAACACCCATATCCTGGCGCCATCCTTGTGTTTGTGGATGGTGGGACGCAGATCGTGTACTGCTTGTGTGCTTCTTCTGGTCGGCGACCTCCGTGCGTGTTCTCCACGTGTACCCTACTATGGTGTTGTGGGTTGCTGTGTACATTACACTCACGGGCCTGCCGGATGTGCTCGTGTGTACCTCTTTCTTTGTATATCTATGTACCTATGTTGTGGCCGCTGCTCTCCCATGGACAGCCGCCTTCCCCATGTATCGCATATTTGCACGGCTGACACATATAACTGTGGTACTTTGCATATCCACACATTGTCCATGCACTGTCCGTATTCCAGAACACCTCATAGACATCGCTGGATTACATGGCAGACAGCTATCCTTGCTGTCCTTACACTTTACCCATACATGACATACACCTTGTGTGTACTTGCCTATTTATGGTGTGTGTATGTCTATGTGTGCTGTATGCATGGCCGTGTGTCCCACTATAGCCATGTGTGCAGCTGTCGCCACTATGGGTATCCTTGTGGCCCGCTGTCACATGTGCACGCCTGCACATACCTGCAGACTGTACTACCCCTGCGACGGCAGCGGCCTTAGATCGGCCGGTGCCCTAGGCTGTGGGGCTACATGGCACACGCCAGCACAACACATGGTGCATCCATCTTGATATACCTACGTGACACGCCTACTAGACAGGTGTCCCTACTAGGCAGCGGCCTGGGCAGCCGCAGGATTGGCGATGCCTACGGCCGGCTATGGGCACATCACAAGGCACATGTCTACAGTCGGTGTTTTACGACGTCTAGGGTATTACACCACAGGAGGGACCTCCACAGCTATGCTGAAGAATGCGATGTACATACATTAGTAGGTCGAGGTTTGCCCACACACCAGGGCTGACCGATGGATAACTGTTGAGGCATCCTTTGTCAAGCAGGTGGAGCAAACACCGAACGGGAATGTAGTGTAGATGCAGATGTAGGGTTAACATACATTTGTCTACTCTGTCAGTTCTGTACCATTGTATTACAGTGATATGCTATGCATATCTTCCATATACATTGTTAGGTCTCTGATTGTTGAGGGGTCGGCATAGTACAATATCATGTAATACGTGTGTTCATAGGATGCCTTCTGAATTGTTGACATACGTGTGTCGTTAGCAGTGCGTCCTGTGCTTTCTATGCTGTGGCTACATGTTCATTGTTCGTGATAGAAAGTGACAAATGGAAGTGTACGTGGATACTTAAAGCCTGGATGCTCCCATGTTATGTGTACGCCTCACGGGCCTACGGGTGATAGCGCATACATGTCTAACCTTTGGATACCATGTGTGACCTGCCGTGCGTAAATGTTTACGCTGACTATTCCATCTACCTATGTGTGACATGGTTTGTGGCCATAGGGTGCCAGCGGGTCTTTATTGTTGAGCAGGTGTTTTCCATGGTCAATTGACATCAATCCTATTAATCCACTGAAGGATGTCTTTCATTGGTGGGAACGCCATGGTTCGACCATCGTATGTCTTTCCCAGCTGACGCTGATATTGTGCCATTGGTATGGTTCTACAGGTCACCCATCTGTTCTGCTGTATGGAAGCGTGCGATCCCCATTAATGTGCTGGCGGATTAAGTGCGCCATACTCGGGTATCTGCGCAGCGGGCTGGCTTTGTATGGAGAGTATCTACTGTAGCCCCTATCTGTATTTCCTGGGTTATGCCTTGTAACAGCTGTGGATTCCCCAGGTTTGCAGCTATGGGTGCCATCTTGGCGACGCTTGTCCATCTATGGGAACTGCCTACTGACACTAGTATAGGGCTGTACACATTACACAGCTGCATTCTGCATTTTCGGGGATGATTGCCATTATTAGTGCGGAGTAACGATATGCCATGCCCACGCCCTCACACGGGCGGACAACGAATCATCTGCCAATCCACACCGAGACCCATTTTGCATACCCACGATCCCATGTCTGCAACACTCGACAGTACCCATTGCACATCCTTCATGTGTGCGGAATGGGATGTGAACGCACGACTATTGACACGACGAGCTGGGGAGTCCTATTCATATGTCCTGCATGTCATGGACACTTGTCATCACCCTTGTACACGCTTGTGGTGCCCATATCTACCTGTGCCGTAGTCACGGCTGTCACTTCTTCTGGTTCGCGATAGCAGCCTGTCGCCAACACCTATGGACAAATATGTGGGTCCTACTATGGACACCGATGTGCATATGTAAAGTGTAGAACATGTTGGACCGTGTCCATTCGCCAGTGGTTTTGACTGCCGCTGTATGTTCCCCAGTCGCGATGTCTGTTTGCCTACCCATGTTATGTAGTGCTACGGAACCCGTGTCCTTCCACAATTAACCCATATGGTGTTACTGTAGTCCTGCAGGTTGGCAACTGCTTTATGTAATCCTCAGAGGTCCCATTGTGAACTATCCGCCACTGTATTGCCATAATAACACAGCCGGTACATGTAGAACCTATTTATTCATGACAGGATGTTCTTTATGAGTGGGAACGCCATACTTTAAGCATGCTATGACCTTCCTAGTTGACGTTGTTGGAGTGCCATTAATATGTGTTCCACAGGCCGCCCGTATGTTCCATGCGGAGTGGAAGCGGGTGATCCCCATAGACTTGCTAGCAGCTTGGTTGCTGTGTACGCCGGGATTCGCACGGCTGGATGGATGTCTATGGAGTGTGTCTACTGTTGTTTCCAGCTGTATTTCCTGTGTTATGCCTTGCTACAGCTGTGTTATTTCACCAGGTTTGCTATTCTGGGTGCCATCTTGTCCGTGACGCTTGTCCAGCCTTGGGAAATGCCTACTGGACACTGGTGTATGGCGGTACCCATTGCACACCTGCATGTTGAATCCTCCGGGGAATGATTGCCATTATTGGTGGGGGGTAAGCCATGTTCTGTACCCACATCCCTCCACGGGCGGACAATGGATCCTCTGCCAATCATCTCCGACACCCATTTCTGCATACCCAAGATGCCATGGCTGCAACCTCGACAGTAGCCATTGCAAATCCTCCATGTGTGCGGAATGGGATGTGGACATGCATGTGGACTCGACAATCTGTGGATGTCTGTGCATATGTCCCTCATTTCATGGACAGGTGTCATCAACCTTGAACACGCTGGCGGTGCATTTCTGCTGCTGTGCCGTAGTCACGGCTGTAGTTCATCTGGGTCTCCTCGCAAAAGGAGAAATTTTGGGTCCTACAATGGACACAAATGTGCATATGTAAAATGTAGAACATGTTGGACTGTGTCCATCTGGCCAGTGGTTGTGACCGCTGCTGTATGTTCCCCAATCGCGGATGTGTGTTTGACTACACATATTATGTTGTGCTACGAAACCCGTGTCCTACTACGATTAACCCAAATGGTAATGATGTCATGCTGCAGGTTGGCAACTGCTTTAGGTAATCCTCAAAAGGCCCAGTAGGACGTATACGCCACTGTATTGTCAATATAACACAGCCGGAACATGTATACCCTATTTATTCATTTACGGATGTTCGTTATATGCGGGAACGCCAGTGTTGAAACATCCTATGACCTTCCTAGTTGAAGTTGTTTGTGTGCCATTAGTATATGTTCCACAGGTCGCCCATTTGTTCCGCAGTATGGAAGCGAGTGATCCTCATGTTGTTGATGGCAGATCCAGTGCCATGTACGACGGTATTCGCACGGCAGTCTGTCTTTGTATGGGGAGTGTCTACTGTAGTCCCTATCTGTATTTCCTGTGTTATGCCTTACTGCAGCTGTGTAATTCCATCAGGTTTCCAGTTATAGGTGCCATCTCGGTCGTACACTTGTCCATCCATGGGAATTGCCTACTGGACACTGATATAGGGCTGTACAACACTCACACCTGCTTTTACCATTATCCGTGGATGCTTTGCATCATTAGTGGGGAGTAAGGCACGTGCTATACCCGCATCCTCCCACGGGCGTGACAACGGATTATCTGCCAAACAACACCGAGCCCCATATTTGCATACCCAGGATCCCATGGCTGCAACCTCCACGGTACCCATTACACATCCGTCATGTGCGGGACTGGGATGTGGACGCACTTCTATGGACACGACAATCTGGGGATTTCTGTTCATATGTCCTGCATTTCATGGACAGTTGTCCCCAACCTTAAACACGCTGGTGGTGCATATGTCTAGCTGTGCCGCAGTCACGGCTGTCACTTCTTTGCGCCGATCGCAGCTGGTCGATGGTGCGAATGGATCAATTTTGGAGTCCTACAATGGACACCGATGTGCATATGTAAAGTGTAGAACGTGTTGGACTGTCACCATCTGGCCAGTGGTTGTGACTGCTGCTGTATGTTCCCCAATCGTGGATGTCTGTTTGACTACCCATATTATGTATTACTTGGCCTGTCTATGTCCACGAGCCGGTAAGCGGAAATACAGCAAAACCACGACAATGGAGCCTAGTACCAGAACAGTCACAACTAAACAAAGCAAAAGGTACTAGTGGAAGAAAACGGCTCCTTTTTTATTTTTTTAGCAGCTTTATTAACAAAAGTAACGAACCAAGCAGCAACACGTAGTTTCAGCAAAACACTCCAAACACATTAACGCTATGTCTCCACACCTGCTGCTTGAATACACTTCCTCAGATGCACAATACTACAAGCTCTTCCCCTTCTGCTTAAATACTATTGCTGATTGAATAATTAATCCTAATAATACAATAATTACTTAATTGCCATATTCTTCATATATTATACTAAAAATCACATTTACAAAGTGCCTTCATGTCTACCCTTGAAATCATGTTACAATTTATTACATTCCTGCTCACAACATTTTCTATAATTAATTATCAACTTTTATTCATGATATTCAAAACATTAAAATTTGACATTTTATATACAAAAATCTAAACATATAAAATATATATACAATAATATATACAAACATACAACTAAAAAACATCCAATGCCCTCTGGTGTCTGGATGAACACATTACAACCACTGTTTTCACAGTTATGCCCAAACTTAATACACTTCAAAGTTTACCCAGGTTCAAATTCATTTCTTACAGATACCCTTTCCCATAATTATCCTGCCACTTCTTTTTACCTTTTTTCCACTAACTAGTGCTGATTAATTATATATTTAATTATCTTTAATAATGTCTCAGTATCTTTAACCCCTGTTATAAATTTTCCAACTCAGAGCTTCGCTGCTCTTATTTTCAATACTGGGGCCAAAGATACATAATTATTCAACCCTGGTGGGTTATAAGCTTCCAAATGAAGTTGCCATAATAACTCTTTGTACTCAATTGTCTCCTCCCATTGTCCACCACGTATATCTTTGTTTACTACCTCTAACACAAAGAAGGTATAATCAGCTTCTTCACATTTTATTTTATGCTTGTACAGAGCATTACACATATCTTTTGACTTCATCTCATAGTTATGCTCAGAGATTCTATCTCTTAGTCTTCTTTCAGACTTCCCCACATAAAATGCCTCACATTTCTTACAAATACTTAGGTATATTATACCTTTTGTTTGACAATTAACATATTGCTTACTCTGCACTAATATGTCCCTACTTTTCACATAAATTTATATCTTTATTGCAAATATACGGGCACTGGGAGCACCTCCCACATTTATATGTGCCTTTTCTCTCGCTGGAAGTATTGTTTTCCTTAATTTTTCTTTCAAACAAATTTTTCAAATTTCTCCCTTTTCTATATGTACATTTCAAGGGTTGTATAAACAGACTTCTTAAATCAGAGAATTCACCAAACTTTACCCATTCTTCCTCCACTATTCTTTGTATGACCTTAGCCTCCCCACTATAATCTGTTATAAAGTTATTTCTTAACTCAAAATTGTTTTTTTCGAGGTTGGTCACCTTCTCAAGGTCATCTTCCTGTCCTAAAATAGGCCGATATTTGTCCACTCTTCCTTCCCTTACTTCCTTCTCAATTTCATCTATTAATTTCCTTGGGTAGCCTCTATCTACAAACATCCCTCTTAGTTTCATACACTCTTCCTCATAATCACTGTCCCTAGAGGTCATCCGACTACCTCAACATACTGCCCTTTTACTATTCCTTTTGTGTTGGTGTGGGTGTGGAAATACAGCAAACCTTGGGTCCTGGTCATCTTCATAACAGACATTATTGCATATATATCAGGCCAAAACAGACAATGACACTAAAGATACACTCCACAGTCAAATGATACAGAGCTCTTTCACCCACTGACATGAGGCATCGCCGGAGTACAAAATACATTGGATAGTCGTCCCTTATACACTTCCTTCAGAGTCAGTTCAAGTCAATTAATCAATAAACCTGCTCATAGTTAAGTAGACAGTGCTCCAGGTCTTGATGATAACGTGACATATACTGATCAGTGTTGCATACATTACTTAATGGAAACAATAATACACCAACGATGTGTTGATATAACTACAAGATTGGTCAATACAATCAGTCTATTGAAACATAGTTGATAATTGTTGCGAATCACCTTAGAATGTAGTGTTCTGCTCATGAATTTGTATATCAATGTGTATGATTGTTGCATTCCGATTCCAAAGCGTGGAATCAATGATTACAATTTAATCATAGTTTGTATAAATATTAGTGTAAATGAGTCAGAATGTTACATATGAATATGACTGTATTCTAACTATATCAATGTGACATGGAATGAACTGTAGTCGCTACATCTTGTTTTCCAGTGACAAATCTATGTCCATGTCATATGTACGGGCCGGACTGCTGTGTGTGAATATATACATGTGAACCCCTCGTTTCATACCTTTCTTTGTTACTGTCTGTGGATTACCTGTGTACATATCAATTACCATGCCATACCTTTCCACTGTACCGTTCTGGCATGGTGTACGGCTGGTTGGCCCTTAATCTTGCTGTGTGTTACATTAACCAGTGTCTATCTGGCAATTCGCTGGGTGGTGTGTGACCTTCTTGCTACTTTAGGGACCTGATCCCATAGTTGTGAAGTGCTTCCACTGGCCATATATCGGTCTGTCATCTGGGATCTGTGTGTAACTAGTCCTTTCAGGACACTTTCTGTTGTTGTTCTTCTTGGTTACATATATGAGTACTTTGGTATGTTGTGCTATTATTGTGTGTGGAGCATTTCTCCACGGGCCTCTGCTGACACTGGACATACATCCAGCTGGCCTAGCCCGGTCAACAGGTGTGAGCCAACTGACTGCAATTCAGACGGGGCACCTTCTGACAAGTGGGTCGGGTTACTGATGCATAACCGCCATCAATCCATACTACTGACACATACGCTATACTGTCCACAGTCTATGTTTGTCTCATCACATAGCGTGTGCTTCTCACTATTTCTAATGGTACTTTACATGACATTGCCCGATTCCATACGCTCAGAGGCTAACATTTGTGAGACATGTCTGGTTAACGTGGAGGACACACCTTAACCTTCCCTGCTTCGAGTGGATCACACACACACGCACACTTGCATTTCCTAATTGTAGGCTATGCACAGGCGCACATGCATATCCGTATTCTGTTTAGAAATGTTTACTGGGTCTGTGTTAGTTTTGACTATTCCGCAACATATCTCTGATCCGTTGACGGACGGTGCAGAACGACTTACACCTTTATATATGTAACGGCCTTTGCAGCATGGATGCATTACGCACACATTCACATCTATATGTTCTATAGTCGTAATTCAAACGGGACTGCATTCACGCTTGCCGGTTACTGTGACCTCTACACGCTAGCTGTTCGATCTCATTAATATGCATACCCATGGTACTTAGCTACATTTACATATCCCCCAACACCACCACCCCCACTCACGCACGCCACAGGCATCCATCCTCCTGCTCGCAAAGGTGCGGGACTACATGTTAAACATTCCTTCTTCCCTCCCGCCATGGCCCAGGATGCATATGTCGTGACCGCAGGGATGTTCAGATCACAGGGGCTTATATCCCCACGCATACCGCCTTCGGTTGTCAGGGTGTTCCTGTGGTGCTTTGGGTTTGGGCTTGTCCGCCCAGTGTACGGAACTGCCCTGACCGTGTACGACTGTTAGATGAGTCACATGGGCACGGTTTGTCCGTGTCTATGATACCTTGCCCCCCCCCCCCAAACCTTCTAAAGGAATATTTACTTTACCACATTGTGAATCTTTACATTTCATTGCTATATTGTACAGTAGTCATAATCATAGGGTTAATCTCTATATATTATGCATCATTGATATTACTAGGTGTCTCTAGTTCTTGTAGGATATTGGCACAATCCCTAGAACATATATATGTAGCTTATACACCCAGACATTTGTAAGACAGCATGTTGGGTCTTCCGTCATATCTATAGATATATTCATATTTTTCCATGAAGTATATACATTTTGAAGCAATGTCAGATTCACTCACTGTGTGGAATCTGTAACCCAAGAAAGGTTTCTTAGCTTGTTTGCCTTTAAGGCATTTAAGTAATACTTAGCATGTAATTTACTGACCGATTAAGGGTTTTAAATGTAGTAGGTTGGACTGCATTGTATGTATTCTGAAGATGTCTGCTTATGAAGCAGACAAATATTTTAATGTATTTTATTTTATTTTACATTTGTTGACCGGGTTAGTCTGGCTGGATAACAAGTCCATTTTCAGCAGAGGCCCGAGGAGTAAAGCTCCACTATCTTCTAGTACATTTCAGACTCAAATGAATTTATTCAGGGAAAATACATTATTAGAACATTGCAAGGGAGGTATAGAAACAGTAAAGTAACAAGTTTCCTCATTATAAAATAAGAAAGATATATGCGCTTCAATATACTATGGTGACTGACTTTACTTCCTGGTGGCCTCTGAGTGGTCACTGACCGGTTCTACAGTACCTCATTTATGCTTTGGACTTTCTCATCTGTTTCTCTGTGTCTTTTCTATGGGGAATGTCAAGTGTACTCCCTATGTGTATTACCTGTGTAATGCCTTGCTGCGGCAGTGTAATTCCACCGGGTTTGCAGTTATGGGTGCCATCTTGGTCGTACGCTTATCCATCCATGTGAATTGCCTACTGGACACTAGTATAGGGCTGTACACATTTCACACCTGCATTTACCATTCTCCAGTGGATGGTTTGCATCATTAGCGGATAGTATGGCAGGTGCTACACACATCCCTCCCACGGGCGGACAACGGATTGGCTGCTAAGCAACACCAAGCCCAGAGTCTACATACCCAGAATCCTTTGACTGCAACATTCGACAGTACCCATTCAACATCCTTCATGTGTGGACTATGATGTGGACGCAGTTCTATGGACCCGCTACCCTGGGGATTTCTGTGCATATGTGCTGGATTACATGGACAGCTATCATCAACATTGAACACGCTATGTGCATATGTGTAGCTGTGACGTGGTCACGACTAACGATCATGTGCCACGCAGTCTGCACGGGTAATTTTGAGTCCTACAATGGACACCAATGTGCATATGTTAAGTGTAGAGCTTGGCAGACTGTGTCCGTGTGGCCAGTGTGTTTGACTGCTGCTGTATGTTCCCCAATCGTGGATGTCTGCTTGACTACCCATTCTACATGGTGCTACGTAACCAGGTGATTTCATACTGTGAACAATTGTCATACATCCAAAGATGCTGGTTAGCTACTGCTTCATGTACACATCAGACATCCCAATAGGACATGTCCGTCACTGTATTTACAACAGAACACCACCGCAATATCTCGATCCCCTATGTCTTCATTGTAGCATGATTTCTGCATAGGTGGGGACGCCCTAGGTAACATATCCCAGTTGGCGTTGTTGGTGCCATCGGTTTGTGTTCCACAGGTAGCCAATCTGTTCCACGGTATGGTGGCGAGTGGTCCCCCATTGTGTTGCTGGCAGATGTAGTGCTGTGTACGCCGGTGTTGGCACAGCGGTCCAGCTTTGTATGTGGGATGTCAACTGTAGTCCCTATGTGTATTTCCCATGCGCTATGCCTTGCCGTTGTGTAATTTACCCAGGTTTGCAGTTGTGGGTGCCGCCTTGGCCACACGGTTGTCCATCCATGACAATTTACTACTGGACACTACTATAGGGCTGTACACATCTCACAACTACATTTAGCATTCTCCGTGGATGGTTTGCATTATTAGCGGAGAGGAAGGCAGGTGCCACACACACATCCTCGCGTGGAGGGACAAAGGATTGGCTGCGAAACAACACCGAGCCCAGAGTCTACATACCCAGATTCCCTTGAGTGCGAGAATCGACAGTACCCATTACACATCCTTCAGGTGTGCGGGACTGTGATGTGGACGCCCTTCTATGGACCCGGTCCCTGGGTATTTCTGTGCATGTGTGTTGCATTTCATGGACAGCTATCATCAACATTAAACACGCTATGGGTGCATATGTATACCCGTGGACGACAATGAGTTCCCAGAGGCGATCATTGATGGCGCCATACTTGTCGCTTTGTAATTTTTGAGTCCAGTCATGGACACCACTGTGCATATGTAATGTGTACAGCTTGTCGGACTGTGTCCTTGTGAACAGTGGGTTTCACTGATGCTGTGTGTTCAACAATTGCAGATGTCTGCTTGACTACCCATACTGTGTAGTGCTACAGGAACTATGTTTTCCGATGCCAGAACCCAATTGTGTACATCCACTGTTGCAGGTTAACAAACACTTTCATACACAGAGGTCACGGTTGGAAAGTACTGCCACTTCATTATCGGAACAACACCTCCAGGCTGTGTATATCATGTGAACTTTAGGCCGGTCTTACCGGCCATTTGCAATTGTAATTAGCAGACACGTGTCAATACATGTATGATAAGACATATTGCCATGCTGACGGTGATCTATGTTATTTGGACATTGGCATCTGCCTTTGGCATCCGTTGCTGTGTGTGTTGCCAGTGAACATACACATTGCTTGCTCAGAGGCGGACTACACAATTCTGCACACTACTGTGGTCTCCTTTAAGGACCCTGAGCCAGTGGTCGACAGTACTGCAGCCACTGCATCAATCACATTTGCCATCTACCAGTACCTACAGGACTGCATGTACCAGGCATTCACTTACCCAACTGTGGTTCATTGTACCAATGCCAAGCTGCCCAGTGTGGTGTACCCCAGCCATACACATGATGTACAACAGGAGGAGGTGGCTACTACAGGGTGGAGCAGACACCTTGTGAGGTGTGACACCCTTGGTCATCATATGTGTAGAGTTACACAATGTCATGGGATTGTCCAGGGCACATTCCACAGATATACCTACATGGACCTGGCTGACAATCATACCACCTTCAGTTGCTATGCTCGACACCTGTGAGGTCACTACCACATATGCTCTGACTGGGTTCACATAGAGGTGGGGTTTACTCAACATACACACATTGCCGACATACAGGCTGACAGGTCCAGTGAGGACATCTCCACACCCTCCACCACACATGTGGAGATGTCTGTACCAGCGGTTTGTGGTCACCAAATGTTCTGTGACACACAGGTGGGACATGCTCTCTCCAGGGTAGTGTGAATAGCATCCATGAGACCAGATGGTGAGCCCGCTGTGTACTCCACTATCTCATTTGGGATTAGGACCCACAGTTAGGACAGCTATTTCTTTATAGCCTCACCTCAGGTAGGGTGCCCAGGTTGTATCGCATGACAACTGTATTCCCACATCACAGGGCCAATGCCTCCACTGAGGCTGGTTATTACTGTCCCAGTACCCTGAGGAGACCTATCTGCATAGACATGGGGTGGGATCATACTGCGGTTCGTACATGACTGCATAGGGGACATACATACTTAGATCCCACACGGTTTGTCTTGTTCAGGGCGGTTCATGCCTTTAAGACATGGTTGACATTGGGACGGTCACCCAGCCCATTGCTGGGGTGTTGCAGTCCATACAGCCTACCTCGTCCTGGCAAGGGCTTCATAACATTACCCCTCAGGTAACGTTAATGAAACCATTGGCTGATGTGAACATGTACATCACAGAATGTGTTGTAAACTGTCTATGTGACACAACCCACATGGTCATAGTTGCTGGCTGCATGTCAGACCAACTGCCTGTCACAGGTGGTGTCCCATGGTGCCATTCCGTGGGTGCACCCCTGTCATACATCTACATTTCCACGGTACAGGCACACACAGCGGTGTTATGGGTAACATTGTTTGTAGATGCTTGCAGAACAGATGCCATACTGGGACGGACATCTGACACAGATATCCTTCAAGGGCCTCCCGGATATGCATATCTGCTGTCAGGGACATGTCCCACAGCTAACTGGTACATAATGCACAGTCATACCTGTCGAGGGGTAGTAGGTCACCCCTGTACAGCGATAGGTGGCTGTCCACACAGCACAGGGTGACTACCAGGGATCAGGGGACAGGGTTTGTCGGTCGCCTTTCATTCAACACACACATTGCTATCGTGGTTCTGTGGGACTTCTACATTGACCACCTGTATGTGCAGGAGTCACATCTGACTTCACAGCCCGACACGCATACACGGTCACTATATAGCATAGAACTTCACTTATTTGCCTAAGTATGAGCTTATTGTTGTGGCAGTTTGGTAGCTTATTCTGTTTCTTGGGACATTTAGGTATTTCAGTTACGGAAATAACCGATTCAGGCTACAATTACATTAAATACGGAAATCATTATGACCTACACTCTTCAAGACACTTCCCGCTTTTAATGCTTTATTTCGAACACGATGCCAATACAGGGACTGCCCTCGCAGTGGGACGGTTGGTGACCTTAGTCGCTACTCCTATGTCGGTGCGGCGGCTGACATGCTGCTGTACACCTTCTCTGACTATGCACACTCACAGTACATTGCTGTACGGACACGGTATTACGCTGTATCCTTTGTTCCTTGGACAGGTACATTTCGGGCTGCGTGGGTTTTATTTGCTTCTGTGTTTAGTTGGGACGGGTACTTTGTTGCATACTCTGCGGAGTGATTCCCTAATTTATGGAAAGTGTACACAACTGTACTATGTTTTTCATGTTTCACTGTTGCAGTCATTACATTTGGGTAGATTCCCAAAGCTAAGGATGGGAGGAGGAATTTAGATAGCATTGCAAAACTGCAGTGGCAAAGCCAGCTCTGGATTTAGAAAAAATTGGCAAATGGTAATGCTTGGTGAAAGTATGTACAGAACTCCAGGTAGCAGCTTCTAGGATGTCCCTGGTAGGTACGCCTCTGAGAAAGGCTGTAGAGGTAGATGCAGCCCTGGTTGAGTGGGATCTGATCCCCTGTGGGATAGGTTTTCCATGGTGCTTATAGCATAAATGAATGCAATGGCCTATCCATTTGGAGATGGTTCACTTTGAAATAGCCTTCCCCTCTGTCCCTGCAGCAAATACCACCAGCAGTAGTTCAGATTTCCTTTAAGGTTTAGACCTGTCCAAGTAAAATCTAAGTTGTCTGTGCACATCTAAGGAGTGCAGTATCCATTCCCCTTTGTTCTGTGGATGAGGAAAGAAGGTAGGCAAATGAATGAACTGATTAAAGGCCACACTGGATACCACATTTGGCATGAAAGAGGGATTGGTCCTGAGGGGCACCCTGTCTGCATGAAAGATGATGAAAGGCTCCACTGCCATAAGGGCCTGTAATTCAGATACCCTTCTTGCTGAAGTGATGGCTAAAAGGGAAACTGTTTTCCAGGAAAGGAATTTTAAATCTGCAGTAGCAGCTGGCTCAAAAGGACGAAGGGTGAGTTTCTCCAATACAAAGTTAAGGTCCCAGGCTGGAGTTGGAGCTCTCCAGGGTGGTCTTAAATTTTTGGCCTCTCTGAGGAACTGCTTGAGCAGTGAAAGAGAGAAGAGGGGAGATTCTGTGTTATAATGAGCTGAAATGGCTGAGGTATGAATTTTTATTGAGGAAAAAGACAGACCCTTGTGAAGCATCTCAGTTACATATTGTAAAATCTGAGGTAAATTGGGCACTGCTATTCTCATCCCTTGAGATTGGTTCCAGGCACAGAATCTTTTCCATTTTTCAGCATAAGATTTTCTAGTACTAGGCCTCCTTGCCTCTAAAATGACATCCATCACTGGTTTGCAGAGGGATTGTAAAGGAGAGCTTAGGTAATTAGCCAGGCTGCTTGGTTCAGTGTTTGAATCTGAGGGTGCAGAATTTTGTTCTCCTGCTGAGACAGCAGGGTAGGAGTCTGAGGCAGGTGCCATGGGGCCAACAGTGACACACTGCACAAGAGGGCGTACCTGTGTTGGTGTGGCCAGGCTGGTGCAATCAAAATCATCTTGGTTTGTTTTGTTTGATCTTTAGTAGTACTTTGGAGAGCAGAGGCAGAGGAGGAAAGGCATAAACTGATAGGTTTTTCCAGCTGAAGGACAGAGCATCCACTTTCTATGCTTGTCTGTGGGGAGTCCTGGCACAAAATGTTTCCAATTGATAGTTCTGGGGGGAGGAAAACAGGTCTATATCTGGGTTCCCCCATTTGCTTGTCAACATGTTGAAAATCCTTGGTTTCATTTTCCACTCGTGTGGGTCCATGAGGGTTCTGCTTAGTCCATCTGCCAGTGTATTTAGTTTTCCTGGCAGGAATTGAGCTTGTAAATGTACTTGGTAGCTCAAGACTGTGTTCCACAATGCCATGGCTAGCCTGCAGAGGGGGTAAGAATGTATAACCCCCTGCTTGTTTATGTACCACATAACAGTGGTGTTGTCCATCTTTACCATTAATTTTCCTGTAAGAATGTGGTCCTTGAAGGCTGTCAGAGCACTCTGTACAGCTAACATTTCTTTATGAGTGATGTGAAGGTGCATTTGAATTGGGTTCCAATTGCCCCAAATGCACTTCCCTGCCAGGTGCACCCCCCCATGCATAGTCTGATGTGTCTGCTGTTAGGGTTTTGGCAGCAGGGGGCAGTGTGAATGGTAGTCCCTTGTTTTGGTGGCAGGCCTCTGCCCGCCAAAGGAACTCTAGGCATAGACAAGGAATGATAGGAATCATTGCTTCTAGAGCCTGAGAATGTTGACACCATAGGCTTTTTAGATACCATTGTAGTTTCCTGGAATTAGAAGAATGCAGGAGGCCATGAACCCCAAGGCATGTAGTATTTGCCTTGCAGATAGTAGGGTTTTTGTGACCACTTGTTTGAATTAGGTTGTCAAGTGAATTTGTTTCTCTGGCGTGAGGAAAGCCATCTGGGAAGTTGTATTCAAGCTTGCTCCCATCAATATAATTTGTTGACAGTGTACCAGGTGTGATTTATTTTCATTTATGGTGTACCCCAGACAAGTTTACACCCTCTGTACAAAAGCCAGATGATTCAAAAGTATGTCCTGGTTTTCTGCCTGAATTAGACAATCGTCCAGGTATTGGTATATTTGAATATTTCTTTGCCTGCAAAATGCAATGACTGGAGCTAGGCACTTTGTGAATACCTTGGGCACAGTAGATAAGCCAAAGGGCAGTGCAGAGAACTGATAGTGTGTGTAGCCTGCTTTGAAGTGCAGGTATCTTCTGCAAGATTCTCTGATTGGGATGTGCAGTTATGCTTCCTTTAAATTTAGTGCTGCCAACCAGGCATCTTTGCTTAAGCATAGGAAGCAACTGGTGAAGAGTCAGCATCTTGAAGTTTGGAATCACCAAAAAGGTGTTTAGAGTAGGCAGGTCCAGGATAGGACACCATGTATTGTCTTTTCTGGGTACCAGGAAAAATCTCGAGTAGAAACCTTGTCCATTTTTCTCTTCTGGTACCAATTGAATAGACCCTATGCTTAAGAGAGAGAGTGCTTGCTTCTGGAACTCTGCCCACTGCTTTGGAGGTAGATCCAGCCAACCTCTTGGAGTTGGTGACGTATGGAAGTGAAATCTGTATCCTTGGGACACTATATTTAAAACCCATTTGTCCTTGGTAATGAGTCCCCAGTTCTTTGCATGAAGTGCAATCTTTCCCCCCAAAGAGGCAGTCAATTGAGGAAGTGCTTGGAAGTTTTAAATTGAAGTCATTGAGACAGTTTACCATAGGAGGAGTTTTATTACTCACAAATTTGGAAGTGGAGGCCCCCCACTGCTTAGTCCTGTGTGCCCCCTGGGACTGAAGCCTGGGTGCTCTGCTGGATCCGAGTTTGGACTGAGAAGGTCTGGTAGAGGCAGGAAAGGACCAATTCTTATTAGGCCAATGCCTACTAAATCTTGGAGGATGTACTTGTAAAAAGTCTTTAACAGTTTGCATAGATTTAGCTTTTTCCTCCATCTTTTTAAGAACTTCTTCTGCCTTGTTGCAAAACAGGTGGCCCTGATTTAAGGGAGCATCCAATAATTTTGCTTTAACATGATCTGGCAAGGATTGCTCCTTAAGCCAAGCATGCCTTCTAAGTACAGACCCAGTTACCGCAGCCCTGCAAGATGCCTCTAGTGAATCAAAACCACTTTGCAATGTATGTTTAGCAACTTGTTCAGCAGAATGCATAAAATCCTGTAAATCCTTATTTTCAGCACAATCAGGAATCAACATCATTTTCTGTTTAAGCAATCCAATAATATGCAGCTGATACTTTAACATATGAAACTGGCAATTCAAGGCCCTAATGGCCAAAGTTACAGAAGTGTATACCTTCTTACCCCATCTATCCAGCGCCCCGGAGTCTCTATCAGAGGGGGTAGGATTTTTGGCAGTAGTACCCTTAATGCCCTTGGGTCCCTGTAAAATGGTTTCAGGATCCACAGTAGGATTTTTGAAAAGGAACTTGTGAGAGTCAGGAACCCTGTAATATCTATCAGGTTTTCAGGAAGCAGGAGGCAAAGAGTCAGGGGCCATGCTAGATTCCAAAAAGGCATCAACAACAATGTCCAGTACAGGAGATATAGCTGAAGGCCTGTGCTGGGGCAAGAGTAAGAAATCCCTAAGCTTCTTTTTAGAATCAGAGAAATCCTGACTTTCTGAACGAAAACGTTCCCTGAGAGTATACAAGGTTTCATCAAAAGAGAAATACTCTGGGGAGAAGCAAAGGGAATAGAGTCCTCAGCATCAGAATCCTCATAGGTAGATAAGGGTAAATCCTGGTCATCAGAGGAAACAGAAATTTCAGAATCCTGGTCAGAAGTATCATAAGAAAACTCAGTCCTAGGTCTCTTAGAGGGGGAAGGTTGGCTTCCCCTGATTAAAGTAATAAGATCTTCAGTCATTCTTATCATTTGTTCTTTAGACATAGAGGCCTGACCATGCGGTCTGCGCGTCAGTTTTCTAGGCATGTTTCGAGTTTTAGGCCTTGATGAAGAAGATGGCACCAGTTTAATATGCATGTCAGTAGACCTGAATGCACCCTCAAAAGCCGGTGCCTGCACAGTGGCTCCAGACCCATCCAAGGTAGAGACATCTGCAGGTTCCACAGTTGAAGCATCTCGCGGCATACCGGACTCCAAATGGGTCTCAGCAGAGGCCTGCGAATCTGAAGTAGCGGGTATCAGGGGTTGTGAAAGCACCTCACTGAGTACCGGCAGACTGGGCGGCCTGTCTCTGTCTTTATCTTTGTGTTATTTCAGAATATCGGTAGTCGGATGGCTTACCGAAGACATATCAGGATAATTGAACCGAGCACCAAAAAATTTAGAAGCGGAAATATACTGGCGATGGATAGTTTGTGGTTTAAATAAGGCACAAAACCAACAGTGAGGTACGTTGTGGTCAGGGCCTAGGCAAGGAATACAGTACGAATGAAAATCTTTATGAGGTATTTGCTTTCCACAAGAAATGCAATTATTTACTTTTACTGACATCAGATTAGAGCAAGAAAAAGTTTCCTCAACGGGGTACTTAGCTTTTAGTTGAAGACTTTGGTTCTGAAACTCAAAAATGAAAATTTCAGGAGTCGGCCGACCGGCACTTGCGAACTGTTTCTGCTTCGGGCACCACATGGCAAGAAAGACTGATGTAATGACATTGTCTGCATGTTTTATACCCCTGACAACCTGACATCATGGAAGAAGAGACAGCTACCAACGTAGGACCCAAGACTTTGTTAATCAGGCCGACTGAGGGCTACTGCAAGCAGATAACCCAAATGTAATGACTGCAGCAGTGAAACACGAAGAACATCTTGCCACTGCTGGTAGCATGACTTCCTACCATCTACTGCCTATAGTACCAAGTACCTCTTACAGGTGGACTTTCTTCACCAAAACTACCCATATACTTCTATGGGTTACTTTTTTGCTTTTGGATTTTACACTCACATGCAACACCAATGCAAAACTCTTGACATTTTGGTTCAGCATCATGATGATTTGGTGACCAGTGGAACATTATGGTAGTAATATGTTTTTAACAGTAGGAGTATTCTTACACCTATTTTATTTCCTAAACTTTAGGACAGAAAGACATGGAAATTAGACAGTGGTCTGAGGTATGGGATCTTCAGGTTTTACGCAGGACTCACTGATTCCAAAGATATCTTGGTCATCATACTGAATACAGACTTCAAGGGTAGTGACTTTATGTCTGACACTACAGTTATTTGTGGTAGTAATTCATATTCCTTTATTATTACTAATGTTGTGACCAGCAGAGTCTGACACTCTTTTAACAAGAATATATATGAGTTTCAGATTGCCTGACAGTGTGAGCTAGGCAGTACTGGACTTATTAGCATAGCAACTGCATTATTAGTAAATGTGTAAGTAGTTACAAATTGGCTGAGTATAGAGTAAATGAGTGATAGCTACAAGCAACCCCACATGCAATAACATAACAGCTCACTTGTGACAGAGTAAGGAAGAGGAATAGACTGCAGTGTTTAGGTAGCATTCCTAGGCACTACATTAAAAGTACTGCATATGATAGGGAATGTGTCAGTAGCATAGCGGGTATTTATTTATTTATTTATTTATTTATATTTGTTTACTGGGTTAGTGCACCAATCAATACTGACCAATTTCAGCCTCACAGGGTGAAATGCAAAGTATATCATAAACAAAAATACAGAAAAGTAAGCAACAACAATATTTCAGACTAATTACAAAGAAAACCAGCACAGTGCAATGTATAATCAAGCAGACTGTAATGTACATTACATACAATAGTTTCTAAAATGGGTGAATCTTCAGTGAATATTGAGAGAGGAGAAGAGACTCATAAATGAGATAAGTTAGGTGATATGTTCTGTGTTGAAGCAGGAGCATTTAGCTTGGATGAAGGAGTGCTTTTTGAGTTGCATTCTGAATTTTGAATAAATATCAATTTCCTTAATGTTGATGGGGAGAGCTTGTCAAAGAGTAGGTTCCTCAGAGGAGAAAACATGTGTAGTGCTGTGGAGTTTGGTTCTAGGGGGATTGAGAGTTGGCGTGGCTTGTGAGTGGTGTCTCGGGTTGTAGGAGATTTTTTCATGAAGTCTCACTGCAAGGGCAGTAATTGTGTGGATTTAGAACAGTTTCCAGAGTTGGGCTCTTAAAAGCAGGTTAGATCTTTGCGTAGCCATTTGACATTTTCTAGAGTGACACAGTGATGCTCACAGAGAGGTGAGTTTGTAATGAATTATTAAATGCTGTTAGACATGTCTGGAGTGTGGCAATATTTTTCTTGGAAGCAAAAGCAAAAATCATAAGCCCATATTCAACCTGAGAAAGGAGAAACCTGCTCTGGTTGGTTGAGATAGAGAAGGGGAGATAATTTTGGCCCAGAAGAGAAGTAGTTTATTTTGGCTGTCACTTTGTCTATGTGAAAACTGAAGTTTAGTGATTGATCAATCCACAGTCCTAGGTATTTGAAGGTGGAGGTTGTCTCTATGGAATGGTTATGTAGGTCAAAGATAGTTAAAGAGTCAGGTGCGTGGTGAGTTTTCTGTGGAGTTCCAAAAAGCATAGTTTTGGTCTTGGTGGGGTTGAGAAGTAGATTATGGTTTTTGAGCCATCACTGGAGCTCATGAAAGCCTGACTGGCATTGGCATTAAATGTTGGCATGATCGGTAAATGACTATACCATCTACATGGAGAATACATGGGAGATAGGGAGGTCAAAAGGAAGTTTGTTAATTAATATGGAGAAGGGGGGTGGGTCCTTGTGGTACACCTTTGGTAATGGGTACATAGTATGATTGAAAAGATCCCATTTTAACTCTGAAGTATTTGTCATTGAGGAAATTTGTAAACCAGGGAGTGGCATCTGCAATGATATCAATTTCAACTACTTTGTTTAGGAGAAGATAGTGGTCAATTAAGACAAATGCCTTTGTTAGGTCAATAAATAGGGCAGCTGTAAGGAGGCCACTATAAAAGTTGAGCAGGATGTCATCAGTTAGAGACCAAAGTACTGTAAAAGTACTTCATCCAGGAAGGAATCCATGTTGTTTGGAGGACAGCAGGTGGTACTGCTGGATATAGAGGGAGAGTTGAGTGTAGAGTATCTTTTCAAGATGTTTGCCCAGAATTGGAAGGATGGATATTGGACGGAAGTGAGAGGTGATTTTTGGACTGGCTTGCTTTAGGAGGGGTTTAATTAGAGCAGTTTTCCAAATCTGTAGCATAATGTTTTATGTGAAATATAGATTATATATGTGGGTGACAGGAAGACATAGTTGCTCTCTGCAGTGATATATGAACCAGGGATTTACGTTGTCAGAACAAGGAGGGGTGTCAGTGGAAATATTTTCAGGTAGAATAGAGACTTCATTGGGATATCTGTCTTTGAAGTGGAATGAATGGTGGTGGGGTTGGTAATGCATGATCTGTGGGAGGTGTGGAGTTTGTTAATGGGAGACTGCTAAATTCTTTAAGAAAATCTTCTGAAGAAAGTTTGGCTTTACCACACCGAATATTTTGTTACACGGGGTATCATGAGAAGGTTTTCTTCCTGTAAGCAAGTTAACCTGTTTCCAAAGTGTTTGGGGAATGTAAGACAATAATTTGTTTCTTTCTTTCTTTCTTTGGAGATCTGTTTTGTGCATTCTCATGGACTTCTTGGCTAGATTACATAAGACTATAAACAAGGTGTGGCTGTCAGTTGTGGTGGTCTGTTTCTGTTTTTGCCAAGTTTGATCCCTTAGAGTTAAAAAATGTTTGAGTTCAATGGATATCCATTCAGTTTGTGTGAGTTTATAAAACCTGTGGATAAGTGGGAATAATTTGTCTTGGCTGGAATAGAAAGATGGCTAGACTTATAGCTGCTTTATTAGTGTCATGTAAGAAAAGCACACAGCTCCAGTTGTGGGCTAAGAAACAGGTTCTGAGTTTGTTTATATTTGTGTTGCTCTGGTTTCTGAAAGATTTTAATATTGTTGATAGTTTTATATGATGGTTGACAACTGTAAAGATGACTGAGTAGCTGACATAGCAATCAAACCATATCCAACCAATGCTGATAATCTTGAGAGAAGCTTTTGCCCTTGCAGTTTAAAATATAAGTCAATAATCTTTGTTCTGTAAATCTGGGGTCTCACTCATCAGATCTCAGATTGGATCAAGTTGCCCAGATCATGTATTTATAAAGTTCTCAAATAAAAGTACAGTTGTAAACTGATCAAGTAAAACTATGCATTCTCCAACATAAACTTCTTTTTACATGTAATGCTTTAGATTTTTGGATGTACATGTCATTGCTTCAGTAATTGGAATATAAAAAATATCACAAGATTTACACATAAAGGGCATTTATAGGCTTGCCACAACAAAAAGCTAGGGTATCTACAAAAACCTCTAATTCTGCCACAGCTGCTTCAGCAATCCATTATTCTAAAATATATGTATGCAGTACACTCCAACAGCACTGTCATACTAAATATCGCCATGCCGTATGTCACAGGGATGCATGTGTGCATACAAAAGCACTGAAAAGGCAAGGTTTAAGCTAAAAGGTCTATTTTCAGCAGTTCATCATGTTGGGGGGGGTAGGATGTTTCAATTGAAACTACATCATCAGTCACTTTCTACTGAAATAGCCTGCTGGTCTTTCATAAATGAAATATTTCATTCACTGTTATGCACTTGTGTACTAACTAAGCTGGTGATCCCCTTTCCAAAACCTAAGCCCTCCTTGTCAAACCACAAAATGCATATTCCTATAAATTAGTAGCTAACACATTAATGCAAATTATTCATTATTAAGCTCTAGCGTCTGCAGGAAAAATAATTTATAATTCCCAATGTTGTCTAAAAGGGTTACTAAACAGTATGATCTTCCAACCATATCCTCCATAATCACATAGACATGCTCACTTCTGTGAAGGTAGCCATTAATAAAGCCCTGACTATAACCCAAATCACCCTAGTTTTAATAGTGATTTTCATGCTGGATGGAAATGTCAGAAAAGGATGGGTACATCCATCATGCAGGGGAGATAGTTCCCAGTACCCTTGCTAAAGCAACGACAGCAATAAAAGAAGGACTTGGACTGTGGCAACCCAAGCCAGTGGCAGTAGCCCTTGCCTCCTCAAGTGTGGAGCAGAGGGGCATACACTGCTGCTGTGGTGATGCAGGTACTCATGTCAGCACCAGCAATAGGGTTAGGGTCATAAACAATACACTGTCAGTTAGTGGGATGCTGGTAAAGATGAAAACAACCCTTATGTCTGCATAAATGACAGCATCTCCGGCAGCTTTCATCCCCTTATGGTACTGGGTACATTCATTGTACATAGGAAGAATAAAAGGATTAAGTCTGCCACAGGAGGAATTGATGTTCTGCAGAGCATAGGAGCAAAAAGGTAACCACAAATATTGTAATTTCTAAAGGTAAATACAGTCCAGCTCTATAATTGCTCCATAGTAAGAAGGCTCAGATCACAGTAAATCATAGGTAAGGAAGAACACATGAAGACATGTGGCTTATTTGCTAACAGCATTGCATAAGGTATGAGGTACTTGATTCAATAAAACATTTTCATAAAAAAAAGCATTGCACATTATTTCATGTTGTGACCTCAAACTTAATATAGTTAGAACATATAGTATAGAGCAAAGACCCACATCAGAGGTATGTAGTGAAGGTATCCCTGTAAATGAAGTAAGAAAGGAAAAGGACACATACAACAGAATTGCTACATTCCCTAAGTTGTATCTTTGACAAAGCATACAGCTGACTTATCCTGCTTTCCTTAACACAATCCCAATAAACCGAGTTTCAGCTGAACAAGGTCTAATAATTTTTCATATTTCCATCTAAAGAGAGGTAGAGAATTATTGCATTTAAGCAGAAAATAAGCTTATAAAAGGACAATAAAGAATGCTGAAAAACCTTACACATCTAGTTAACGTGGTACGTCTATGTCTATGTTTCTTGATGGTGACCAAGGATTCAAGGTTAGTCTGAATATGTGGACCTATAAACATCCATCTGGAACAAAGAGGATAATTAAATGAAATGCGAGCAAACTATTATTTCATGAACTTATGCAGAGATGGAAGAATGTGGAGAGGAAGATTTGTCGTTATACCCAAAAAGAATGCTCTACTTTTCATTATACTTGTGACATCTATAAATGCATGCATGAGTCCAATGTACAATCCTAACTCCAGCAACTCCATTCTATTCAAGAAGTTTCTCCAAGTGCTCCTATTGCCTTTAACAAACCATTGATGGAACTTTCATCAACTCACTTTACAGCAATCACAAGTCATTATATATCACATGATTGAAACCACTCTATACCTATGGAAGATATTGCCCTCATACACAGTCCATGTCTCTATCCATCCTTCCACCCACAACCCCTTTTTCCTATTTTTGCTCATGGGGTTGGGGTGTCATACCAACAATGACAATTATCTAGAGCCATATCCATGCTGTTGATCACCCGTGTACTATTAGGAATGCTCAATGGTGAGTGGGGAGAAGGAAGAAACAGAAGATAAAGAAAAAAATTGAAATACATTACATGGCCATTATTTTTATCACAATCAAATACCTAGAGTGTACATAGTCAACAAGGATACTAGAACAGCTCAGTGGAGGTAGGGGTGGTCTGTGGATAAAAGTGACTGACCCTCTTGACATTTGCTCAGTTTAAAAAGTGACTAATCTGTCTTTGCAAGATTAATATGCATTTAGTGAAGTAAGTTGGAATATTTTAATGTGGCTATCCAAAATATAAACCAGTAATACAAAAAAGCAGGAGAGCCGCTGAGTAGTATGCAGTTACTGAATGTCTTCCAAATTAAACGAAAGTGACACCGCCAACGTTCATTAACTCTTTTATTAAACAAAAACCACATGCGTTTTCGTCCCTTACTGCAGGACTTCATCAGATAAAATAACATAAAAACTTTCACCTTTTTATATTGTGATTACAGTTAATCAACCTATAAAATGCTATCTCTTTACTTTAAATGAACCAACCAATTTCTTTTCTTTAACTCATTAATATTAAATTCAGCTGTACACATGTAAATTTATACGTAGTTGTATTATAAAATGAACCAAACTCTTTTATTGATCTTGATGTGAATAATTTTTTATATATACTTAATATTAATTCATTGGGAAAGTTTGTTGTATAATCCTTAAAAAATACGTACTTAAAAAACTTGTGTGCAAAACTCTAAAAAGCACAAGAACACAGTAAAAGCTCCCTCTAGTGTCCAAAACCTATGTAACCTTAAATATATATTATATTACTCTATAACTATATAAATAAAAAATTATTCACATCAAGATCAATTTACATGTGTACAGCTGAATTTAATATTAATGAGGTAAAGAAAAGAAATTGGTTGGTTCATTTAAAGTAAAGAGATAGTATTTTATAGGTTGATTAACTGTAATCACAATATAAAAAGGTGAAAGCTTTTATGTTATTTTATCTGATGAAGTCCTGCAGTAAGGGACGAAAACGCATGTGGTTTTTGTTTAATAAAAGCGTTAATGAACGTTGGCGGTGTCACTTTCGTTTAATTTGGAAGACATTCAGTAACTGCATACTACTCAGCGGCTCTCCTGCTTTTTTGTATTACTGGTTTATATTTTGGATAGCCACACTATTTTGTTTGGTTTGGTGACTGAGTGAAACGAGTAGTTTTGCATTTACGTGATTTCTTACATGGGTTCGGAAGGACAGGAAGAGATGGGGAAAACGCGCAAACTTATTGGCCAGTTGACTGAATTGATCGATTTGCTCACGCCCCTTTGCCACAGTTTGCTTCCAGGACGTGGAGCGTTGCACTCGGATGTTTCATTTCATGAAGGGACTAACGGGCAAGCCGTTAAATGGAAGAGGGAGCTTATAGGCGAGAATTATGAAGTCGGCGACCCTGGAGAGATGGAATCGACTAATTTTAACCCCATGAGAACACCGAGATTATTTGATGGCGATGTGGGAACACAGGAACGTATTCATAATGTTTCAATGGACAAAGGGGCTAGACCCAAAATACGACAAGAAACTAAAGGTACTGTTATTTCGAACCCTAAAACCACTAATGAGTGGTTAAAGAAAGACTATTTATTTAAAATGGACAGTGACACTGAAAATGAATTAATTCATGATGATAATACCTATATTGAAAAACTGGATAAATTATACAAATTGATGTTGAATTTTAGAACTTTAAGAATAGAAAATGCATATTTAAATGAATGTTTGCTTAAAGAAATAGTCCCTAAGGGACTCAGGGTATATAAATACCCAAACAATGTGCAAGTAGGGTCTATGTTTCATGAAAATTTAGTTAAAGCTTTTAATAGATGTGGTTTAGAGATTGTCCAGCTTATTATTGAGGAAAATGAAAGGAAACAAGTTTTACTTGAACAACAAATTAATGAGCTGGACATGAATATTAAAAAGGACCTGCTATTTGGTATTAAACAAGAAAGAGAGAGATATTTTCAAATGAGAAATAAAATTGATTTGAAATGTGAAGACATTATAAAACGTAAAATGGGAAAGTTAAATAGGGACATAAAGGAATATGCAAGCAATAATAGTTATCCAAAACCTGCAATTTTTAATATGAAAGGAAATTTTAAGTATGTTAATAATAATAGTAAAAAGTTTTATAATTATGAGAATGGGGAAACAAGGAATGTAGAACAAGATTATGACATAGAATTCCCACCCTTGCAAGAAAGAAATCAAGAATATTATTCACCTTACAATAAAGAAAGACATTTTCAGATGAGGGGGGGAGAAGGGGGAGGGGGAGACATTTTTAGTCAGTACCCCGGTTCCCATTGACAGTTTAGTTATTGAAGAGGGTATTAAGTTTGAGAATGAATTTAAGAGTGTTTTCGAAGGTTTTACAATTTATAATTTCAGTAACATTAGTTTAAAAACCGAACATTTTGGTCTTTTTAGTAAAGGCCTGAAATACAACCCAGTGAAAAAAGGAAATGTAACTGGTACAATTTTAGATATTAAGTTATTTACTAGGAAAATAAACTTAACAGTTTTGGCCTCCAAAATGGGTCTAGAAAGAAATAATATCAAAACTACTGAATTAACTAGAAGTTCAACATTTAACCCACCTTTAGCACCTCAAATAAAAAACTTGAAAAGAAAGACAAGTGTAAAAATAAATATAGAACTAATTTCAAGAAAGGTGAGTTTGAAGTTTTGAAAGAAATAATGGAAAATCCTGAAGTAAGGGTAATGAAACCAGATAAGGGGGGAGGGATTGTTATTATGGAGAAAACCACTTATGAAACTAAGATGAATTCAATACTTTTAGATGGAGGAAAGTATTCAATAGTTTCAAAAAATGAGTTGGCAGTTGCATACAAGAAAATTGATATGGTATTAGAAAATTTATTAATGGATAAAGCTATAGATATTAAAATTTATAAATACTTAGAGGTAAAAAAGCCAAGGGTAGCAACAATGTTTGGCATACCCAAGATTCATAAGAATCAGACCAATCCCCCCTTAAGACCAATAGTTTCAGCAGAAGGGGCAAAAATTACCCCGTTAGCTAAATATGTAGATAACAAAGCTAAACACATATGGATGAATAATGAAATTATTTTAAAAGATTCGTGGGATTTTTTAAGGGAACTCACATCAAATACATATAAAGAAGAAATAATCTTTGTTACAATAGATGTTATGGACCTCTTTTCTAGTATACCGCATAAGGAAGGCATGGAATTATTTGAAGAAAGCATATATGCTGACGTAAAATTGTCTCAAGAAGAAAAAGTGACTACAGTGACCCTAATGGATTCCATCTTGAAATATAATTATTTAATGTTTAATGGAGAATATTATAAACAGATATCAGGAGTTTCGATGGGGGCAGCATGTGCCCCCACCTTCGCTAATATTGTGCTTGGCAAGTGGGAAGAGATATATAGTTAATTCGGCCTTTAGACAATATTGGTCACTTTATCATAGATTCCTGGATGATATAGTGATATTTTGGATAGGAGGTGAAGAAAAATTTAAGGAAAATTTTTCCTATAAATTCAACTACAAATTATTTAAAGTTTACATATGAAATGAATATAGAAGTTATAAATTATTTGGATGTGGAAATTTATAAGAAAAATGGGAAATTTGAATCCAAGGTATTTAGAAAGGACACATTCTGTAACTCCTATTTGCATTACGATAGCTTCCATCCTATCCATTGTAAGAAAAATATTGTAAAAGGCCAATTTGTGAGAGGCTCTAGGATGACAAGTGATGAAGTTGATTTTTCCAAAGAATGTGATAAATTAGAAACAATGTTCTTGGACAGAGGTTACCCGGGGGAATTTGTGAGGTTAATAAGAAAGGAAGTTGAGATGGGTAGAAAGGAAAAATTTCAACCAATAAAAGGTATAAAAGAAGTAAAGAATGATGTCCTGGATAAGAAAAATGAAAATTTAAATGAAAATTTAAATGAGAACAAGAATGTAAAAAGATTAATTATAGAATTTAATACTTTAAGTAAGGATGTTAAACAAATATTTAAGAGGGAATGGGAGAGATTTTCTGCCATCACTGATCTGGAAGAGATTAAAAATATAATACCTCAAGTGACTTTCAGAAACCCACCTAATATAAGGAAGAAAATAGAAGGAAATGGAAAATATAAGAAAAGTGTAGAAAATAAGAAAGTGGGAACTTTTAAGTGTGGGAGATGTGCACAGTGTCCTTACATTATGAATAAAGAAGAAATTTTTATTGAAAGTAGGAAGAGAATGATAAAAAGTAAGGACAGATTTAATTGTAATACCCAAGGAGTTGTATATTTGGCAGTTTGTCAAAACTGCCAATCTTTTTATATTGGGAAAACGGAAAGGGTATTCAAAAGACGTATATATGAGCATATATACGATATTGGAAAAAGGAAGGAAACTAATGCACTATACAGGCACTTTAAAAATTGCACAGGAGCAAAATATTTATTCTTTATATTGGAACAAGTAAAACAGGATGTCAGAGGAGGTTTATGGGAGGAATTATTAGAAAATAGAGAATTGTGGTGGCAGGTATATTTGGATGCATGTAAAAAGCCTGGATTAAATGAGAATTTATCTATTGGGCCTATTTTGAAGGTGAAAGCTAATAAAGTTTGAGCTACATTTCCTGGGTTGTATTTAAAGGGAGATAAATTTATTTTACAGATAATTTTAACAATTTTATTCATGTTAACTTATTATATATTATATATTTATACATATTTATTTATTTATTTACATTCATATTAATATATATTTATAATTATATTTATATTCATATTTATATAGTTATAGAGTAATATAATATATATTTAAGGTTACATAGGTTTTGGACACTAGAGGGAGCTTTTACTGTGTTCTTGTGCTTTTTAGAGTTTTGCACACAAGTTTTTTAAGTACGTGTTTTTTAAGGATTATACAACAAACTTTCCCAATGAATTAATATTAAGTATATATAAAAAATTATTCACATCAAGGTCAATAAAAGAGTTTGGTTCATTTTATAATACAACTACGTAAAAATTTACATGTGTACAACTGAATTTAATATTAATGAGGTAAAGAAAATAAATTGGTTGGTTCATTTAAAGTAAAGAGATAGTATTTTATAGGTTGATTAACTGTAATCACAATATAAAAAGGTGAAAGTTTTTATGTTATTTTATCTGATGAAGTCCTGCAGTAAGGGACAAAAACGCATGTGGTTTTTGTTTAATAAAAGCGTTAATGAACGTTGGCGGTGTCACTTTCGTTTAATTTGGAAGACATTCAGTAACTGCATACTACTCAGCGGCTCTCCTGCTTTTTTGTATTACTGGAATATTTTAATGTTATTACGTGCTTCTTTGAAACAAACTTGCAACATGCAGCTGCAACCTTTATTATTATTGATTTTACCACTGTCAAACATCCAATGTATACACAGCCAATAATCTATCCTTAACTGATGAATGCAGAGTCCATATATGGATAAAAATGACTTAACCTTCTTGTTGTTTGATCACTATTAAACAACAGTCAGTGATCAGTCAGTGATCTGTCATAACAGAAGTATTATTACACAGCATGATACATTTGCTGAAATCGGTGTAATTTAAGTATTGCTACGGCTAATACTTGTGCAAATATTGTCAGTGTAAATGTGTCTGTGTACACACTCATGTGCGTGTATGTGTGTGCGTGTGTGTGTGTGTGTGTGTGTGTGTGTGTGTGTGTGTGTGTGTGTGTGTGTGTGTGTGTGTGTGTGTGTGTGTGTATCTGTGGACACATACAATACAGGTGAACACAGTGAAAACTCTTCTGGGTAGAAGTAAAAAAACCTAACAATCCTTTAACTTTCAAAAATAAGGAATAAAGTACATCATAGGCATCTAGACCCTTAGAACATCCAGGGGATGGTAGCCTCTACATTTTAGGCTATATAAATAGATTTTGATACAGGCTTATAATTGGCTTCTGCACTGATCCCAATGTAATCTAAAACTGACCCTGGTTAAACTTGTCCTCAAAATAACACTATAGAATGTATGGGAAACTAGGATGGTGTTATCATATTGTGTTATATTTTTCTTCAGAATCAAATGTCAGAGGTATGCACAAAAGCTTGTTATAGCTTGTATACATACATAGAAATATTTCAAACATGGGCATTAATTCCCTTCTAGCTTGCCAATATATCAAAACACTTGTTCCCATAAGTGTCCAGGCTGTTCTTAAAAATATCTAAACTAGTACTTGCATTAATGTAATTTGGTAATCTGTTCCATGCATCAGCTACTCTGTCAGTGAGCCAGTTAGTACACTTCTTATTCCTATAGAATCTTCTGCATAGGTTGTCAGAGAACCAATTAGTACACTTCTCATTCATATAGAATTTTCTACATAGGTTGTCTAATGATTCTATAGTACATTTTGATAACCCCAAACATTCCCAGAGGTAGTCATCTCTAAATGCCATATATACTTGAATAATAGGTTCCCTATTAAAATCGCGAAGGTCCACTTACCCGAATACAGAAACGTTGACACGTATATGTCAAACCGAGAAAACAATCGTCCTGAAGTGCGAAATCTGAAATGTCGAATCGTCATGTTTGGCCCTTCTGCAGTATAGCTCCGTAAGGTAAGTGTGCGATAGTTACGGACCTTAGTGTTAGGGTGCGGGTTAAGGTAAGTGCATAGATAGTAATGTATGTAAGGTTTAGTGTAGGGTTAGAATTATGGTTTTGGTTAGTGTATGCATGTGGTTTATTTACTTTGTTTGGGTTGGTAGTATGTAGCGCGCAGTGGGCTGGACAACTATGACGGTTTGAGATTTTGAATTTCGCATTTTAGGGCGTTCGGTGTATTTGTGGTTTGCATAATAGGTGTCGATGATTACGTATTCGTTGAATAGGTCTTTCACGGTTCTAATATAGACCCAAATAATATCTCCTCTTAGAGATATGAAGGAGACACTGTACAAGTACAAATATTATAATCTTTCATAATAATTTCAATTTTCACATCCATGGATGCCCTTGGTATATTTCTGTACTCCATCCAGTTTACTCATGCTTGTTTTCTTATAGGGTTTCCATATTGTTATTCCATACTCAGGTTTGGGTCTAATATAATTAACAGACAATGACTTCATCATTTTTGATTTCCTAGACTTTATAAATCTTTTTATACAATCTATAGTTCTATAACTATCATTAACAAATTAGTTGATATGATTTGAAAAACTCATAGCTGAATCTACCCATATACCCAGGTCCTTAAATGAGTCTGCAGTTTCAATCACTGTGTGCTGTATTAAATATTCAACTTTCAATTTATGTCTCCCAAATCTCATATGCTTAGCTTTTGATGTATTTATCAGCATATTATTCTCCTGTGCCCAAATGGTCAATTTAGTCAAGTTATTTTGCAGACATGCCTTATATGTAACACATGTAATCAGTTTACCCAATTTCAGGTCATCTGCATATAGACAGCAGAACACCTCAGATGAAAAAGTTAAGTCTGAAAGATGCAATCTAAACAAGTAAGGGCCTAGGACAGAGCCCTGTGGGACACCCTGACTGTAACCAAGGATTTCACCTGTCCATTTGCTGTATGACACTTGCCATGTACTATTTGTAAGCCATGCAGCTAACCATCTTATCAAGAGTACATCAATACCTAGTTGTACTAATTTATTGATCAGTGTTTTGTGTATGACCCTGTCAAATGCTGAAGCTAAATCTATATAAATTACATTACAGCACAATTTTTCATTCATAGCTATTATTATATTGTTATAGAACATCATGTTACAGGTAATTATAGATCTGTTTACAACATATGCATGCTGTTATATGGTTTCAAGCACCACCCTATCCAGTTCTGACAGTAACTTATCCAATATTACCTTCTCCATTATTTTTCCACAACATGAAAGTTGACTTAAGGGTCTATATGACTCTGGGTTTGTCCTACTCCCCTTTCCCTTGAAGACAGGTTTAATAAGTGCATGTCTCCAGTCTTGAGGAATCTCTCCATATTTATATATCTAGTGAATAATAAATATAATGGCATCGTCAGTTCTCACTGAAATGTTCTCAGGTCATTGTTACTAATTTCATCTCCTCCCTGTGCTTTGTTTGGATCCAGTTTGCACAGTTGTTTTTCAATATCATCTAATTTGATTCCAGTATCTGTAGTTACCTGGATGTCACTAGGACAACTTATCACCCATTTTGTGCAGTGAAACAATTTTGCATAAGATTTTGTAAATATATCTGTAATCTGTTGTGTCTGAGAATAAATTTTAGAATCTGCATACAGTTTATCATATTGTATGTCTTTATTCCTTCCACATCTTATGTATCTATAAAAAGGTTTCCTATTATGCTTGACACATTTATATAAATTTCTTTGAATGTTTCTTGATCTCGTCTCACACTATGCTTAATCTGTTTGTTCAGCTTGTTTAGTTCAGTTTTCAAAGTTGTAGTTCGACCTCTCTTCCATTTCTTATATTTTTTTGTCTCTCACCTTAATCAGATATCTTGTTCTTATGGAAATATATCTCCATGATGTATGCCTAGATCCTGATGTTAAACATTTTTTTTTTAATTTTTGCACTCAATTTCTCTTTCAAAATCATTCACATTCCATATGCAGTTATTCCACTGAACACCTCACTCCAGTTAGTTTTACATAATAGCTGTTTTGCTTCCATATAATCTGTAATTTACCTTCAATGCATTGGTTGAGACTTCAATTTGGCAGAATTATCTAGCAACAAATTAACATTTATAACCCCATGATCACTGCACATCAGTGGTGGTAAAACTTGACTTGAAGTTACAGTAATTTCTTTGGGAACACAATGTCTATTATATTCCATCCCCTGGTTGTTGTTTTTTTCACAATCTGAAGCAATTGTTCCTGAATATACATTGTGAATAATTTCCTTACTAACATTGTTGAATCAATATTATTCCAGTCTGTTTCTGGTAAATTTAAGTCCCCGGCTAATATTATTCTTCCCTCCTGTGTTTCATGCAAGAAATGTATGAATTCCTCTAGTTCATCAGCACTTGACTTTGGTGGTCTATACACTCCAACAATTGTTATATGTCCCAGGGTTGTCTTTATTGTCACAGTTACACAGTCTATAGTATTGTTATTATCATTGAACATGTAGTAATCACAGGTCTCATAGCTATCTTTAATCCCTATTATAACACCTCCACCTGATTTTTTGTTAGAATGTCTATTACAGTAAAAATATTTATAGCCTGAAAGAACTGGTTTCCAGTCATTGTTCTTTCACAGTGTTTCGTAAACAATAACAACATCAATCTTGTAGGAATGTACCAAATTTTCCAATAAAAAAACATGTATGGTGGCTGGGAGAGTATGGTCATTATTTCTTTAATTTTCTTCACAATTAAATCTTGGGAGGTAACCTCGTAGGTGTATACAGAAAGTCACTGTAGGCTATCTAGGTGTGATGTCTAGGAGTATCTAGTTAAAATGCAATACTGAAATAATCATTTTTGTTCACTTTTCTCACAATAACACATTAAATGTATGTACAAGTGACTATCATGTGGAATAGAGGTAATGGACAAGCTGGTTATATATGTCTGACAATAATAATTTCACGTTTGCCCTCGTCTTACATCAGAGTTGTCTCTCATAAGGTGGAGCTCTTTTGGCAGGTAGGGGTGAGGAGACATACAGCACATATGACTGACAATAGCCACTTGAAATAAATGACTGATGTCACTTATGTGTTCACTTTTATCTAAATTTGACATCAGATGGATGCACAGAAAGTGACTTTATTTTTTGGGAGGGGGATTCAGGCACTATTCCCAGGTTTGATTTATGCATCCCCAAAGAAAGCATCTGTCATCTCACTTTATTAGGAGGTATTTTTGATACCTTTGAACATTAATGGTTAGATGCAACTTATTTCTTCCTTAAAAGAAAGCTAGTTTCCTTTCCTTTCTCATGAATTTTACTCATGCCATCAACTGATCTAAAGATTAGGGAAAAATGCTCTATAATGTACCTCAGAGTTTCTATAACCCCATGGCTACTAAGGGCCTAGTGTATCCCAGACCCCTACCCCTTAATACAGTTATTTTTCCACAGATATTACCATGTGGTTTTGGCCACTTAGGGTATTTTGAAAGAATGCAGTAAAAAGCAAAGTTGTAGATTCAATCTGAATTCTGTTCCTTAGTCATGGTTTTCTTCAGGAAATGATAAAAAGGTTGGGAAAAAAACTAAAATATACTTTAGTGCAACTAGAACCTAAATGGCTTCTAAATGTCTAACAGCCCGTAGACACCTGACTTAATTAAATTATTTCCTCCACAGTTATTACAGTGAAGTCTTGGACAGTTAAATTGTATTGAAAGGATGCAGAAAAAATAAAGAGTAAAACAACATGTCAGAAAAGCAAGAAAAAATAACTGGGATTGTGTGGGGAGGTCAGGAAGGCGGGAAAACAGGAAGGACACTAGGAGATGCACCAGAGGAAACAGTGGACAATGGGTGGTGCCATGAAATCCTTTGCTTAGGGTTCAGTTTTACCTAAGACAAGCTCTGATTAAAAGGAACATCAAGTGGAATTTATAGTTACACGTGTTGTGTATATATGCAGTAATACACAATTACGTCAAACCAAATTGAAAATGCCAAACAGGAAGTCAAAAGGTCATCACCTAAAACTCTGGACACTATATGAAAACAGCAAAAATTCACTGAGTTTAAGAAGAAGTACATGAACTGCAATTAGATTTAAGGAAAAATATGTCAGAAAAAACAGGAATAAATAAATCATGTTTCCATGTAAGCTGATATACAATTACTGGGAAACTAAAGCAGGAAAAAATAAATCAGATAGCAAACATATTAGATTTAGATATTACAGAAACAACATGACTAACATAATTAAAATTACTTTAAATGATAACTGGGAAATTACAACAATTGTCAGAAAACAGTAAGGTAGTATTCATTTATAGAAACTCAAACTGTTGTGCAGCATAAATGACAGTGATAAATCTGTTGGGAAAAATAGATCAGAGCGCAACACTTTAGTACTCTGAATAGGAGCTGTTGCCAGGTCATGCATTACTGCTGACTTTCCAAGTCCTTTCTCGTTTTTAAATATTGTACAGTGATTCATCTGTTGACAAATTGCAACATAGTCTTCAGCAGTGACATGTTACCCTTTTATAGAAATATGTCAGCAGTATTATGTTTTATAGATTTTTCATGTTTGAGGTTAATTGATTTTTTTTTAATGACAGTTATCAGATGACTACAGTTGCCACATTTTTGATTATGTATTACCTGGAAGGGGAGGTAGGGGTCTTGGTGAATCTCATCATTAAAAATAAAAGACATAAGCATAACTTATTTGGAAACATTTATATATATAATTAGCTGTTTACATTTTATTAATAAAACTACCATAAGTCATACCTTGAAATAATATATACCACACTTCAATTAATGCATTTTGGGGTCAAATAGTAATATGTGAATAAAATGCAATGTGATTTCTCAATGTAAAACAAATTATTTTCTCCTTACTAGGTATACTTCAGATCACAGTTATGACAGACATAAGCATCTTAAAATGTAGACTACTATCCTTATACTAAGGGACTCAGAAATAACTCCGCACTGACATAAAAGGCTGCAGAAACAAGGCCCTGTTTTCATAACGTATAGATCAGTGATTCAGAGACACATTAGTCACAATGATTAAAGAAATCATAATCAGCATACTGGCATGTCTCAGAATTGCAATCCACTACCACAAGTGCAGATCAGCCCCTTCCTGCAATAGTTAACATTGGTGGCAGTTGTATTACTACAGGTTAGGTAACACCCCATTCTTTCTCTCATACACAAACACACTTTCAAACAAAGTAACATAGGCGGCCTCATTCTTCCTATCAGACACATACACACATTCAAACAAAGTAATATAGGAAAACCCATTCTCCCTATCATGCATATGCACACATTCAAAGTGACATAGGAACCCCCATTTTCCCAATAATACACATGCAAGCATTCAAACAAAGTAACATAGGAACCCTCATTCTCCCTATCATACACATAGACACATTCAAACAAAGTAACATGGGAAGTCCCATTCTCCCTGTCATACACATACACACATTCAAAGTAACATAGGAACCCCCATTCTCCCTAACATGCATAGTCACACATTCAAGAACAGCAACATAGGCACCCCATTTCTCCCTATCATACACAATCACACATTCAAACAAAGTAAAATAGGAAACCCCATTCACCCTATCATATACATACACACGTTCAAAGTAACATAGGAATCCCCACTCTCCCTATTATACACATGCAAACATTCAAACAAAGTAAAATAGGAAACCCCATTCACCCTACCATACACATACACACATTCAAAGTAACATAGGAATCCCCACTCTCCCTATTATACACATGCAAACATTCAAATAAAGTAAAATAGGAAACCCCATTCACCCTAACATACACATACACACATTCAAAGTAGCATAGGAATCCCCACTCTCCCTATTATACACATGCAAACATTCAAAAAAGTAACATAGGCATCCCATTCACCCTATCATACACATACACACATTCAAAGTAATATAGGAATCCCCACTCTCCCTATTATACACATGCAAACATTCAAACAAAGTAAAATAGGAAACTCCATTCACCCAATCATACACATACACACATTCAAAGTAATATAGGAATCCCCACTCTCCCTATTATACACATGCAAACATTCAAACAAAGTAAAATAGGAAACTCCATTCACCCTATCATACCCATACACACATTCAAAGTAACATAGGAACCTCCATTCTCCCTATCATACACAGGCACACATTCAAAGTAACATAGGACCCCCCCATTCTCCCTTTCATACATATGCACACATTCAAACAAAATAACACAGGAGCCCCATTTTCTCTATCATACACATGTACACATTCAAACAAAGTAACATAGGAACCCCATTCTCCTTATCATACACATACGCACATTCAAAGTAACATAGGAACCCCCATTCTCCCTATCCTACACATGCACACTTTCAAAGTAACATAGGAATCCCCATTCTCCATTTCATACACATGCACACATTCAAAGTAACATAAGAACCCCTGTCTCACTCTCATGCACATACACACATTAAACAAAGTAACATAGACACCCCAGTTCCCTCTATCATACACATGCACACATTCAAACAAAGTAACATAGGAACACCCATTCTCCCAAACATTCTCAAAGTAACAAGTGAACCTCCCATTCTCCCTATCATACACATACACATTCAAACAAAGTAACATAGGAATCCCTGTCTCCCTCTCATACACATACACACATTAAACAAAGTAACATAGACACCTCATTCTGTCTATCAAACACATGCACACATTCAATCAAAGTAACATAGGAACCCCCATTCTTCCTATCATACACATGCACATATTCAAACAAAATAACACAGGAGCTCCAATTCTTTCTATCATACACATGCATACATTCAAACAAAGTAACATAGCCACTCTCATTCTCCCTATCATACACATAGACAGATTCAAAGCAAAATATGAACCCCCCCATTCTCCCTATCATACACATACACACATTCATAGAAAGTAACTTTGGAGCCCCTAGTCTCCCTGTCATACATATACACACATTCAAACAAAGTAACATAGGAACCCCCATTCTCTCTATCATACACATGCACACATTCAAAAACGTAATATAGACATCCCCATTCTCCCTATCATACACATACACACAATCAGACAAAGTAATATAGGAACCCCCATGTTCCCTATCATATACATGCACACATTAAAACAGAGTAGCATAGGCAGCCCCATTCTCCTTATCATACAAATGCACACATTTAAGCAAGGTAACATACAAACTCCCATTCTCCCTATCATACACATGCACACATTCAAATTCTACACATACACACATTCAAAGTAACATGGGAACCCGCATTCTCCCTATCATACACATGCAAACATTCAAAGTAACATAGGCAACCCCATTCTCCCTATGATACACATACACAAATTCCAAGTAACATATGGACCCCACATTCTCCCTATCATACACTTACAGACATTCAAAGTAACATAGGAACCCCCAGTCTCCCTCTCATACACATACACACATTCATGCAAAGTAACGTAGGCACTCCCCTTCTCACACACAAACACATACACACACACACACACACACACACACACACACACACACACACACACACACACACACATTCCTAACTTAGCTCCTCATGAACCCCCCACTGCAGCCTCAAACATGTAGTCCCACATATGCACACACAAACACCCCAACACTATCTAACCACTAAACTCCCCAACACTAACCTCAACTGCAATGCGTGAACATGAGATTTTTGCCATGACAATGTATAGTTATCCCTGATGTCTAGTGTTTTCCCTGACCTATGTCTTCTATAAGTGGTATCAAGGCAGGATAATGTAGAGTTACCCTTGGTGTCTAGTGTTCCCCCAGCCATGTTGCAGGAATTGTTCATTAGCTGAGGTGAGTTCACAGGTATGATAGCCACCATCCTCACACACACACATTTACACACACACACACACACACACACACACACACAACTAAACTAGCTCCTCGCCATCCCCCATACTACAACTGCCCAGGCACAGGACACACAGTCACACATACACTCACACATTGCAGTCTCCACACATATATATGCAAATATCCTCAACACTATCTGTCCTTTAAATTCCTCAACACATACAGCTACTGCAATGAGTGAACATAAGTTTTTGGCTATGTTCATTTACATGAGCTGCCAGGAATGGATGTGTTAATTACCACAGGCAGTTCTGCGGTACAGCACATGGCTAATTACCATAAGCTTCTTGTGAAGATAGGTGAAGGCTGTCAGCCTAGCCAGATAGAATTTTGTAGATAATTCTGTCATTTGTAAATATTAATACAAGCCACAGACTTGTTCTATTAAATGAAAGAAAACACTGTTAAATGTGGAACTGCAAACATGTAACAACAGTACACTCTGCTGTAGGAAAGCTGATAAGTCAAGCACTGTGTAATTCTTTGATGTCAAACTCAGAGTCGAGATGTCTAAATGAAGGAATTCTTCCTATTGTTTTCAGGCCAAAGTTAATGGCTAGAATTTGCATGTATAATTTCTTTTATTGTTCTAGCTTCCTGACCAGCTGCAAGATCAAAAGGGCTATTAACCTCTGTGTTTCTGTTAGCCTGGGAAAACAGAAAATTGTTAAGAATGATATCATGTGAAGCAGCACTGTGTTTTCAATTTAAAGAGAGAGAATCAGAGAGAGCATTTAGCATTTGCCTTAAGAACATCCAACTCACCAGCACTCTGCCTGTGTCTCTATGCAAGTAGGATCTTAGACTTTAGTGTCTCTCTTAGAAATAGCTAGGAAATAGGAAAATTAGATTAGTTGTTTTTTTCTATATTGATGTCAGAACTATTCTAATGTATTATTTTAAGCATTTTACTGTAATCTCTGAACTCTTGACTAGCACTGTGTAATAAGAAGTATTGTCTTGTGTTTTTATTATTTTTATTAAATATTTTTAAACCTTTCAATTGTGGCTGTTTTGTGTAGAGATAATTTAAGCTCTAGAATACATTGTATATATATATATATATATATATATATATATATATATATATATATATATATATATATATATATATATATATATATATATATATATATACATATATATATATATATATATATGTGTGTGTGTGTGTGTGTGTGTGTGTGTGTAGTGATACTGTACAATGCCACTCCAAATAAGCCTTGGCTCTTCAGTAGCACTTACCATTTGGATAATAATATTGCACATTAGAATTGGACACCCTTTGATAAGTGCCTTTTTAGTAGCTGATAAATATTAGTGGGTGGTAGCAGTGATTTCTACCGTACAGTCTAGGTAAAAGGGGTACAGCCTGGAGAACCTGCGCCAGCCTTCTCTAGGAGTGTCTGTGTGGTTGTATATAACTCTTATCTCAAAGTGTGTGTGTGTGTGTGTCAGCCACTTGGGCAGGGACATGAAGCACTAGTTGGACAGAGAGCATGCTGGTGCTTGACCCTATAGTTGTGCCAGTGGAGAGTCATATTAGAGATCTGGAGAGAAAGGGAGAAACCAGCCCTAGACTGACTGTAATGTCTGTGTGCTCTTAAGGGAAATTGTACTTTACTGTGCGTGTGTATTTCTTATCCTCCCCTATGTGGATGCCCCTCACTGGTGTTAGTGGTGAGGATTGAGGCTCCTTGATGGCTGGGCCAGTGCACGGGCATCACACTTCTCACCAGGAATGCCTCATTAACATTTAGCATGGCCACAAAGACAACCCACATGGGTGCTGCATGTCTTCATGTTGCAGCACCATGGTAGGGCTGTCTCTGAATATGGAAAGGTTACAGCAAGGAATACACATTATATATACCTAGTGGTAACCTTTCTGAATTCAGCCTTACATTTATTCCTGATAAGAAAATGAACAATCAGATGGAAACTTCACAGCATGATAACAATAAAAGATGAAGAAATTATTTTACAAATGTAAAGGAGGACTTCATCTACTGCTCATATATTCATTAATTTTCTGACACCAGATTTATTTTATTCAAGGTCACAGAAGACAGACCATAGCTGGCAAAAAGGGTACAAAATACAGAACAAGTACTGGATGAGACACCAATCTATTCCATGAAGCTCACACACACACGCACACACACACACACACACACACACACACACACACACACACACACACACGCACACACACACACACACACACACTCATTTTAGAACATCTCCATTTCAATTACTGGCATATTTTAGAGATGTAGGAGGAAACTGAAGCCCCAGGCAAAACTGATATGGACACAATGAGGAAAACTTGAATTCTGCAGCTATTTATTATACATCATTCTAATTAACTGAAGTTTTATTAATTTATTTATGAATATAATTATATTAATATTTTATATAGTGAAACATTGTACAGGCTTGACAATTTAATGTTATTCTTAGCTTTAAGACAGTATAACAACTGTTCCCCAAACTCTACAAAAACAGAAGCAAAAACTGTAAAGTAATTAGAATGAAATGGCAATTACAGAATTGTTTTCTGCCAAGTCTGTTATCCTTTTTAAAGTATAAGCTTTTGTTGTAGTAAACTATCCTGTACTTCAGTTTTTTCATCTCAACCAAAACACACAATTACATCTGTCCCATGTCATCTTGAAGCCTCAAACTTCTTGCACGGCATGCTGCAGGTCTTGAATGTGAGCCCCAAATGGAGCTAACATTATCCTTTCACTTCTGGGATTCATATCTGTCAAGGGTAAGCACCAGAAACTCTTTGTCAGCCCTTCCTATCAACATATTTTTTTTTATTTTATTTTACTTATAATTGTCTACTGGGGTAATGCACTGATCTAAATGTACCAGTTGCAGGCATAGTCCAAGTGAAAAATAATTCATAAAAAATTTTGAAAAATGAAGAATGTTAACAGGATGTGTATACAGAATAACAGACATGAACAGTTAAACATAACTAACAGAAAAAGAAATATTGAAGAAATATTATGCAGGAATAAATAAAAGATAATGTAGGTTTCAAAAAAAACAATAAACAGTGCTTGCACTATGTGCAAAATGAATTGATAAGTCATAGGAGCCAAGACTCTGCCAGTCAGTGTTACTAATTGTAACCATGGCCCTAAACAGTAACCCTAATCCATTTATGTGCATCATGTAGCCAAAAGTACAGCCTTAGGGTTAGAAAAAAGTCAGGATTAGACCTGAGGTTATGAATGCTTTTTCTCTGAGGGATGAAATTAGCATAGGAAGGAAATGTGAGTGAAGGTCAAGGCTTAAATAAGTTATATCCCTAACCACTAATAGCAGTTTAGTGCACTGCATCGGACAGTTTATTATACATGATTTTGACTATGAACTACTAAGATGCTTCAGTCATCCCTAAGTTCTAGGTTAGATTTCCTCCATTTCTATTCGCCTACTATATGACTCTGAGCATGTCACTTAACCAGACAACTGGCTGACCTCTTTAACAAATAAATAAAGTAAAAACAAAACTTATGCAATTCGTATCTAAACAATACCAGCATGAAAGATAATATTTTGTAACAACCTCATGCAACAAAATAAAAATTGGAAATGTAACTCAAACAAAACTTCTTAGACTTCTAATTGACAATAACTTCAGATGCAACCAACACATATCCCAAGCCATTAGAAAACATACACCAGAAACTCAGCTCCCTCTACAGAACCAAACAATTCCTGACAGACAATGCAAGACCAATATTCACATCTACCTGCCTTCTTCCATCCCTACTACAAGCCTCATCTAGTCTTGAAAACCTAAATATTATACACCCACCTATTAAGTAACAACATTTGTTGCCAACCTTACACATAAGACTCATTATTTCAGAGTCCTAAAACAACTAAACTGGCTTGAGCTACCCAACTATTTAACATACTGACAACCTACTACTGCACACAGTCTTATACATGTACCAGAAAATGTTCAGCAACAAAAGCTACCCTGCAGCACTATTCTCCAGGTACGGACCTTTGCTCAGTCATTAAGCTATTAGTAATCTCAACTAACTCTATTAACCCAGCAGACTCAGCAGATGACA
>NC_056731.1:1406517016-1406762016 GCF_019279795.1 Protopterus annectens | reverse complement strand
TATAGAATGTTAATTTAATTTAAAGAAAGACCAAACTCGAACTTCTAAACTGACTGGGCAGGGCTAAAAGTTCTACATGAAGCTTTCCAGAATACAAGGTCATTCTCAGAAAGACAAATTCCAGAAAAATACCACAGAACCATCAACATACAATCCTCAGAGAGCAAATGACCACTGTCTTAATAAATATTTTAGTAGAGATAAATTACCAAGCACAGAAAATTTAATAGTCATGTTTGCCTTTCTTCACAGGAAAATGTAACCAAATGAATTAGAGTGACTTTCTCAACATGATGGCTGTCAGCTATTCTAGTGATTCCAGGCATAATGCATCACATATTCTGTCTAACTAGATTGTCCATCAAGTCTTTCAGAACTTTACTTGGAATTTCTTGATCTAGATCTATTCATACAAGGAGCCTTCATACTTAGAACATCATTTCTAAAATTCTCCTGCCCCTTGTCAATCCAGTTATTAATACTAATAATAAATCCTTTCCTTACCTCCAGCTAAAGGCACACCTACAGGTACAGTTCATTCTCATGTAAAGAGGATCTTTGACACTTTAAATTACTTACTTCTCACAAAATGTCTGCACTTACTTGACATCCTTATGACAGCCTATTACAAGGCAGCTAATTATCTAATCAGAACCTTTACTGTCAAAATTCACAAGATATCTCTACGAAACACATAATGGAGTTCCTGAAGGCTAGATCCTTGGACGTTTACTGTTTATGCAGTATAATAACTGTCATTCACACAATAATCAACTTCTTATTGGTAATTTTAAACTATTTTATATTCAGATTACCCGGTGTTCTTTAGAAATGGTCCCTCACCTTTCAGCATATACTTTCAGAAAAAAAAAATTTTAAAAGTCTTGCACATTTATATCACTTAATGTTTTACTAGCATAATAAACTACAATGCTTAGGACAGGTAAAAGTAGAGGTGTTCTAGGATACACAAACATTTGCAGAAGCTATAAATGAGGCTGTTAATCTTTGCTCAGTTGGCACTTCTAAGATGAAGCCATGATTTACATCAGCAGTGTATAGAGAGACTGGCTTAAGGGGGTGCAAGAGTCCCTTGGACGACTCTGTACTGGCATATATACTACTATCAGCAACATATGCATGTCTTTCTCACTGTGGTTCTGCCTTGATCTATATTTGCTTCATTTGCTTATTTAGTGATTCTTAACCTTATAGATAGTCCAGTGCAAACTGACTATTTTTCAGGTATGACATGGGTCACAAAGTAAATGGAGCTACAGACAAATAGTTGCGGCAGTCAGTACAAGCTATTTGTAAAACAGTGTTATACAAAGCACAGCTACTACACAGAAAATACAGTGAACACATTAGTTCAAAGACAGCATTGCTAAATCCTTAATGCCAAAAGATGACAGTCAAAAACCAAATGTTCAAAACATGGCAGCATATAAGGCTGAAACATAATATATTGAATATGTTACTGAGTAAAATATAATACAACACCAGATATCACAATATCAGTTTGTTACCTTGCAAGACTATAAAACCTAACAACACTCAGTCAATTTATATAGGTCATTGGGTCATAACCCCCTCCTCCAACAATACCTAATAACAATATCCCTATACTTCAAGATATCCTTATGAAATTTCAAGATAAGATCCTCTGATAACCTTAATTTATATTGTTTTGTATTCTTTTTGTATAGCTTAATTGTATTATTTTTATTACTTAATACCTTTTAGAGAAAGTACATAAGAGAATCTCAAATGTGAGAATTCCCCTCAGAGCATGTGAATGTGCACATTTTGCTTGCATATAAAAATAACAATAAGGACAATGTTTTCTTAGAGAAGTGCATTCTGGTTCTGATTTCACAATAATATGTACATAAAATAATTGTGATACATACTAAGTTTGTCATCTTGAAACAATGCAATATATATTGCAGAAACCAGGCATAATGCCAGACCATGACAACAAAAGCCCTGTATAATGCTGATTTACTGTCTGTATATAAGAGGTCATATGTTAGTTCCCTGAAGCATAGCTGTCAACATGTCAGTCACAAATCTCAACAAAATCAGGTACAAATCCAGAAATAATCAAGGACAATCAGGGATGATTTTAAAATATCATTACTATCAACTTGAGATATTGACAGAACAACAGAACAGGAATTAATATATATTTTCTGAAGCAAAGATGTCTATAACTCTAAATGTCATTATTCATTAAAGGTAAATCACCATCTTTTCTCCAAAAGTCAGCAGTTTTCAGATGGATTAAGAGGGACAGAACTAAAATTTGAATCGAAATTAAGGGCGTTCCTGATAATCAGGGTCAAATGAGAGGTATGACCTGAAGGTAGTTCATACTAAAATAAAATCTTGGAATTCTATTAAGATACTTGAGTACAAAACATAAGTATCTTATTAGAATATACCTCAGTACAAAACACATACTTTGTGATAAAGAGAAATCTGCCCCTTCTGAGGTGGTGTGCTACCTCTGACTATGTTGTTGTTGTTGTTGTCTTTCGGCTTTTCCCGGTTAGGGGTCGCCACAGCTGAACTCCGGTCCACTAATGATTGGCAGTAGATTTTCACGAACACCGAGGTGCCAGCTCAGCGTTCAACCTTCAACGAAGGCATGCCCATTTACGCATGTCTTTTGAACGCCCATCCAACCACGGGGAGGACATGCAGACTCCACACAGAAAGCACTCCCCGCACTCCAAATGAGAATCGAACAGGAGAACCTCTTGCTATGAGGCAACAACGCTACCGCTGCACCACCACGGAATTAATCAAATAAATATAATGGTAATGTTCTGCTTGTCAGATATTGTGCTCACCCAACAAACTATATCAATAAATATTTAGAAGTGATCCTGTAACAAGACAGTTGCTTTCATGCATCACCTGCTGCCAAAATGTTATGTACATTCACTATAATTTTGATCTCATTGAGAAAAAAATGAATAACAGCATTCTACTACAATCTCATCTGCCAAAAGAATATAATAAAAATAAATACAAAGGGTATTTGTGCTGTGGGCAGTATGTATTTTTACCACTTCCCACAGATCTAGCTGGTTTTCTGCCAGGAAAATTAGTGAAAAAAAACACCACTTAATGCAATGTACTTCACTTTAGAGCTTTCAAACCCTAAGCTCAAGCCACACTTTAATTCAAACCACATAAATGGTCATTTAATGTGATCAGCCTCAAGCCACCATTTGTTTTCTTCTGTCAATTGCAACCCATTGTTTTCAATCTTCCATCCAAAAACTGAAACCCAATAGTACCTCTAACAATAAAGGCAAAATATGAAACTTTCACCAATAATTTCATCTAGGAAGCTCACAGCATGGCAAATAAAATATCTGTTTCCAGATATTCACAAAAAAATTATTTTGATGAACAAATGTGATTCAATATTATATATCATGGCTATTTGTTAAAAAAATCATAGCAATGAATATGGGACAGATTATTTTGATGTGGAGCACCATGGATGTTTTAACACAAACTCACAAGATGAAGAACATTGGTCTAATGATGCACAACTCTAAATGATGCCACCTCACCACCCCCAAACAGACTGCCATATCTACTAGCTGTGATAGCCTAAAGTAGTTAAAAACAGACAGAGCAATATTTTTTCAGTTCACTGCATCCGGGATGAAGGTGTTCCATCTGGGAACCCTCCTACAACTCTTAAACATTTAACTCAAGGATGAGGGAGAAAGTTAAAAAGTAATGGCAGACAAAGGCCCAAAATCAATAACAAATTGGCCTCGTATACTTAAAAAGTTGCTAGTATATTAGGTTTTGTGTTAAGATGCATTTTTGAAGGATATGAAGTCGGAAACTCATATTTGTCATTATTTATTAAGTGCAGTCTGCAACACTTTGCCAAAAAACAAATAATAGACTGCTAAGATCTATCTTCACTGTGTACACATGCACATAAGCACACACACACACACACACACACACACACACACACACACACACACACACTCACATATACGCACATAAAACCATCAATTACAGTTACTTGTATCACTGTACAACTCAGTCATCAGATTAAGATCAAGGGAATACATAAATAATGAAGAAGAAATATATCCCATCTCACTGATGTCAGAACCATATATTGCAACCCATTGCGATTCGCCTCAGCCCTCTCAATTTCTTAACTCAAGAATGAGAGGAAGAAAAACAGGAACAAATGTTAAATAGTCCTCTTATAGACTGAAAGTTTTTTTGCATGGGCTTTGCATTAACAAGCATTCTGTGAAAGATAAAAAGTGCAAAATTGGCATGCCTGTCATTATTTCATGACTGCAATCTACAACAGATTGTAAGAAAGCCACAAATTACACAAGAAACAGGCAAAAATACCTACTAACTTCTTTGCTTAAGAATTCTGGGCAAAGAAAAACTTCTGGGGGGCACTTTTTAAATGTTATTTTATTTTATCTATTTGTTAACCAGGAAAACCTACTGGGCAAACTATTCCTTTCTATGGGCACTGTCTGGTTAAGTGATTTTTTTCAAAGTCACACAGTAGATAATGCAGGTGAAATGATTCAGTCCCTGTATTCTAATTTCTGGAAGCAGTTTATTAAGAGCATAAAGCTTTTAAGTGCCAATATAGCTCCAATTCTCTTAAAAAGATAAAACAACAGGCATTGTATAGACATGCATTTTCTGAACAATAAAACAATGGAACAAATGGTTGGCATTGTTGACTGATTGTAATCTTTCATAATTTGCCAGAAAAAAGGAAGTTAATGAGGGATAGTACATAATATGAGCAAAATCAGAGATGTCCTGCAAAACTGGAGACAGATAAATGGCAGGTTGCTATAGTTTACACACAAAAGTTAACAGAACAGATTTTCATGAACACACATTTTCTTAATAAGAACTCTGGAACTCTAATGATGGATATTATTGACTGGCTGTATAATCCTTAGTGATTTATCACAAAATGAAGATGCTGTTTTATTTATTTACTTAAACATTGTTAATGGGGTTAGTCCCACTAACCCAATGTCCAATGGACACACAGTTAATGAGGGATAGTACATAATATGAGCAAAATCAGAGATGTCCTGCAAAACTGGAGCCAGGTAAATGGCAGGTTGCTATAGTTTACACAAAAAAGTTAACAGAACAGATTTTCATGAACACACATTTTCTTAACAAAAACACTGGAACTCTAATGATGGATATCATTGACTGGCTTTATAATCCTTAGTGATTTATCACAAAATGAAGATGCTATTTTACTTATTTACTTAAACATTGTTAATGGGGTTAAAATGGGACTATTAAAAACACACCTGCATCAATTCCCAGTCTGCATGTGTACTCCTGGTTGAGTTATCTTGTCACATACTTGCACGCTGGACTCATATATGTGAAGAAGAAATATGCAGAAATATAATTACTACAATTTTAGAGAAAGGGAATATGTTTAAATTTTAATCATAACTAGCTCTTGGGACTAATATGCTTTGTACATTTTCTGTGAATGGAGGTCAAAGAATGAAATTTCACTTCTGAGTTGTGTTACAAGGTCACCAGTAGTGACCAGAAGGTAAGAAGATGGCATGAAAATTAGTTCATTGGTTTCTCCTTACTAGATACAGAAATCGATCATTTTTAGTAATAAAACAAACATCCATAATTTCACCAGTTCTTTGTACTTTCACATGAAATGTTCAGTGTACTGTCCTCGAATCCCTAAATCATGAGTTGTGCAATTGTTATTACACAATTCTGTCTAAAAAAGTCATATTGTTGATAATGTATGAACTAATATTATTGGACAGAATTGTGCAACGCCTTCACAGCTCATAAAATAGAGGCATTTTACAGATGGCATGTTTGACTTAAAGATGTATTGTAATTAGTAACCACTAGTAAAGCAAATGGGAAAGTGATTGCATTTTGTCAGACACCAAAATCATATATGTAAATCATATAACATAAAACACCAAAAATATTCACATAAACCCTATAAAATAAAAAAACACCACTAAAACAAATACAGGGAGTATGTAAAGGTTAGAGGCAATTATTACACCCCTATTTAAAGATTCTATTACCCAGACTATAGAGGGTACCAATGATAGACATACTCCAATTAATAACATTATAAATTATGCCAAGGCATTTATTACAACACATACTGTGTATAGTGAGGTTATTGGTGATATAATTTGTAAGAACTGGAAAGTATCCTCTTGTTATGGTAAGGAATTTGAGAAGCTTGGTGACAAACCATGTATAGTATATAGGACAGCTAAGAACTTAAAAAAACATTTAGAAGGTGGTGAAACACTAGCTTTAAATTCTGTTAAGAAGTGGGCAACCTATAAGTGTGGTTCTTGTAACCAATGTAAATTTATCTTTGAGGGAATTATTTTAAGAGTGGGGACCCACAAGTTGACCACCCCATTCCATTGTACTTTTAATTTACTAGGTTTGGTGTACATGGCAAAGTGTGTTCAATATAGCAATAACCCACGCCTGGGTGTGGGCAATGCTGGATTTACCCACGGTTGGTGTGGTTTGGTCCCAAGGGCGAAGCCCGAGGGACCAAACAAAGCCAACCGTGGGTAAATACAGCATTACCCACACCCATGCGTGGGTTATTGCTATTATAACATGACATTATTTAAGAAAAGAAACTATTACTTTTCTTAAATAATGGCATAGTATAATGCCTGTTTGCTGCCCTTCTGCAGATGTCTGGCATCCGCGGCAGTTCTGATGTACTACGCGCCTGCGCAGTACATCAGAGCTGTGGGCAAAAGCAACAGAGAAAGCAAGATCTCCGTTGCTTTTATTTTAGTGTTTTGCTATGTTAAATGGGTTTAACATAGTGAGACAGCTTTAAAATAAGCAACGGAGATGTCCATTGCTTATTTTAAAACTGTCTCGCTATGTTAAACTCATTTAACATAGCGAAACACTAAAAAAAGCAACGGAGATCTTGCTTTCTCCGTTGCTTTTTTTTAAAACCTGTCTCACTATGTTAAATGGGTTTAGCATAGCGAGACAGCTTTAAAATAAGCAACGGAGATTTCCGTTGCTTATTTTAAAGCTGTCTCGCTATGTTAAACCCATTTAACATAGCGAGACAGTGTTTTAAAAAGAGAGTTATACTAATGGAAAAAAGTCCGGGCAACCGGACCTTTTTCCATTAGTATAACTCGATTTACAACGGGCATGCTGGCCAATCAGCGTGCACGTTTTGGAATAATAATGGGGGGTCATGGTATAATATTTGTGTTTTTATGTAGAAAAGACTAAACGGAAATTTAAGGAGAGTATTTGGGAGCATAATTTGAATATCAGCAATAGGAATGTTAAAAACCCTTTATACAAACATGTGAAAACACACCCAGACCATTCTTTTGTATTTTTTGGACTGGATTATATACCACAAAATGTGAGGGGAGGGCCATGGGAAGACCTTATTGAATACAGAGAAATGCTGTCACAACTAAGGTTAAATGCCAATGTGTTCCCTGGCCTCAATGAATGTATTTCTATTAGTAGTGTATTATGTTTATAATCATACAAAGTGTAAACACTGCACCTTTTGGATCAACTACCTCTTTTGTTTATTTGATAATATAGGGTTAAAAGATTTGCTTGTGTAATTTACTAATTAGTGTAGGGGGTCATGTGATACATTTTTATCATTTACATATGATAGTGTTTGTTAATTATTTAGATTCTGATGAAGTCTTGGTTATAGACCAATGAAAGCACTAAATCTTGTTGTTTAATAAATTTTAAATATCTATTTCTTGGCTCACTGGTGTCTTCAGTGCTTTTGGTTCTTGGAGCATTTGTTTTTTGTTGGTTTTCGTTCCTGGTTTGTGGTCTACAAATACAGGGAGAACACATTAAGATCAATAATGTCTTCTGGCATGTATCCTATATGGAAATAATGGACTTTCAGGATTGAAAAGGATGTCTGTTGGTGAATTTGGGCCCAAAACATCCCTGGGTGGTCTGATATTTCCCCATGGGTATTATTACTTATGTTATGTGTGGAATTCAAGGATAGTAGACAATCCTGAAATATATTATTATTACCTTATAAATCTATACACTAACCTTAGTTAACTTCTCATATCCCTTCCTCCTTTCTTGCCTTATTAACTCCCTAGTCCACCAGATTCACATGAATATAAGTTAATCTGCTATAAATCAAAATACATAGGCCATATAAATATTTAAGGTGTGGATGTACTTTGCTTAAAGTTTTGCAGATTATAAGGCTATATTGAACTCTGTATGATGCATAGTATGTTACTATCCCTTATTCTTATCAGATCAGCTCTTGAAATTATGAAAAAAATGCCCATATTTCATTTTAAGACCAACAAGCAATTATCAATGAAATATATACATGCGTATGTGTGATATTTACAAAACTATTAATATGTGTGACTTTTGTTGTGTAGGGCGGATATAAATAGGAAGCATAATGTCGCAGCCTCAAGTCATGTTATTTCCAATATAAACATTCCCTTTATGCAAGCAGCCAATATAAAAGAACATACCCCAGTTTTCAGAGGTCAGCCCTAAGGGCACAGACAATAATTATCTTTATAAAGAATGTGCCCAGAAAGTGAAGCCAAACCATGAGAATGAATGTGTTTAACTCAAAAAGCATTGCAACTGAATGGGCTGTAACCAAAAACCATGCGGCTGACTGAGTTTTATTCACTACTTGAAACAAATTTTTTGTTAGTCAGCAAATTACCTGACATAACCTTTATTGGAATCTATGTACTTTATGTATAATGATTTCCTGGCTATCACTAATTCAGTAAAATGAAGACATGCCTTTATGTTCATACCTAAACAAGCATGCTGCTTATTATATCATTTTTTTACTATGATGTTGTGGTACTGTGAATGTCAAATTAATTATTTCCTCATTAGCTGGATAATGTCAGTGTTATAAATAGTTACCCACTTATCAAAATTCTAGGAAAGTTCTGTTCTTTTTTTTGTCGGAATACCACTAAATTCATAAAAGGATTTTCTAATTAATGAGAACCATCTAAATTTACAAAATGTAGTGTGGGCTGTGTCCTGTCGAGCATTCTTTGACTTATGGACTTCACTGCTAGGGTTATGCCAGAGACTTTTTCCACATTAATGACAAACTTTTTTATAGATGACACATCAGTCAGAAGTGACCCAATTTATATCAGTCTGCACAAAGAGAATTGTGCAAGCTAAACTGTGCCATCTTGACTGTGGAATGACCTGTGGACTGCATATGTATTCCAAGGGTCTATATTAAATTAATGAATGCTTAAAAAAGCAAATGCTGATTTATCAACTCCATGTAAGTGAAAGCTTACAATCCCAAACACTTAGAACAGTGATTTTTTGGAAAAAATCACTGTTCCACAAAAGAAAAGAAAAAACTTTAAATCATTACACAAAGTGGGCCCCCCCTACACCCCCCTACTTAAATATACCATCTCCAAGATTGCACTACAGTGACAAAAATGGCAAAGTACCACAAGTGGCCAAGCAATTTCTTTCCAAGGGAAAGAAATCGCTTATATGTCGTTTCGATATTTTGACATTTTGTGCTTTCAGTTTTGATCAAGATGCATTTGAAAGTATGCGTCTTCGATCACATAATAGGAACCCATATTCCAACAGCCTGTAATCTGAGATTAGGTATGAATGGTAATTCTGTCAGATGGCTATCTATTTTAAGTCCTTTATACAATGTAACATATGCTTTCAGAGCTAAGATACCTTCCAGAGACTACTGAATTTGCCAACAAGCAGGTAATAAATGTATACACCTAATTAAAAGCATTATAGCTGAGTGGGCTATAATCAAAAAGCATGTAAATGACAGGGTTTTATTTACCACTTGAAACATTTTTTTCAGTCAGCTAATTATTACCTGACATAACCTGTGGTGCAATCTATGTGCTTTATTTGTAATGATTTCCTGGTCACCAGTTCAGTAAAATGAAGACATGCCTTTATGTTCATAGCTAAAAAAGCATGTTGCTTATTATGTCATTTCTTTATTATGATGCTGTGGTACTGTAAATGCCAAATTAATTATTTACCTCATTAGCTGGATAATGTCAGTGTTATAAATAGTTTCCCACTTATCAAAATTCTAGGAAAGTTCTGTACATTTCTTTTTTTTTTGCCACAGCGCAAACGAACTTCACTGTTAAGGCTGTGCCAGAGACCTTTGCCACTTTAATGACAAACTTTCTTAAAGATGGCCCATCTGTCAGAAGTGACCCAGTTTATATCATTCAACACTAAGAGAATTGTGCAAGCTAAACCGGGCCATCTAGACATGTTTAATGAACATGGGCCTGACTATGTATTTCAATGACCTGTAATCTGAGATTATGTATGAATGCTAATTTTGTCAGAAGACTATTTATTTTAAACCTATTGTACCATGCAATAGGTGCTTTCTGGACTAAGATTCCTTCCAGAGAGTTCTGAATTTGCCAAAAAGCAAGTAATAAATATGTTGAGATGTAACAGCTTTTTAAAAGCCTGCTGCATTACTTAAGCCTTTAAGGTTAGTTTAACTAAAGGATGTGTATTCTTATCATTTTTGTGTACTTGCAGCCCACTACTTTCAAAATTTATTTCTCATTGTAATAAGCATAGCAACTTAAAACACAGTTATACTGTTTCACATGAAAACTATTTTTCCTCAGAAAGTTTCATATTTAAAAACAATTTAAGCATTCATAGTAAGGGAAATAAAACAGTAAGCTGATAAACTCACAGCTGTAGGAATGAAAAGGTCATCTCTGTGTGTGTTTTATTTATTTTATTGAAGTATCTGCTTTTATTTAGTTTGCTGCTTTGGATTAATTTATTGTGGTTCATCAATGTTTTATGGACTTGACTGCCTGTGGTTTGGAATAATAGGTTTGCCTTTCCTTGTCCACAGCTCATTGCATTACATCTGCTCTGAAGATACAGTAGAGATGGCATAATACACACTCCCTATATACATGGCTTTGAACCTTTATGTATTTTTCAGCCATTCCACCCACAGTAAGGAATACACTGAACTTCTTAATCCAAAGCTTCCCATTTTCTGCTAGGTTTCCCTGAGGAGCTAGTATTTCAAGAATTTGTAGTTGAGCCATATTTTTCCCTGTGAATTATGCTTCTGTAGATCCAGACAGAAAAAAATCACCACCGCATCCCATGAGCCTCTGCTGATGCATTACAAAATCACCCATTCCATGAGCATCACTGTCATCACCCTAGAAAAAGCCAAATGGCTACTCGTAAAACACATTTATAACCTACGACTAGGATTCCATCCCTACAAACTCCTCCAGCTCCAGACATTTACTCCCCTTGTAGCTAAACTTCATGAAAAAAACTTCCCATACAACTTGAGACACTACTCATAAGCCACATCCACTCTCATTATCCTTACAGCTAAACTCGAGCACTGAGCATGCATTCTCCTCTCTGGCACCTACTCTTTGGCAAGCTCTCACCAATGACCTAAAGGAAATCAACACTTACTCTAAATTCAGACTGCCAAATGTTCCTGTGTCAGCATAGGATATATCTCATAACACACTTCTCTTCTCTCACAGAATTGCTAAAGGTTGTCCTGCTTTAGATACTAATATATATATATATATATATATATATATATATATATATATATAGGTTTACCGACATAATGTTGAATGCTAATGGTTGAAACTGAACTTGTTGAACACACTATATTCAATGATCAAAATGTTGAAATAAAATTAGTCTAAACACACAATGTTGAAATTAACAAATTTGCCCATTTCTGCACTGCAGTGCGATCTCGGAGTTGATATATTTAAGTAGGGGGGTGTGGGGGGTGCAGGGAGGCGTAGCCCCCCTGCAAAATAGTAGAGTTGATCTCATTTCCTTTTCAATTAAATGATTGTAGACATTTTGATAATTCAATGTTTTGGGTTGAGATGTTATTTTTCAACCAAATGACTAGACATTATGACATTCAACATTATGTCGGTAAAGTGTATATATATATATATATATATATATATATATATATATATATATATATATATATATATATATATATATATATATAAACACACACACACACACACACACACACACACACACACACACCTACACACACACACACACACACACACACACACACACACATATATATATATATATATATATATATATATATATATATTGCACTCTACACTACTCTGCTTCTTTACTTGAATGTAAATATACTGTTTTTTCTGTGTAACTAATACGACCTACTCTTGCATTGCTTACATTTCTCCCTTTTTCATTAGTAAAATGTTTTGTACTTCACCAGGACTGAACCTGGAAATGGCCAGTACTGAACAGTGCACTACCAAGCAAAACAAATATAATAAAAATCAAGTCTAACCTACAGAACGTCATATATTTCAACTGAACTTTCTTTAAAAATTGAGTAACATGACACACAAATCTCTGTATCTGTGACTAGCTCATTTGCCTTTAAACTATATTCTATAATTAACATTGTTTTCAGAAATGATTAACATGAACATCAGTTAAATAAATGATTAAAACATCAACAAATAAATTCAAAAAATAAAAAGAATATAAAAACAAGAGTAAATAGTAAAACCAAACCATTCATTATGGTATTTTGCTGGCATTCAATGAGGCACAATCAGTAATGTGTACACTTTTCTTTTGTCACCATTGAATTGTCTGTCCCAATTGGTTATCTTTTTAGTGCACAAAAGAATTCCTAAATTAAACATACATACCAGCAGAGATTTACTCATCTAATTAGCTTGAATGTTATGGCATCAATCGATCCCGATTTGAAAACAATATTCTTTATCTATGTAGTCAATATGCAACATACATAACAATGATGCTGCTCAAAACTGTTCAGTTCTCAGTCAAGAATTTCATATTCATTAACATCGTAAGACAATCTGGCTTTGACACCTGTTCTAAATGTCACTTCCAGAGTTTTAGAAATAAGAAAGCTATGTTTTGTATCTTGGTGCATTTCATATAGAATCAGTCTGTTTTAGTAAGTACACACACACACACAAATATATATATATATATATATATATATATATATATATATATATACATATATGACAAATAGTAAAAATGCTATTGTACCATAAATATACTTATTTAAAGATTTTACAGTCATAATCCCCAGCATTTTTTACAAAAGAAACATGTTTGGTAAGGATAGCTGTCTCTGTGTAAAAGCTATGTGATTCACTGCCAAAATCAGTGGCATTATTCAAGGAGCTGAGTGTAAGATTATTATCAGTTATAGAAAAACAGATGTTCGTTATATAAATGCACTTATGCATAGGTCAACTTTTCAGATGAAGGGTAATTAACATATGATTAGTCATTGGGATATTAAATGCAAGTCATCAAATAATTATCAGTGACTTACACTTCTTATTATGTAACATGTGGAGTTATTATGTACTATGGAGTGATGAGGGGTGAAGTCTAGGAGTCATATTACATTATCAGAATTCAAAAAGGTCGAACACCAGATGTTCGAACTTGGAAGATCGAAATGTAATAACATCGAAACATCAGAACAGCAAATTTTTTCCCAGGGAAAAACTTTGCTGTTCCAAAAAACACACACACAACACAAGTACACCAAAAACCTTAGAAACCAACACTAAATCTTACATACACAACTACCTATGCACTAACCTTAACCCAAACCCTAACCCTAAGGTCCGTCACTATCACACACTTACTTAACCCGCGACCTAACCGTAAAGTCCGTCACTATTGCACACTTTCCCTACCCGTACCCTAACCCTTAAGTCCATCACTATCGCACACTTACCTTACCCGCACCCTAACCCTAAAGTCCGTCACTATCACACACTTACCTTACCCGCACCCAAACCCCAACATCCGTTACAATCACACACTTACCTTACCCACACCCTATCGGCAACATCCATCACGATCACACACTTACCTTAACCCGTTCCATAACCTTCGCACCACAGTGGAGAAAATGTCGAAGCCGCAGAAACATCCAACCGAATCCTTTCCCTGGGAAAGAATTCGGACTTCCGCAGCTTCGACATTTTCACCTTTCAAACTTCCAGGTTCAAACTTCTGGTGTTTGACCTTCTGGAAGTTCGATTAGGTAATAGGAACCCGAAGTCTATTGGTCTGTACTGTTGCATGCAATGACATTATTGAAATTCACGTTGTCCAGTTCTACATTTAATCTTTCGGTACTAAGGGTCAAGCTATTCTTTTCACTTGTCATCAGATGAAACTACAGTACAGAACCAGCAGTGTATTTCATTGCCCTTTCTGTACCTGTTGACCACATAATGTGAATGCCACACACACTCACTGTACTGCTCACATTGGCTCTTTATAGTTTTAATTTTGTACAAGTAACAATAGATCCTATGCATCTCCTGGAATATCCATTTACAGTAAACAGTGTACTTTTATTTATGTGTTTATTTCACTTTTTTCACTGTGCTAGTCCACTGACCAGATAATATTTACAGCAAGTTTTTGTTTCTTTTCATCTGTCACTGCTTTATGGGATATAATGGTTCCTACAATGGGACAAAATGTTAGTAAAATAAGTGGAGGCATGGTCCACATCTTTAATGTCATATAATGGAGTATACTTAATTCCTGATAGGGATACGTAGAGAAGGTTGCTTTTATGTTTGGGAAAGAATCTTCAGTCAAGTAGGTTGTCATCATGGTCAAGGCATTTAGAATCCAAGGTTGGGGGGTTTATGATAACTCCTTTAAAATTCAAAATGCTAATCAACAAATGGTCACACCACAAACCTCAAAAAGCATAACATAAAGAAAAACATATTTTTACACAAGGGGGAACCTCCATGCACATTCCACATGGAAGACTGTGCCCCTCACACCTGCTACTAATTATATATACTAACTCTGAGAACATAGTTGGAAGACAAGCAATATCCCTGATCCCTACTGTTCCATGATTGTTTTTCACAGTTAAGGTTTGTGGTGCAAACATTTGTCAATCAGTGTTTTGGACTGTTCGTACTGTAAAATTGGTCTAATAAGTTCATCTTAAGAACTGTGTCCATTAGAATGAAGGAACTGTTCCTACCAGATCATTTTTGAGAAGGAGTCAAGGAAACTGTTAGCAGTTTTGGAAGAAAAAGGAGGTATGTATAAAGAATAGAGCAGATATGTCTCACCACCTTTAGTGAGCTAAACAGTAATCTCTTTGGGGTCAAAAATCATCATGGTAGCATGCTTTAAATAAAATATGGTCTACAAGTATCTTAAGAAATAATAACTCCTCTCTCCTACGTGCTAACCTGTATTAAACAGGTACTATAGGAAAGTCATGGAAAGTTGAAGGTATAGATCAGTCTTCAGCCATTTCTCTGAAAAGGAATATTGAATTTGCCAATATTTCAGAGATTCTGTTTCTGTTACCGATACTGCCACAGTTTATAATGACAATGTGAAGAGGCTACAGCAAAATGTACAAAGGCACATTTTTTTTTCAATATCAACAGCAGGGCAACAGAATGAAAGAAAACTATGAGAAAGACAAGAGACTAAGTCAGTACTTAAGGATAAAAATGAGATTACACACATAAGTAGTATTTTGAGATTAATTGTGTAAGGTGGTGAAAGGTATGGTATTGCATGCTTCAGAGTTTTGATAGAGTGTTGGAGTATGAGTTATTTTATTTATTTATTTATTTTTATTTATTTATTTATTTTGAGTAATGAAGCAAGGATTTTCCAAGAAGAATGACTACTGGTAAGACTCATTAGAGTGTTTGTGTTACTAAGTTTGAAATGGATGAGTTTTTAAAAAATAAAGTTGATTTAGTTGGGGAAATCAGAGTAGTTAGAAGGGTAGTGTTAAAATGTTGAAGTGTATGTTGAAAACAAAGAAGATGTGTTAATGCTGTTATGAATATGAGCTGGGTAAGAGTAAAGCAGAGGAAGAGACTGGAGTATGATGGTGCTACTGCAGTCCAAAGTCAGTGATAAGTGGAAGGAGATGTGTACAGCTGTCTGAAAGTTATGTAAGAAAAAATGCTTCGAGATGGCTCATGCATTTTTTGTGAACGGATAAACTGAAAGTGGAATTGAGGAGTGTGAGGTTGAGATGCTTGTTAGGAAGTAGTAAGGAAGTAGAAAACAGTAAGGATTATGATTGGGTCTTGGATCATAACCAGGGTGATATGTGTTTGAGACATGGATGCAAAGAAATTCACCTCCAGAGCAAAGCGAATCTTGACATCCATGTTAAAGCATAACAACCAGAGTTATATTTGGATTAACAGCCAATCATAATGCTTTTGTAGTACGGGAAGCTTTATCTGCTCCCATGTACTACAGAGCTGAAAGAAAAAAGTGTAGTAGTACTAAGTGTGTCACTGCTTGGGGACCTGTAATACTATTACCAATGACACACAGAGGCCCGAATGGAGAGATGATAAGTCAGCAAGTAAAGGAGAGTATTATTGCTGAAACTGAATTCATCCTCAGGCCTTGGTGAGTACCTTAGTGAACTGGACCCTGTTTTTCACAAAATCTCACCAAGATGACACTGATATACAGACTGTATTTATATAGCATATATCATGGACAGAAGTAGATTAAAAATTAAAAAAGAGAGCTGGGTGCACAAGACCCAGGATAACAAAAGTGCCCAATTCTGGTAGGCACACTGGTGCCAGGACTGGAAAAGATGACAGTGTAGAATCCTCAAAATACAGAAACATTCCTGCAATGAGGCTAGGCCAGGCCCAGGAGGAGGATGCCCCCCCCCCCATTGTAAAAGGAAGAAGAAGTCCACAAAAATCACAAAAACTGATAGGCCAAAGAAGAGCCATAAAGACAATAGTGGACTATTGAAGATAAAAAAGAAATTATGTATTGTTACTATTATGCAAAAAGCCCATCATTTCCAGGCACAAGATCTACAAAACAATTAAGAGAGAAATTAGAGGAAAGAAAAACACTTCCATAACAAAAACTGTTAGAAGCTTCAAATAAAAATGTGTATTCATTAATACAACAGATTTGTGAAAAACAGTTTATAGACCAAGAAGCTTTGATCTGTTTGGAAAAAGAAGCATCTGAGGAAGTGCAAAAATATAAACAAAAAAACCTAGAGAATTTTGAAAAGTATAAAAAAGAAATATGGACATGGGAAAGAAAGAGAGATTTGATATGATGCAATATTTATGCAAAGCAGAAAACTAAATCAATCAGTATAAAGAAAGCAGCTCCAAAGATATTCGAAGAGAAATACTGTCAAAGTCATCCGGATATGGAAAATTTCACAATAAAAATAATATTACAAAGAGGCAATGTAGAAAAGAAGACTAATAAATCAGAAGTAAAAAAAAATAGAAGTCGAAATTATGGAGTGCCTGCGAAGTGAAGGATTTGGTGTAGAAGGCCTAATACAGATCACTTCACAACATGATGGAGTGAGTCCCCAAAGTAAGGAGAAGCAGGAAAATCAAGAGACATTTGAAGAAGGAATATGAACAAGGGAAAGAAAAAGAGAATTAATATGGTGTAATATTTATGCAAAGGAGAAAGCCAAACTAACCAATACAAAAAGAGCAAGACTAAAGATATTTGAAGAGAAATACAGGCAAAGGAATCCGGACATGGAAAACTATACAATACAGAAAATAAGAAGACAAAGAGGAAAAGCAGAAAAGGAAATTAGAAATGGAGAAGTTAAAGAAACAGAAACTGAAGTTATAGAGTACTTTTGAAGTGAAGGATTCAGTGTTGTTGTGTCTTTTGGCTTATCCCGGTCAGGGGTCGCCACAGTGGAACTCCGGTCCGCTAATGTTTGGTAGTGGATTTTTACGTGCCGAGTTACCAGCCCTGATGCACAACATTCAACGAAGGCATGCCCATTCAAGCATGCCTCCACACAGAAGATGCTCTAGCTGAGAATGGAACGCGACAACGTCTTGCTGTGAGGCGACAACGCTACCACAGCACCACTACCGCAGGTAAAAAATCTAATTCCGAAAGCACAACAGAGTAGAGCAATGGATATCCAAATTAAGGGGAAACCAATGGAACAGAAAGCAATTGGTCAGGTGCCATATGAAGATATATTGGAGCCTTCAAAAGAGCCTCCACAGGAAACCAGTATAAATGTTCACTTGAAGCTAAACAGCAAGGGAAGGAACAGGAAACAGTGGAAACTGATGCAGTCAATATTGAGGAGTGATTGGCTAGTGAGCTCCCCTATGACAGAGCAACGGATGGCACAGGATGAAATTGAAGAGAATGTGCCTACAGGAAGATGCTATAGAACTTCCTACAGAATGCCTGCTGGAAATGGAAAACAAAAAATGTGCCTTCAGTTCAGAAGAAAATGAGCTAAGAGAATAGTTATTTGATTTAATAGACATAGATAGACATATTAAGATCAATGAAAGAAACAGAATGCCGAAGGTCAATAAAACCTAAAAATCAGAAGCTTAATAAAACAAATGAAAACAGTAATTATGAATATCCATAGAGATCCATGCAATATAACAGAAGTAAATAGGATATATTACTGTGCAGTTAAATTAATAACTGATAAAGTTCTACCACAAGAACAGAGGGTAGTGAGGGACAGGAAGGGGAGAAATCGAATACCATCATGGACATATCGAATAGACAAAACTATAAAGCAATTAAGACAGGAAGTGTCATTGTTAGAAGAATATAGAAGAGGGAACAGATCAACAAAAATACTAAGAAAGAAAGACGTGATAAAAGCAATGCACAGTTTTAGAACAGACCAGGATCTATCATGCACTATCGCAAATAACACACTAAAGATCTCAGCACAGGCAAAAAAACTCAGAAGATACACAGATAAATATAAAGGAAAAATTCAAAATAAGCAATTTATTGATGATGCAAAAAAGTTTTATAGAGAATTGGGAAACAAGGTAAAAGGAATTGAAAGACGCCAGAAAAAGAAGAAATAGATACATTTTGGAGAAGTATCTATGAAGATCCTCTGGAACATAACAAAGATGCAAAATGGATAGAAGAAGTAAAAGAAAGAAGAAGAAGTTTAAAGATACAGTATTTGAAATGGGATGAAGCAACAACCAGAGAGATTGAAACAAAGTTAAGAAAATCCTCTAATTGGAAAACCCCAGGCCCAGATGCAGTACCTAACTTTTGGTTAAAAGTATTAACATCTTTGCAACAAGATTTACTCATGAGTCAGAACTATTTATATGCACACCCTGAATAGACACCAACCTGGCTAACAAAAGGAAAAGCAATGCTCCTACTTAAGAGTGAACCTGCAAGATACCCTAAAAATTATAGACCAATAACTTGCCTTCCGACGACATATAAACTATACACGAGAATTGATGCCGACAGAGTTTATAGTCATTTAGAAGAAAATTCAATTATGGCAGTAGAACAAAAGGACAATAAAAGAAAGTCATATAGAACAAAGGTTAAATAAAGTCATAGTGGAGAACTGTAAAAAGGGGAAGAATCTAAGTATGGCATGGAGTGACTACAAAAAAGTATTTGATAGTATCCCACATTCATGGATAAAAGAGTGCTTAAAAATGTATAAGATATACCCTACACTGATCGACTACATTACAGTGACGATGAAACAGTGGCAGGCCACTTTGCAATTAAGCCATGATAAAGGACAAATTATCATCCCAGGGATAAAAATTCAAAGGGGCATATTCCAGGATGACTCTCGGTCACCGCTGGTATTCTGCCTTGCCCTTAACCCATTAAGCTGTCTATTTAACAGAAAAGGCCATGGCTACAATTTGGCTCCTAGAAAACATCAAAGGGTAAAGACTTCTCATCTTCTCTTTACTGATGATTTAAAAATGTATACCTCATCAGATGAGGAACTAAAAGCACAACTGTAAGTTGTCAAAACTTTTTCAGATGATACAAGAATGTCATTTGGTCTTGATAAATGTGCAAAATAATTGATGAAGGACCAGCAATAAAACATGAACAAATGTGAATAAAACTTAGTAAGGAATACTTTAGAAGACTTAAATTAATCTTGAAAACAGTGTTGATATCTAGGAGCAAAATTCAAGCTATAAACCAATTTGCTCTTCCTGTCCTTACAGTTTTGGAAATATTGACTGGCCCCAAAATGTGTTGGATAGATTAGATAGGAAAACAAGAAGGATGCTTCATGCTCACCAAATGGTTTATAAATATCAGTGCATACCTAGATTATATATTCCCCATTCCGAAGGAGGGATGAGCCTCCTTGAAATTGATTACATATATAGATCTGCAATAATGGAACTCCACACATATCTACTGACCTCACAAGACCCAAATGTAGTGAAAGTTTTGAAACATGAGGAGACTAAATCTAAGATAACCTCTCTGCTTAATCTAGTAGAAGCATATTGGCATCAAGCAGGAATGGAAATCAAACCAGAAGCAGATAAAAATCAGGCAGCAACTGAATGTGCCAAAAAACAAAAAAAGAATATAAAGTGAAGGACCAGGTGAGAAGACAAAAATGTGGACAATGCATAAATACAGTTGCAAGTATAGAAAATTTTTGAAAGGTTGATCAGGAACAAACACAGTAATAGTTAAGGAGAGGCAAATTCAAATCAAGAGAAGAAAGGTTAATATTGGCAGCCCAAGACAGAGGGCTGCATAGACATTGGTTTACAAAATCCATTGAATGTGTGGAAGAAGCAGACAAATGTAGGTTTTGTAAAATTGAATTGGAAACAGTTGCACACCTCATTGCTGGCTGTGACATACTTATGGCAGAAGGACTGTATACTGAAAGGCATAATAACGTGGCAAATTGTTGCACTGGGAATTGTAAAAATACTATTCTATTGAAGTGATTGAAAAACATGAGCCACAAAGCATCATAGAAAATGATGAAGTTGATATCACATGGGATCACCTATTACCAGCAGTTCAGAAGATAGATGCTAGAAAACCAGATATAGTAGTCCAGGAAAAGAAGACAAAAGTAGTATTAATCATTGAAATCACCACACCCAGTGACTACATTGTCTTGCACACAGAGAGACACAAAGTCATAAAATATCAGGGTCTGCAGGCAGAACTGAGAGCAATGTGGAAGAAAGATATCCAGACAGTTCCAATAGTAGTAGAAGCAATGGGTCTTATAAAAAATAATCTACAAGGGTATTTAGATATCTTACCAATACATGAAATACATGTAAACCCATACGAATTGCAGAAAGCAGCACATTGCAGGTGCTACAAAGAGCACTTTTGGCTGACATCAAAGATTGAAACAATACTAATTTCATGAACTTTAATCGTACCTTGACTTAGGAATCGGGTCCATTCCTGTCATGGTATTAGAAGCCCAAAAGACTTGGAGAATTTGAAAAAGGGAAAGGAGTAAGGACAACAAAGATGAAGAGCAGGAAGCTGGTAAACTTTTACCATTTCATTCAGACTGTATTTATGTATTTATTTACTTACTTATTTATTTATTTGTTAGCATTTCTTTAAAATGATAGTCCAAATGGGTAAATAAAGTTACCCTTTTTCAGCTGAAGCCCGGAGAGAAAGGCTACATTTTTTTAACTAATATATATTTATATATAGGATTTTGCTATGTAGGCTATTAAGAAACAGAGGTAAAATATATAGCAAAGTAATACATACAAAAACTGGAGAGTAAAAGGCAGAAACATTACAATAGGGAAAGTCTGTGTGCATATTAACTCATTACATCCGAGTGATGCCTCCAGGTGCATCTGCAGTTAACTCCTGCTGATGCCTCTTGGCGTCAAATATTGCCTATTCATATTTGCATCAATAATTCCAAAACTATGCTATGTACAAGATTTTAAAATATTTAATCTTAAAGTTTGCACAATGGCAAACGCAACTGCATTAACATTTGACCACTGTCTAGTGCAGATAAATAGATACTAGCTGTTGGTTTTATTATATTAATTTATATAGATATCATTTTCACATCTTTGTAAATATCTCAGCAACCAAGTAACACAGACAGGACTCCTTAGCCTCATATGAAAGCTCTCAACCAGATGAATAAAATGCTGCTGACAGTACACAAGTATCTTCATTGGTTGCTGAGATATTGTAAGTTGTTTACAAAATATTACAAATGTAACTGTTACTGTGTTTACTGGGACTTATAAAATTCAGTTTAAGACCTAGAACCTACAGAATGCTACCATTATAAAAATAGTTTGTGTTGAAGAGTCTGCCATTTACACTTCTTACATAACTGTTATGGTTCCAGAGATTTGGACATTTGTTTGAAGTGTGAGGACACAATTTGATTCTGTCAAAAGGCTTAGGCTCCACCTATTGGAAGTTAAAGTGCAAACTTCCTGAGCTCCATTGGAGTGAATGAGTGAAATAATATATTTAAATATAGACGAGATAAATAGTATAACTGAAGTAGTGAAACACTTCAGCTGTTTTGCGAATGCAGTAGATACAAAGAATAATGATTATCATAACATTAATCGGTAAGTGTGTGGAAAATATCAGGTTAGCATAAAAGCAACAAAAGATACATGAAAAACGTACTGAGAGATTCATAAAGTCTTAAGTAGGTGTTGTCATATAGGCTTGCCCAGGGGTAGAGCAGGAGCAATGCTGGAAGCCCATTAGATGCAACGTGAAGGGTTTATTGTTGATTTGTTTGAGAGCTACAGGTAAACTGTTCCATAATCTTGAAGCATAAGAGGAGGAGGAGTAAAAAGAGTTGTTAGATTTAGTTAGTAGAAGTAGTTTGTCAGTACAGTGAAGTGATCTGCCTGGGGAGTAGATAGAGTACTGCTTAAGAAGTGGTGATGTTCAAGTCTACAGTCAAGCTTGTGTGTGATGACTACTTGTGACAAACATAAAGAGTCCGATAGCTCTGACCAAGAAAGTTAGGCATCAGACATCGGTGGGTTCTGTAAAACATTGCAACAAATTTTGCAACTTTATTATTGCATTATTCATGAAGACTGGATCAGTTGGCTTGTATGTTAATCAGTAAGGAAGCAACACAGAGAAGAGTAGGAAGCAGGAAGGTTGAAGTAATATGTTTAGGAGTTGGTCAGGTAATGTTTAATCCCGTGTTGAGCACCAAGTTTTTGATATATATTTTTTTCTTTTTAACTACTTCATTAGGATTGTTTTTGTAAACAGTGACTCTTAGAAGTTTTATATGGAATTCCCATTTAGACTTTGGTACAACCAGAAGAGGTCAAGGTGAAGAGAATTATCTGTTCATACAGTTGTTTGTGGTGAATAGGATTTATTGGGATGTCTGGGGTTCAGAAACAGTTGAGCATTACAGAGCTATGCTTTGATAGAAGTATGAGATTTGTGGGTTGCTTGTGTAGTTTGTCTAGGTTTTTGGTGGTGCAGACAAGTGTCGAGTCATCAGCATACTGCACGATGATGGCATGCATACTTCCTGCATGGAGATCTTTTATGCATATGTTGAAACAGTGGCCTGAAAATCTATCCCTAGGGGACACCTATGGATATAAAGATATGGATATAAAGAAAGGAGTAGAAGGCACTTTAACATTTTACAGTCTCTTGGAAAGGTAACTTTCAAAACAAATGGGTGATGATATGCCAAGTTCAAAGGAGGACAGTTTTTGTACTAACTTTGTATGGGAGCCAAAGTCAAATGTTTTGATTTTTGAAAGAGTATAGGTAAAACTCCCACATGTACAGCAGAAGAGGGCATGTCAATGGAAGATGGCTGTAGCAGCAGTACAGACCATACAGTGAAAATGTGTTGTCTGTGACTGTCACACAAGGGGACATAACAATGAGGAAGATGTATGTGTGAGATAAGCATCCTTACATGAATAATGCAGAGGACATCTATCATGGATCTGACATGCAACTGAGGTAGGGTGAATATTGGGAACTGTACAAACTGATATACCTGACTATGAATGTACTGTCAGCAGAAGTCTCTACATGGTAGCCACAGTTTAAGGGTTGTGGCAAACATTACAAGAATCAACCACAGTCATGGACAATATCTGACTAATATCACCACTAATCCCATGCCTCTGACATAACATATGTGATATGGACTGATAACAGATGCACCTACACACACACACACACACACACACACACACACACACACACACACACACACACACACACACACACATGCACTGAACAACTACTATGATACATCCACACTCTATGAATGTAACCGAGCACACTGTCCTGGTACTGTAATATCTGCAGGATGTCTTAAGAGGGACACTGCTATACTTGTATGTGACAGTCTGGGCACTATAGGCTAGTTGCATTGTGTGCATGGCATCTGTCTATGGCACAATTCACACTGTCACAAACAATATACATGTCATTAATGTTGTCAAACACCTATGTATACAGTGTGTGCATAAGGTGAACAGGTAGCACACAAGCATTTGGTGCAACAACTTGATTTATGTTCACACCATTAGGCAGTCATGTGAATTCCACAGAAAGAATACCTAGGTATGGACAATAAACTGTGTGAGAGCACACTGTGATAAAGGTGATACACTTCAGTTACACATCACTGGAACATGTCTAGGGAGGTAAATGGAGAAGGGTGCACTGTACTCAGTTATTGGTATGATGAGGGCACCATGAAATTAATATGCCCTCTGATGTGCATTTCCTTCACATACACAGTACTTGTGTTACAGTTAAGGGAGTAGTTAGTACTGTGACCACATGCTGGTGTATGTACCACTTACCCTCTACCCCAGATCACAGGTCATATACATATTGGTCTGATTATAGGGTGTGATATCCACATTATACTTGGGTGTTGTGTCTGTTTCCTGATACAACACATCATTCCATGTGTCTTGTCAATGCAGGTGTTGTCATGGCTGTGGCAGCAGTCTCTGGTATGTGTTGATATTGTGTGTATTATACTCATAACACAGTGGAGTCAATTATTGCCCACAGGCTGTAGTCCTTCAGGCAGCTGTTTAGAGACAGCATGTGTATGTCATCTGTGTCCATCACTTAACTAAGGTGCAGCCGAGTGCCTAGCATACACCCCTGATGTTCTCACCTGATCATTGGACTTGAGATAAATGTCACGTCACGTATTTTAACATAGTAAGATGCCACACGTCATACACTCGTCTAACCATTTGATGGTATAGCTGTACATGGCCACATGTGACAGTGTTGACTGAATACCACAGTGTGACTTTTTGTGAAATACCTTCACGTGTTCAAATTCCATAAAATGATACTGTTGTCATCATGCATGCCCCTGATGACCTCTTTGAGGAATCTGTCAGATGTAATGGACCCGATGTAGCAGCAACAACTCACACAGGTCTGTTGCACACACCTGGAATATTACTTGCATTCATGTAGAAGACATCCATGATGACATGTTAGTCTACCTCACAGTCAGGGAGAGTCAGGATGTCTCTATACATGCAAGCATCAGGTGCTGCCCACCCAAAGCAGGTGGGTGCATGCTGATGTACACCCTTGCATGGGAACATAGGCCATGTGGTGGGAGTGTTGAACTATGTATTCCACCATATCAGGAAGGTGTATGTGCTGGGTCATGTCATATGTGATCTGTGATGTCACAGCACATTGATTCAGTGTGATAGGCCTGGGGAAGGTAAGACAGTGCATATTGCTTATTGTGATCTGGCCTAGGGTTCTGACATAATCCCACATGCAGGTATCATTGAAAAGACCCCCAAGTTAGGGATTAAACCTTGTGTCAGTTGATGGGTAAACAATTGGCTCACTGACAGAACACATCATGTGACAGTTGGTGAATCAATCAACAACAGTAGAGCTGTCACCATTAGCAAACCCCAGGGATCTGTGCTTGGCCCTTCACTGTTTGAACTGTATTTCTTGATAGTTCAGGCTAAACTATATGTCCTTTGGCTTACCAGTTTTGCTGATTCTTGCATATTGTGTGCAATCAGTGAGTCCGCCAATGGTGATAACATAGTACAGGAGGAGCTAACATACACATAACTGAATGGTGACAAAGGCACATGATCTACAAATAAATGCAGAAATGTGTGTTTGCCATGTTGTCCATCTGAAAAGTCGAGTTCCAGGTTAATCACAGCATTAACAATAGTCCTGCTATGAAGAAACTTAGTGATGCAAGCACTATGAACACATTTAGTTAGCAATCTGTACTTTGACCACCAAGTGTTCAAACTGCTATTGAAAGCCTTTGTTGTGCGCATCATAACTCATGCCATCATACTAACATCTTAGGACTGTATGACAGCACTGTAGTCAAACCTCATTACAGCACTAACAGAGTATAATGCACATTTTTATATGTACCTCACCAGACACGTGTAGCAGCTTCAGAGACCACAGGGCTTTCTTAGCAAGATAACACAGGGCCTACACACCATGCCATTATGCATGCAGATACATTAAAATACATGTCACTGTAAACTTTATTGTATAGGATGATGTGACTTCTGGCTGGCCAGTCTGACCCTGTCTGGTGGGAGTACTGCATATTTAAAAATGTAATATAGCTGATGACATCAGCAGTGTCTGCTGAGGAGAAGATATTACTGCCCCACATGCTGGTGTAAAAGGCTCTCTGTAATGTCAAGCAACTGCTCTCTCTCTCTCTCTCTCTCTCACACACACACACACACACACACACACACACACACACACACACACACACACACACACACACACACACACCCAGTGCCACATCTGAAGTGTGACTTGGAGTGTGTCAGACAACACTTTATAGCTGATGCCATTAGCAATGCCTGGTGAGGAGAATATGGTGATAAAAGTGTCCTATATGTTGGTGTAAAAGGCTCTCTGTAATGTCAAGCAATAACACAAGCACACGCATTCCCCCCAGTTGACTGCATTGAGAACAGAACTCCTACCTATCTAGGTACACAGACTACAGAACATAGTGCTTAACACAAGTGCTACAGCACAAGTCTGACTTGTACAGGACTGCAGGTGAACTTATAGTAGATGACATCAGCAGGCCATGTGAGAGAGAAGAAGTTGGGAGGCCTGTATGAAATTGATGTGTAGGCATATGCAAGTATCAAAATACTGGCAATCCATGGCATTGGGGAAGTAATTGTAGGATGTGCACTTCTGCTATTCTGTTGAGACACACACACACACACACACACACACACACATACACATACACACACACACACACACACACACACACACACACACACACACACACACACACACACACACACCAAGTTGGCTGTAGTAAGAACAGAACCCCTACCTATCTAAGAACACAGACTACATAACACAATACTTCATGCAAGCACCACAGCACGAGTCTGCTTTTTATAGGACTGTAGGTGAACTTATAGTAGATGACATCAGCAAGCCATTTGGGAAGAAGAGGTTGGGAGGCATGTTCAAGTATCAAAATACTGGCAATCCATGCTATTGGAGAAGTAACTGTAGGATACACATGTCTCCTCTTCTGTCTAGCCCTACACGCACACACACACACACACACACACACACACACACACACACACACACACACAGTCAACTGCAATGAGAAAAGAACCCCTACCTATCTCAGTACACCAACTACATATCACAGTACTTAGTGCAAGCACCATGGCACAACTCTGAAGAGTGCAGCTCAACTTATAGTAGATGACATCAGCAGGTTATGTGGGGGAATACAGGTTGGGTGGCCTGCATAGACTCATAGCTTCATAGGTTCATATGAGGCTACTAGCCTAATAGCACTAGGGCATGTACAAGGCTAGCTATGCAAATACACAAATACCCTTATTTAGCATAGTTGGATGATTGTTTTTAGCAGACTATGGCTGACAGCAGCACAAGCTAGCCCTGTCCATGAGGGACATAGGTGCCAGCTCAGAGGTGACTGTACAATCACCCAACCAGTAGTCAAGTTTGCGACTGAACAGGGTTCACATGCAGTGAGAGCCTATTACAGCCTCTGGGGTGGCACCTATGTCCCTCATAGACTGACCCAGCTCACAATATCACTCCACTAACAACGGCCATCTAAATATACTTAATAAGGGTACTTGTGTTTTACACATCTAGGTTTCTATTGCCTCATGTAAAGTGATAACTATGTACTCCTAAAACTTACCAATACAATATGTGAGAGATGCAAGTATACAAGCAATCTAGAATAAATGCTCTCTCTCCCAGGTAACAATGGACCAGATATCAAACAAGCTGTCAGCACACATACTTCACCTGCTCAACAAACCAAATGCACAACACATAAGTCCACACATATATAGGCACTCATTAGAAGCTTACCGAAGGAACAGAGACTTCACAAATGCTAACCTTCTGCATACATGACAGTCACAATGGAACCCACTACACATGAAACCAAATGTATCAGTGTCTTACCCATTAAGCCCTTAAGGTAAAACACCTGAAAACCAATGTCCTGTTCATAGATGAAGCCATAGTGAGACAAACAGATGTCCCCTCACCGGGTTATACAAGGAGAAAGTCACAGTTAGCTGCCTGCCAGGTGCCAGGATCTGCAAAGCCATGCATGCACTCAAGTCTCTCAACAACAACCATGGTTACACCTCTGTTGCACTCCATGTTGGAGTAAATGACTTGAGATGTACATCACTGGACTGTATGACGTGAGATATGACTTACCTCTTAGATTATGTGTCCCAGACAGGTATGTCCATAGTCCTAAGCAGCATTCTACCTTCACCCAGGATGATGCCTCAATACAAAAATTGACTTAGCTACTGGTGTCACTCTAGGGAGATCCAGTAGTTGTCAGGCTGGGATGATATGGTCAACAGACCACACTGCTTTTTCAGGGATAGTCTTCATCTGTCACCTCTTGCCTTTTGGTTACTGGCCAAGGTAATTGCCTCCCCCATAGTGACTTTTTAGGCAATGTCATAAGAACAAACTTCCCGACATAAAAATATCCTCAAAAGACAAACTCAAGGTAATGCTGTTTAACTCATTACAGCCGAGTGTGCCTCCAGGCATTTCTGCAATAACTTCCTACTGTACCTCTAGGTGTCAAACATTGCTTGTTCATATTTGCATTAATAATTCAAAAAACATGCTACATACAAGGAATCAGAATATTTCATCTTGAAGCATACATGATGGCAAACACAATTGTATTGATATTTTACCTCTGTCAATGAGTATTTGTTAGAACTGTAAGGTGATAACTTCATTTTTTTAAAGCTTAAGCCATACTCACTGGGAGTTAAAGGTACACACTCAAAAGTGATGTACTGCAGGAAATGTATTAATGTTGGGAGTCTAAATCATAAACTACACTCACACAGACACTTCTTACTTAAAATGTCAACATGTGTGCAGTCACAGAGACATGGTTTAGGGCCACAGAAAGTACACCGGCCATGAAAGGCTATAATGCCTTCCACACATTCAGGCCACAAAACAAATGAGAAATAACCAAAGGAGGAGGTGCATCTATCTTCACAAAAGACAAGTACACCTCAAAACTGATTCAGTGGTACAACTCCCTAGCCAAGTTCAAGTAACTGAAGGAGAAAGCCCCCTCCATGTCATTGTTAGCTACAGGTCCACCAACATGAATGATGAAAACCACACAGTGCCATTCTGGACCTACTAGAGACACTCATAATGCAGCTAAGCACCCTAGGCATGGGTAACTTTAACTATCCTTCCATCAATTCGGACACATACATGAGCTCAAACACTCTCGCCCTAAGGTTTCTGCACTTTGTAAACATGAATAATCTGGAACAATTAGTCTGCACACTTACAATGAGCTTGAATGTCTTTGACCTACTATACACCAACATGGGAGACTGCTGCACCATCCCATATGTGAGACCCTAATGGGTTACGGTTCTGAAGATAAATTAGTCACGTTCAATGTAACAATCGTACCTGACACCCCCCCCCCCCCAGATCCAAAAGGTGGAAAACTCTCTGCATAGCAAACTATAGCCTCCTAAGTGATGGCCTATATAGTTTCAAACCTACTAGCACCACTGACAGTAAAGACTCCTACACAGAGGTGTACAGAAATACCCTGTTTAAATGCCTTTACATGTGTATAGACTTAGCTGTACCAGAATGAATCAAAACTTGCTCACAAAAAAAAGGCCTGGTGGACATCTAGCATAAATAGATTATAAAACAAGAAAAAGAAACTGATGTCCAGGAATAAGAGGGAATGGTCTCAGCAGGATAACACCCTCCATTGCTTGAAAAAGCAAATTAGACATCTTGCAAAGTGCTCTAAAGCTAATTACAAAACTAAATCAGCTTCCATAGCTAATGATAATCACAAGGCATTTTTTAACTATGTCTGTAATGTAAAAAGGAAGGCCTGGCTTTGTACCAAATTCACAGTGGATGGTACCACCTAAGGACGTAGCCAATCTGTTAGCAGATAGGGGTGTGAAATTTTTGGTAAAGCTATCTCCACCAATTATACCACACAGTATACCTATCGACAGTTCTCTACCTATTATCTCCAAATAACTTTTCATAACTGCACTTATCAATGCTAAAATAACAGCCTCTTTGGCACTGGATAACATCACAGGCTGTTTACTAAACAGTCTAAGTACTGGTTTTGTCCTAGAGGAGGAGAAAACAGCAACCATAACACCCTTACACAGAGGGGGTCCCTCAATCAGCCCAGGAAAATATACACCCATAAGCCTGACAAACCTTGTTTGTAAAGCCATGTAGAGAATCATCTTGGACCTTATCAACAAGGACATTTGTGATCTTAAAACTCTGCACCCAACCCATTTTGGCTTCATCAAGGGCAGATCATGATTGTTAAACCTATTGGAATTCTTTGAGAATGTCATCAAAGCCCTGGATGAAGGCAAATCAGTACATACTGCCTATCTCAACTTACCCACAGGCTTTGAGACAATCCTACACTGAATCATCTTTGTGGAACTCACTCATCTGGGGATTAACCCATACATAATTAGATGGGTAGCCAACTGGTTCCCCAACAGAATGCATACAGTGATAGGTGGGGATTCCACCTCTACTAGCAGACCTGCTACCAGTGGTGTCCCATGAGGGTCTGTGCTGGGCCCCCCTACTGTTTGGAATGTATTCCTCAGAAAATCAAGTGAAAAAAGATGGCCTGTGGCTCAACAAATTCACTGATGACTGCAACCTGGGGGCAATCACTGACTCCACAAACAATGTTAACATACAACAAAAATGTCCTTACATACACAAATGATTGTTGCCAAAGCCACAAACCTAAAGTTAACCCAAAATAATGCAATGTTATCCCTTTTGGCAAAGGAGAAGTCCATGCAAATGACACTATCAATAATACCCCTCTATGTTCTAACCTAATGGTGAGAGATTTGGGAATGCAGCCTTGACGGCAACCTCACCTTTGATCCTCATTTGTCCACAGTGGTAAAGAAGGCGGTTTACTTTCACATCTCATAAGTGAGGCCATAGCATCCAAAACTAAGCATGTTATAACTCAACTCTACTCGTCCCTCATCAGACCAATAATAGAGTACAATGCTCCCTTTTGCATGTACATCACCAAACACCTGCAACAGCTAGAGAGACCTCAGAGGTTTCTCAGTAAGAAAATCTATTAAATTCCAACACATTACCTACATGGACAGACTGAAGGCCCTGTCACCGTACTCTGTATCATATACACTGCTGAGAGGCGACTTGTGACTGACCTACAGAGTAGTCTTGAAACCTGCCTTAATGGAATTGCTGCACAACAACATATCACATAGGTTCATAGGTAGGTACTAGGCTATCGACCCAAGTACCTAAGTAAGCCTAGCCAACAAGGTTCCCTGCCTTATGCCACCCAAGAAGGTTAATTTCCTGTGCCCCTGTCGAGCAGAGACACAGAAGTAATCCCTGGGCTGTATTTCCTATTTCCCATCCACTCATTAAGATTTTTCTTGAAGAGTGCTAATGAGGAACTTTTCTTGACATATATGGGTAGCTTGTTCCAGAATATAGGAAGTCTCTGGGACAGGAATCTATCCCTCCAGCATGTTCTGTTTATTGTGGTGACAATGTTTATGACCCTAGAGTGTGTAGCTCAGAGTGATTGGGATTTCTTAAGGTGTAGCATGTCCAACAGCTCTGGGTTTAACATAGCTTTATATGTTAGGCAGAGATCTCCTTGGAGTAGGTGATATGCTACAGAGTAAAGCAGGAGTTTTTTCAGACAGTCAGTGTAGGGCATCTGCTTGATGCCAGTAATCCTCTTTGTGAGGTACTTCTGTGGCCTTTCCAGCTGCTACAGATGCCTTGTGAGGTACATTCCAAAAGGGGCATTGTACTGTATAATGGGTCTAATGAGTGCCGAGTAGAGGGTAACAATGACGTCTTTTTTCCTGGATGAGAACCCTTTTGTGATGTGGTGTGCCACATAGAAGGATTTCCTGACTACTGTGGCAATGTGATTATCAAAGGAGAGACTACTGTCCACCTGGGTCCCAAGGTCTCTTATCACACATTCAGCATTAAGTAGACTGCGGTTTACGTGGTAGTTCATGGTTACAGAGTTTTTACCAAAGGGGATGACAATGCACTTTTTGGCATTGAGCTTGAAGCCATGCCTCTGACACCAGGAATCTGTCTCAGTGAGGCCCTTCTGTAGGATTTCCACATCATTTGGGGACTCAACTATGGTTCCTAGTTTGCAGTCATCTGTGAACTTCATTAGCCAGAGGCCTTCTGTGTTAGCCTGTACTTCAGAGAAGTAGATACCAAACAGGAGAGGTCCCAGGATTGAACCCTGTGGTACTCTACTTGTCACTGGTTTGAAGTCAGATTTGGAGTCTGCAACTTTTACAGTGTGGGTTCTGTCATTGAGCCAGTTGGCAACCCATCTTGTGACATAGGGATTTATACCTAGTTTAGTGAGTTTAGCTATAATTCCAGAATGGGGGATGGTGTCAAAAGCATTGGTGAGGTCAAGATAGGCTGTATGAATCACCTTACCCTCGTACCCTTCTAGCATTGAGTAGCATTACCCTCAGTTTTTGCTTGCCTGTTCCTGTTATGGTGGTGAATTTGCCATTTGAACCTTGCCTAAAAAAGGCACTATAGGGGCGGCAAGAGCCTTAGCCAGTACCCTGAATCCCAGGGGAGACAGGTGTAGGCCATCTCTGGCAAAACATCGTGGTCTGTCAACCATGTCGTCCCAGGTAGACAGATACTGGATCCCCTTAGAATGACACCAGAAGCTTAGCCAATTGTTGAAGTCAATCATTTTCTCCTTGTACTGCAGTATCATTCTGAGCAATGGCAGGACGCTACTCAGGGCTAGGGTCACACCTGCCTGTGCTACAAGACTGGAGAGCTCTTCCACATCTCTTTTCATGTAGTTCAGGGAGGTATATCTCAGGTTGTTCCCACCAACATGGACAATGACAGAGTCACATTTGTACTTGTGGAGTGACCTGAGTGTGTGGGTTATGTGGCGGATCCTGGCACACGACAGGCAGATGACAGTAACCTTCTCCTTGCTTAGCCTGGTGACTGGGTCATCAGTGTGCCTGACTAGAGAGTCACCTATGACTAGTGTGTTGGGTACATTGGTTTGCCTTATGGGCTGTGGTTTATTGGCACACTGAGTCTGTGGGCTATGTGTCATTTGGGTTGTGTTCAGGGGTGGAGGTTGCTTGTGTTTCTGCTTTGGAGGTCTCTTTTGCTTGAGCAGATTATTACTGAGAACCTCTGCAAATTTTTTTGTGTTTCTATGTGTGGATTTTGGTGGTGTAGGTGTAGTGGGACTATGTGATGAGTGAGGTGTGGTGCAAGTGTTTACCTTCTCCTCTTGACTGTCAAGTTCAGTCTTGGTTGGAGAGAGCTTTACCTCCAGTTTGGCTAGATAAGTGCATCTCTCACAGGTTGTGGTGTTGGGTGGTAGGAGGAGAGGGTTGTCTGTGTACATGAGGCAATTGCTACATTGCCTCAAGATGCCCAGATTCATCAGATAGACAGCAGAGAACACTGATAGCTGACCCTTGGACATGCCTGACTAAAAAAATACTTTCCTCTAGACAAATGAGGAAAGTGAGTATAAGAGCTGTTTTTCTCTATGCAAGTGAGGAAAGTAAGTACAAAGGTAAAGAGGAATGCTGAGTGCTGTAGTACTTTGTAGCTTATTTAGTGCTAACAACAACTTCTGAACAAGTGTTGAGCATGAATAAGCAAATCCAAGTGCTAAAACTAAGGATCTGTACCTGGATCTTGTGGTAGATAGGCTACCTAGTGCTTACCACTCCCACTGATAAGCTAGAAGGCTTCCCTGCAACACAGAAAGGTTTGCAGGACTCAGAATCTTATAAACAGTCCTGGTTACAGCAAATCGGTATCTGGACTAAACTAGTTACAGGAAAGGCAGGAAACAAGCTTAGAATTTTTTTTTGGAAAGTGGAAAGGGAGAAAGGAGAAACAGAAGATAATTCAAAATTAAGGACCTAAGTGACTTGCCCTTCACAAATGTTCTCTCTGTATTAGGTAGAATGAGCTAGTGACACTAGACTGGAATAGAGCTGGGATAGAGCTGAACAGATGGGACTATTAGGAGTGTCTGAAGTCAAAATATGATCTCACTGTACTCGGTTAGATAGACCCAGGAGGACTGTTCAAACACAAATTTACAGGAGGGGCAGGCAATTCCAAAGCCACCAAGATTAATACCAAAACAAGAACAGTGAGTGTGGGCAGTAATCTAACTGCAGAGACAGAGAGAGACCACAGTATTCTATGAAACAATTAAATATTAAAATAAATACAGAGAGACACAGACCAATGAAACAATTAAATACAAAGAAAAAATAAAATGCAGTACAATCTTTAACATTGCAAGTTTGTACTTAACTCAGTTAGTAATGCAGTTGATTGTAGGTATGTAGCAGAAACCAAACAACTCAGATATTGAGCAATAATAAAAAAAAATGGGACAAGACTCACTCACTCTAGGGACCTTAACCTAGCCTGCGATATCAACAGGACATGCGGGAGAGACAGATATGTCTCCCAGAGATTGCGACTCCTATGGATCAGACTCACAGTTCACATGAAACTGAGTGCCTCAATGATCCTATTTAAGCATAACTGGAACAACTGGATGGGAAAGCATAGATTTGCCCCTGGGTTTTCATCTATGTCACTCTTAGACAGGGTCAAACAGTGATGATCATGGATTCACAAATATGGACAACATACGGTATCTTGGTCTATAAGGAAACAATGGTACAACTTGGGTAGGCTTGACAAGGCTCCAGGGCTATTAGCCTGGTAACCTCCTATAAACCTATGAACCTAGGGCCATTATGGTAGCAGCCTTGTATGAACCTATGAAGCTATAAACCTATGCAGGCCTGCCAACATCTTGTCCCACACATGGGCAGCTGATGTCTTATACTATAAGTTCAGCTGCAGTCTTACAAAAGTCAGATTTGTGCCATGGTGCTTGCATTAAGTAATGTGTTATGTAGTCTGTGTACATACATAGGTAGGGGTTATTTTCTCACTTAAGTCAAGCATGCATGCTTTTGCTTGACATTACAGACAACCTTTTACTGCAACATGTGGGACACTGTTATTACCATATTCTCAACAGATGCTGCTAATGTCATCAGCTAAATCAGATGTCTGGATTTGCTGTCATCCCACCAGGGAATGGTCAGACACTAGCCTGACAGGCAGATGTCACTTCATCCTATACCAGACAGATGACAGTGACATGGCTTTTAATCTATTCACATACATCATGCCATGGTTTGTAGGCTCTGTGTTATCTTCCTGAGAAAGGCCTGTGGTCTCTCCAGCTGCTGCATGTGTCTGTTGAGGTACATGAAAAAGAGAGCATTATACTGTATTACTCTTCTGATGAGGTTTGACTACAGTGCTGTCATACAATCCTGAAATCTTAATTTGATGGTGTGACTTATAATGCCCACCATACATTTGTCCTAGGAAGATCTTTAAAGAGAGAAGTTAGAAAGTAATGATACACATTGCAGTTTATGACTTCACAACCCTCACAAGATCAAACAGGCAGGATGCTAAACAAGGTGAGAAACAAGAGCAACATATCCCTGTTCATGCCATAACAGTACCTCACCTTTGATCCCTTGCTAAAAGTACAGTCTATGCTTCTTTGTGCCATCCAACCTGTCCTTCAGTTGTTTGCAAATGCATATCATATTATTACTAGTTAATGCCCTCACACATTTTAAAGGTAATGATATAGCATGGCTTACAAACTGCACATCTCAGAGTACTGGTCAGATAACTAATGAATGACCAGGAAACACAGAAAGGTAAGACAAAGCTGTATATTTGCAAGCAATAATTATAACAGGTTCTGTGATCACTAAGTGCACAATGTCCAAGTATAGCAATAAATAGGTTCATAGATTTAAGCCTAGCCATTTAACCCATGTGAGAATCAAACCCTGCACCTTGTGTTGATAAAGCAACAATAAGGCAACAATGTTAACAATTATGAAAACCTCCCTCTGGTGGTTTATGGTTTGATATCAGTGTATATTCTGTTGCAGTTGGTTGTGTGATGAATGACTTCAGCTCTTTGCTGCAAAGCTGTTTGTGTGGCAAAGAAGAATAAGGCACCCATCCTATTTTATGAAGGTGCATTGGAGTGAGAGTTGAAATCCAGACCTATGTCTATATATCATATATGTACCAACATTTTCTACTGTGTATTTCATAGATTGCTCTTCCTCATTTCAACTGTTTCTCCCTTTTTTATTTTTTTATTTTCTTTTCTTTTTTCTTTTATACTGAATAATACTAAAAACATGACAGAAAAAATACAGTTTGCAAACAAAAAAGAGGAGGTTGGATGTTAATGAAGTAAAACCTGTGAAATGTGCACTGCTTACTTGCACTTCCAACCTTGACAGATCTACATGTAACACTATGTAAGTGCAACTTAACACACCCACCTCATGATGCAAGCAATCACAGTTTCCATCCCATAAACACAAACACTGAGGGAGTGCCTACACGATGTGAACATCCCTACTCATATCAACCTTTTTGGGATTCAGCAATTCTAATGAGTTCAGACCTCATTTGCATCTTCACCATGCTGACAGCCCTGAATCTGTATGAAAAGGCAACTGTGTAGCTAGGGAATCTGAAGGGAGCCAAATGTTGAACACAGAATGGAGGGTATTACATTTGCTCCTATTTTGAGCCTTTGATCTAGCATACCTCTCAACTGTACAGATTTTGCAGAATGTCCAGTCTTTGCCTCATATTTTTGGGCTCTCTTCCTCATAAACAATTTTTTTTGGAGAGATCACTGGGATGATCTAAGGATTTAAGGCAGAAGGTCGAGAGCAGCAACTATTTTATTTGGTAAAGCTATTAAAACCAGCACATTAAGCACGTTTGTCTCTTATTGGAACTTCATCAGAATATAAAAACAGTTAAGTTACAAAACTTTTATACACACATCCATTAGTAATGACAGCACTTCCTTTGATGTTTCAAGAGGGAGTGTCTCCAGCCATTTCTAGGCAAAATAGTATCACAATGCCATCTACTGTTTGGAAGATTCTTGACAATGTGTAATCTTGCAAACCAGCTAGAATACCGTAAACATTTTGTATCAAACAGATTATGTTTTATGTATATATAAAGAGTAGTTTCTGTGAAAAATTAAAAAAATAAAAATCACATTAAAATGAGAAATGTGTAATCCTTTGACCATGTAAAACATAACTATGTTATAATCTTATACATACAAATCACTCAAAAAAAACAGTACCTAAAAATAAACTCAACACTCAATGGATGCAATGAGATGGTAAAAGAAATTAAAACCAATGGTAACAGGCAATAGGGGCATTCAGTTAAAGAGTATATAAAATGTATGTTGTTCATTATTTCCCTGAAGCAGCTTGAATGGGGGGAAAATATGTGTTAAGTAAAAAATTCACATAAATAGCTTTATTTATTAGTGTCTTGTGCATTTAAAATATAAAAAGGGGTGCTTAAAGTGCAAACCCATAGCAAAGGGACCAGAGGTGTCATTGTACCATTTTCCCCTACCTCTGTTTCATTACTTAGTCAATGCTTTAAATTTAAACTGGGGTGCAGTGGAACAAGACTCGTTAAGTCCAGGCCAACCACAGGCATTCAAAGTCAGTTGCCAGTATAATTCCCTTAGTTCCAGTAACTGTATTCATGGACCTCCCCTCATTCCTTCCTTTAATCCTTCTATAACTATTATTTTTATTTATTTATTAGTTAATCGGGAAAGTCTGACTTGGAGCTAAGCCAATTTTCAGTGGAGGCCCAGAGAGAAATGCTTCAGATTCATGTCTTTGTAACATGGGAGGAAACCGGAGCACCCAGAGGAAATCCACGTGAAAGCAGGGAGGACATGTAGACTCCACACAGAAGGCACCCCAGCTGAGAATTGAATCGAAGAACCTCTTGCTGTGAGGTGACAATGCTACTGCTGCACCACTGTGCCATCTATGAACTTAAATGAGTGACTTTCGTTGTCCAAAACATGTCTTGCCAAGGCATTATTGTGGTTCCTCTTATTAATGTTATACTGGTATTCATAAATTCTTTCTTTTAACCTACACTTAGTTTTACCTATGTAAAAATATGGGCACTGTTGGCATAATGCCGTGTAGACCACTTTCCTAGAATTACAGTCAAAATTTAACCTAATTACAAATCCATTGCCTTTAATAAGAAACTTGTCACGCATTAGAATGAGTTTACATTGGGAAGAGAACCCACATTTCTTCATATGACATACCTGATGCATGTTTTCTTTAGATGTATTTTCCAAAATTTCCTTCAGGTTACTATCTCTTCTAAATATAAAACCATATTTGTGTCCTAACTTCTATTGCAAATAGGATTTTCACAAATAATTTTTTCAATTACCCGTTTAAGTGTTCTGTGGTCCATATTAAAGGTAGTTATACAATTCATGGAGTAATAGGGTCTAATCAAATCCTTAGTTAAATCCCCCTCCAATTCAGCCCCTATATCTTGTATTCTAAAATTTGTTGACCCTCGTAAGATAGGTTTATAGCATCCAGTATTTCTTTTTCTCATAACCTCCAACCTAAGTTCCGCAAGCAGTCCATCAGGATAACCTCTATTATGGAACATACCCAGTAAAACTTCACATTCATTGTGAAAGTCCTCATCCATGGTGACCATTCTAGCACTTCTAACCAATTGCTCTTTCACCACAGATTTCTTCTGATGGAAGGAGTGGTAGCTGTTAAAATGGAGAAAGGAATTTGAATAAGTGGGTTTTCTAAAAATCAGAGCTATAAATCTGTGATTATTCCTGTCCTTACTCAGAAGGACATCCAAGTAAGATATTTTCTCACTGTTGAATTCATATGTAAATTTCAAAAAGTTACTAGTGTTGTTGATGTATGTTAAAAATGCCTCAATCCCTTCTACCTCACCCCTCAATAAAATAAAACTATCATCCAAATAATGTGTAAATCTTAAGTCTATCCTTGTACTCTGGATGATCTAAAATGTATTGATGCTCCAATTGAGCCATTACTAGATTACCAAATGTCCCACCACAAGGGGAACCCATAGCTACCCCAATTTTATGAAAATAAAAATCACCATTAAAAACCAAAAGAATTGTTGTTCAACACCAGCTCTAACAGATCCTCATATAAGTTCATGTCATGTTGTGGGACCTCTTTTCTATGTAAATACCCAACCACCATACTAATTCCTTCATCCTAGGGAATGCCACTGTATAAATCCCTTACATTAATTGTTAAAAGTATGTCATCATCCTCAAAATGTGTTTCCTCTATGGTGGTTAAAAAGGACCATGAGTCTTTACAAAATTGTTTTTTGCTGTATAGATGCACTTTTAGTTTTTCGTCAATAAATTTTGCACTGGGGTATGTGATGGAATTATGTTCATCTACTATAGGGTGCACTGGAGGGTCTGATACACTCTTGTGTATCTTTGGGATACCAAATAACATGGAGATTGTGGGGGACAGCATGTGTAAATACTTGAAAAGATTCACATTGATTCCCCTTTTGAGCAACAAATCATCAAGTGTCTTTGAGATGTTTTGATAGCTACAATTTAGTTCACTTTTTGAAACCCTTTGATAAGTGTCAGTACCCAATATTCTTTCCATCCTTTATTGTTCTGGTGGATTTCCATCACAATGACTCCCTCACCTTTGTCAGGTTTCATGATACAAACCTTTTGCTATTTAAGGAATCCTAGATTGCTTAACTCTTCTTTACTCAAATTACTCTTACTATTGCATTGCCCCATGAAAACATTCCTTATATCAAGTTCACAGACTTTCTCATATAAGCATAAAATAAGGTGTAAAGGCAGGTTAAAGGTACTAGGTATGTAAAAATTACCAGGGCTGTCATTGTTCTCTCCCCAGCATAATTCTAAAATTCAGTTTCCTTAGGTAGAGTTTCAGGTCCATTAAAGTGTTTGCTAAGTTCACCCTCCTCGCAGGTATAAAAGTTAAACCCTTATGAAGAAAATCAGCAATATCTGTATCAATTGTATAATCAGAGAAAACAAAAAAAACATTGCAAGAATTTTAACCAATGATAGGACTGTTATTAAGTCCATTTTGGTTTAAATTATTCTGCATAGTACCCAAACTTAAATTTTCTTGTTCAGAAACCTCTCTTAAATTACTATGCCATAAATCAAGTCCAAAGTGCATATTCAGCTCCTCCAGCCTGACCCCTTTCCCCTTTGTTCACTAGTGCAGTAAACCAGTTTGATGATGTCAATTTCTGCACGTTGGGGCCCTTCTGAAAAACCTGTCCATTGCCAGAGGTTGTGTTTGTTTGATTTTGTTGATATTGTTGCTGTCTCTCTTTGATCCTTTTGGATCTCCATCTAGAATATTGTCATTATTAATGTTACGATAACTGTTATTCCTTTGTACATTCTTATTTTGAATAAGTGTTTGACCACTCTGTTGCCTTTGGTTAGTTGAGCCATTCTCCTTAATATCCTTTAAAAAACGCATGACTTGGAACAAATTTTTCCCCTGGTTTGACCACTTGGGGTGGGGGTAGGGGGTAAACAGTCCCATTAGTGTAGTCTAACATGTTCCTTTCTAGTTTGCCAATTTTTTTCATGTAAAATATGCAATTGGTTATCAGTAGTAGGAAAAATTCTTTGGTATTTAAATTTATACCTGTTGAAATCTTCCTTTATTTTCCTGTCAAGATGATTCAGCATCTCCTCAAGAGCTTCAGTGAGCTTATTGTTGTGTTTATCCAAAACTTTCAGAAATTCACATCCGTGTCTCTCAAAAAGTTGAATAAGTTCAGTGTGCAAGTGAGAACCAGGTTCCAGAGCTGCAAGTTACTTCCATAACCTAAGCCCCTTTGGGACCACTTTATTTGTAATACATTCAAGTAAATAACTGTTCTCAAGTTGCATTTTCTTATATTTCAATAACTTGTAGTCAAACAACTTTAAGTTATTAGATGAAATATCATGACACCTTGCAGTTTCTCCTTTGAAACCCAAAGTTGTTTGGTAACCAGTCCTTCATCATAGTTATAACAGATGGTGAAGGAATTCCTATGTTTCCAACATTAATAAAACTATCCATGTTATGGGCCCCTGCTGTAGTGTCCAGCACACTCTCTTGAGAAGGAGAGCTCCTCACCATTGTCACGAGCACCCGGTTTTGCAATGCATTAGGTTGAAGGCATCCTGCTCCCTGTTCTAAGCGAGTAAAAACATCTGACTGAGCCTGTGTTTTATTAGCAGCTATCAGGTTATCCAAGTTCTTGCTAATATACTGGTTTTAATAGCTTTACCAAATAAAATAGTTGCTGCTCACAACCTTCTGCCTTGGACTTGTGTTGGTTTTGGAGCCTTTTGGATTTTCTGTTTTACCAGATGATCTAAGGATTAAAGTCCCTAAATAATGATATGGCATTTGAATTTCAGAGTTCTTAACCTTCAGAAAATGCATTCTACCATAAATCCTTTTATTCTAGCAACTTTCTAAGTTAATACGAGCAATATTTAAAATGGGTCCAGATTTGCAGGGTTTGAGTCTCACAAGGGATAATTGGCTAGGCTTAAAATGGCTTGCAAAGGCAAGTAGCTTAGTGCTAACTTATGTGGGGAGGGCGGCCTAATGGTTAAGGTGTTTGCCTTGCAAGCACAAGGTGCAGGGTTTGAGTCTCACAAGGGATAATTAGCTAGGCTTAAAATGGCTCACAAGGGCAGTTAGCTTAGTACTAATCTATGAACCTATGAACCTAAGAGGCTGAGAGGTATCATGTAAGAGGTTGAGTGGTATGCAAAGTTGTTAACTGCTGCTACCTCTTGTTCTATCAATTTACTAAGTTTGCAAGATCAATATTTAAAAAGTGACCCTATTTCTGGCTCCTCATCCATACATTATTGAAAGCTTTGTCCAGATTTCTTGCTCTAAGAGGGTGAGAAGTATTCCATGTAGACTAATTCCATAGCTGTATTTGAAAAGTTTTCGAATATAGACAGAACACCAGCATGGAGTTTACACAGTTGCTTTCTCCATTATTGAATCACTCCAGCCTGTTTCCTTGATTGATTTGCATGCTATTTGGCTGTTTATGCAGTCGATTAGCATGCCACAGTGTTTATCTTGTGTCTGTGGGGGTGTGCACCTCTACACGGCACTTACTGAATTTAAATTTTGCCACGTCTGTGTGTGTGTCACACTGTGACACAAACATTGTAAAAAATGACCATGTACGCTTTATTGAATCCTGACCACACATATAATATGCACAGACAGATAAACAAGGGCAGATGCGGACATGCCAGGGGCAAAGACATGAGAGACATATACAGACAAGGAAAGAGTATACAAGTGTCTGAGGATAACACAGGGCACAGCCATCTGGTTCAAGGGGATATTACTGGAATACAGTAATTGATGGTCCTGGGTCTTGGCTGCCCTGGACAAAGGTCACACCTCACCCTGCTGGCCTGATGGTATTGGACAAATTGTCCAGCAAGCTTGCTACTTACTGCAGAGGAATGTTGTTGAATACAGTGCCAGTGCATCATCACACAGTATTCTGTAGCCTCCTCTATATTTTCCTTGTCAAAAAGCCAAGGACAGCAGCTGGGGTCAGCTGCCTGCCTGTGATGGGCCTAAACCCTCTCCAAATGAGGCACTCTCAAATCACTCATCAGCCATTGACACAACTTCAGCTGGGAAGGCTACAAGCTGTGGTTGATGTTCTTGTTGCTCAAGTGCAAGAAAAGACTTGCAGAAGGGAGAAAAAAATTGGAAATATACCTATGCACCACTGTGTGTGTCAAGCACCTCCTCTGTACTTTATATGTACATAAGGCAAACAAACATTGGGAACTGCTGCCAGAGGTAGGTGTTCATATTAAGCTTTATGACTGTAGTTGTCTGCAGCATATATTCATGGGACATAAGCACACAGAATATTAGGTGTTTGCATCCATAAGGAGCAAATATTGTGAGGCTGGGACTGGTCCCAGCTGGGGTTATACAACAACACAAATATGGATATTAAGTCATAATCCCAGCACACATATTGATACTGTATGTCTCAGTCCTAGGAAGGCATACACTCACTGGCTAGGATAACACTGTATCCTTCCTCACCAAGACCCACTAAAGACACTGCACAATTTGATATACTGATTGGTCACTTTCAGGCAACCTCCACCATCACATATATCATGATCACTGCTAGTGGCCACCCAAGAGTGGTGGACAGGATTATTCTTAACTAAATAAATAGTGTAAATTACAGCCAAAATAAATGTCTAAATAAAAAAGGAAAGGCAGGAGCAAGAACCAAAGCTGGAGAAATCCTGGTAGTCAGGTTGAGAGGCACTTAAAACAAAAATGAGGGGGGGGGTGGTTTGGACCAACAAACATAATCTAAGGGAGGAGGACATGTTGGAAACATTAAGCAACATGGAGAAATATGTGAATCTTGACAAACCAAAAGTGGAGGAAGAGAGCAGAGGCAGTGTGAAAAATGCAGACTAAGGCAGATGATGGAAACACAAGTAATAACAAGATGGCTGATCAAAAAAGAATACCAGGCTCTGACCCTGCAAGGTGAGCTAGATGAGGCAGTAGAGCTCCATAAGTGCAGGACTTTTTGTGGGGGGTGGGGAGGGTGAACAGATTAATGGTGTTTTATTATGTGTGCTTTGTTTTTGTTCTGTTCTATACATGTTTACCCGGTGAAATTGCAAGGAGTCCAGGAAGGAAGAGGAAGAGGATGTCACAGAAAAGGATATGTTATATAAGAGAGGATTGAAGAGGAGAAGGCATTGATGAGGAGTTTGGGGTGTGATAGAAATGTTCAAATCACACCCTAATTAAAAATATTAATGTCACTGTGGGTGGAAAGAGGGTAGAAGATCCAGTAATGACATGAGCCTGATTGGTGAACAAAGGTTGTTACCCATATGTACAAAAAGTTTGGGTGGTATGTCAATCTTATGTACACATCAAAAGACAGTATTGCGACTATAATGGAGAGGATTTAGGCTCACCATAGGAAGGAATGGGACATATATCAATAAATATTTGCAATGGACAATAAAACTATTTATCTTGATTTTACAGTCAGAAAATGTGTTATGAACTTTGAGTTAGGAATTAAAAATGTCTACAACATAAATGCAAACTTAAATTTAAGTTTAAGCATAAATTTCTACTGAATATAAATATAAACAACTTAAAATCTAGTGCAAATTTAATTTATATCCATAATTAAATAATTTCTGGAATGTGGGAAAGTTAATTGCAATGTTTTGGGGTAGAAACTATTTTGACTAGTTTGTTAACTGATAGGCAGATACCTATACATGTTATAGATAATAAGTATTAGAAATATATACTGCAACAGTATAAATTGGTAGTATTATGTACTACAAACAGTATTATATTACAAAATCTCATACAGTAATGGTTAAGTAATGTTTAAGATAACTGACTCAATACAGTAAAGTAACATAAGTAACATAATTTATAGGTAATAAGGTACGTTCTGGAGGCAACTGATTAAACATATGAAAAAAAGTAAGGCAGGCAGTACAAATGGATTTTTAACTGACTACCATGAATCAGTGGGAGCACAGCTGAGGCAATATATAATGAATTAGTATAACAAAATGGGAGCGAAGGAGGAGATGCCAAAGTCAATATGGCAGGCATAGATGGCAGTGATGTACAAAGGAAAGGTGCAGAAACAGACAATACAAACTACAGGCCAATTTCTTTACACAACAGAAGCACTAAAATAATGGTCGGGGTATATGCAGCCAGACTGGATGCCCTGTTGATAAAGGCAGTGAGAGAAATCATTAAGTGGGGATTCTGTAAGCTACGTCATTTACAAATCACTGGAGACTGATGTTAAAGTTAATCAGCTGATGTGAAAGGCAGGCTTTTGGTTTTGTGAACTGGAATTTTATGATGAAAACTTTAAAGCAGATCTAGGGGAAAAAGAATTATACACAGCATTAAAGCTTTATGTGTGAAGCTTAACTTGAAAATTATGATAAATGGAAGATTTTCAGACAAAGTAAATTAAGGCCAATAATTAGATAGAGATGTCAATTATTTACAGCACTACTCATTTGGGTTATGGAAGACATGGCCCCAAAACAAATAAGCTAATAGACAGTCGGGTGGGAGGTAAAGAGAAACGGAGTGGTATGAGCTTATTTAATAATTGTATGCTTCATTTGGGGGATGCACAAGAGATGTTACCTCAGTTGTTTAAGACAAACATTTTTTTCTTTCTTTTTATAATAGTTTATGAACATCAACATTGACAAAGGTCATATCAGGGAAAAAAATACCATAAGCATTGAGCCTATATTATACAATTGACAAACATAACAACACAGACCTTGCTGTTTGTAGTAAATATATGACAAAAAAAAAATTAAATATTAAAGGTATAAATATATTCTACTTATGCACATATACATCTGCAAATTTAACTTTGAAATTGGACCAGCTGGCCCATTTGGGAATGATGGACTATTTTATTATGTTGTCCTTATTAGCTAATTCCACCTGTGCAATGTCATCTATTATAGTTATCAGAGTGCAATGTTATCTATTATAGTTATCAGAGTGCAATGTTATCTATTATAGTTATCAGAGTGCAATGTTATCTATTATAGTTATCAGAGTGCAATGTTATCTATTATAGTTATCAGAGTGCAATGTCATCTATTACAGTTATCAGATCAGCAGCAGTTGGTGAATATGTCCTCTTCCATGTCCAAGTAATGTACTTCCTTGCTGCCAAAATATTAATAATACCAAATCTCTCATGGGGGAAGTCGAACTACTATAATTAACATAACCCAATATGCATTTCTCTGTTGTAAAGCTGGTCTGCTCTGGTGCAATTCCTCTATAGATAGAAAGCAGGTCTGATCTGAAAGTACTAAGATTAGAACAATACCAGAAAATATGAGTCCATTTCCCTACAAGTCCAGATGAATAATGTTAGTACACTTTAGAAACCCCAGGATAGATCCCTACCAGTCACGACAGGGTACACAAATATTTGAATTGGCATTGCCATCCAATGAACGCACATTTGCTGGAGTGTGCTGCATATCTTGGTGCATGCAAAACTTCCCATTTCTCCTCATCACTCATCACCTGCAGATCTCGCTCACACATTATTTTGTACTTCTCTAAAATGGACTGCCTGTCAAAGTACTCAACATCTTAAATAATGAACCTATGATGGCTTTTCTATCATAATCCTCCCCTCTGTTTCTTATTACCAATAAGTCCATTGCTTACAGTAATCAGGTTTAACATTTCCAGTATTTTTCTTCCTTATGTTTTACAAAAGATTATTATAAAAAACATCTACTGACCTGCATAAACCCACAATGTAAACTAAAGTCTTCCCAACTAATTAAAGTGTTCCTCACTAATAATTTTCCCAATAAACCAAGTCTTGACACTTACTCAGTTCTATGCTGGTTATTGATGTGCACAACCTGCACCCCCACACCAAAACCCAGAGCTCTCAATCAGGTGTAGGTCATTAATCCAACAAACCATTTTGATGTCTGCAAATACTATTTTAGCTGATTTCACAACAGCAGTAATAAGTTGGGTGTGCAAATGTAACCAGTTATCCTTCATTCCTGTTTAACCCTCATACAGGCTACAACCAGCTTGTAGTTTATACAATATTATTTCACTCCACGGTGACTTTTGCTGAGGTAGTATTAAATCATGGATGAGCAGTAGTCTACTGGAAGCAGGATATAGCTCCATTTCCTGACCCCTAGTCCACCCATTAGCATTAGTAAGGTAAGATGCTGCCATTTAATTATAGGCTGCTCTCCCACCCATATAAAGGTCACTCTGCATTTAAGCAATTTTGCCCAGAAAGAGGTTCTGGGAAGAAGAGGGTTACACCAAGTAAGGCACAAGACAAAAGGTAGAATATGCCATGTAATAGCTTGAATATGCTGTAGCATGTCAATATAAACGTGTTTCCATTGATGGCAAAATCTTTTGACCTTATCTAGGAGTTAACCATAATTAATTTCAATCATAGATGCAAGTGACTTTGTAATCTGTAACCCTAGATATGTCATCCAGTCTGGACTTTCCAAAAATGAGACGTCTGCCACCAAGAAGCAAGATTTTTGCTTTATTACCTTCATAGCCGAATAGATCTAAGTAAACAGTCTAGGAAGGTCCTTCTTAGTGTCTGCTAGATAGTCCAAAAGGTCATCTGCATAGATGGAAAGCTTAAATTGTCAGTCTTCTATTTGATAATCTGATGTCTGGGGGAAACACAGCTTGATTGCTAGAGGTTTCAGATAAATTGCAAATAAAAAGGGTGAAATGGGGGCAGCCATGGCTTGCACCTCTGTCCAACTCAAATGGTGCAGTGAGTATTGGACCCACTCTAATTCTGGCCTGGGAGCCCCTCTATAGTCTTGCCAATAATCTAGTAAAACTGCAGGGAAATATTTTTTGAGGAGTTTAGTGGAAAATAAGGACTTGCATATTATCCTTAAAAATGAATGTTAAGAGTGGTTGGAGGGAAGGATGGAATCGAGTGAGCATACTTTAGTTGAGTGGAGATGGAAAACATTTGAGGGTTAAGGTATGTCCACTGGTAAGAGAGATAAGGAAGAAACATTGGGATGAGTTCATGAATGTGATAAAGGGGATGTTGCATAGATTAATAGGCTGCAGTAGTGTAGCAGGGGTGGGACAAAGGGGGCAACTACCCTGGGCACAAAGTTTTAGGGGATGCAGTCAAGAGGCTAGCAGTTGTTTCTGTACAGAAATGTCAGTACAGAAAGGCACTTGAGTTCAATGCGTTTTTTTTTTTCTGCTCTTGAAGAGCTGGGGACTTTGAATTTGACCCCCTAACTGGGAAAAGCCGAAAGACACAACAACAACTGTAGGAAGCTAATTGGCTTCCAATAATAATGCAGAGATGTTTTATTTATTTATTTAATGTTGCATGTTGAGTGCTGGGGGCATGGAAGTGGTGGGGCTTGACTGGCCACCTACAGTAATTCAACTTATTAAATTCTTTCAATAACCCAAAGATCTAAAGACCTTTTTTGTGTGTGTCTGTTGAGGACTGGTGGGAGGGTGTGTGTTTCATGGGATTTGATTTGCTGAATTACTGAGTCTTGCTATGGTAGTCTGAAGAATTTTGTTTTTTCTTGGTCTTTTTTTGTAAAGGGCTGGGGGAACATGGTTTTGGTGGGGAGTGATTACCTGAATTACTGTAGGAAGCCATTGGGTTTCCTCCAGTAATGTAAAGATTTTCACTTGCTAGTTTGTGGGCCAGGCACAGGGTGCTAGTTGAGTCATCTACTCCTCTGAGTACTCTGGGTGGGAGACCAGACGTGGTAAGAGTGATGATGTTGCTATCAGTTATTTATCTGCTAGGGCCTAGTCTGAGCTAACAGCAGCAATGCTCAGGGTGGTACAGGTAATGTGCAACTGATTTATATGGAGAGGAAAGAGAAGCAGGCAAGGCAAGGAAAGAATGAAGTGAAGGAAGTTGTAGAATGTGGAGTAAACTTGACTTTAGGCGGTACGCACTGACAGTGAACACAGCAATAAGATTAATGAGTATGGACAATGAAAGAGTAATTGCTGTACCTTGACCCCACTTTCCTAACTTCACACTCATTCACAAAAGGCAAAATTAATGAAATGGAAGGAGCTGTCTTCTATTATTTATATCTGAATTGGGATTTTGAGTAAAAGATTTCATTTCTAACAAGATTCTGATTGATTCTTGATACCCAGAATACTATCAAAATTTAGAATGTGCTTATATCTTACTCCCTTTTCACCAACTGTCTTTGGTAACTTGCTTCACTCACTCTCATCATAAATTAGCCAATCAGCTTCCTCTTCTAGAAGAACAAATCATCTACTTTCTTGGTCTTGCTGGTGACATTTCATCATTTGTTGGTCTATCCTTCCTAACAAAGGATCATACTGGACTCTATCTGCACTCATCTGGCTACTCAGACCTTGCTGTATTTATAACAACAAAAAAAAAATCACACCCTAATTATTAACCAAAAAAAAAAAAAACTGGGCACCTCAAACAGCCACAACAACATGCACTAATAATCAAATAAATGTAGTGAATACCATCAAAACAAGCATTACATTTTTTGTATTTAATATTTGTTTACTGCGAAAGATCCTACTTTCAGCAGAGGCCTGGGGAGAAATGCTCCAGATGCATGTGTTTGGAATGTGGGAGGAAACTGGAGCACCAGTAGGAAATCCATACAAATGCAGGGAGGACATGCAGACTCCACACAGAAGACAGCCCAGCTGAGAATCAAACCAGAGAACCTCTTGCTGTGAGGTGACAACATTAACTGTTGCACCACTACACTGCCCAAACTAGCATGTTCAACATCATAACATAAAAGGCATGCACATAGGAATAATTTCTTAGAGATATAAAGACCAAGCTGTATGTTAGGACAATTAAGATCTGCAACTAAATTTCTATATATTTCTCTCAGAATCAGTGTAAAATGAATACTAGAAGACAGAAGGCAAATTATGCCTATGACAAACAAATACAAGTACACTCATATTGCAAAAGACATGGACAGAAATTAATAAAATTTTCACTCCAACTAGAAGAAAAGTTAAAAAACTGAAATCATCATCTCATCTCTGCTACACTTCACCTTCTGTCCTCATCTCTGACCCCTACCACCCCTTCCACCTCAGAAAAAAAATATCACTTAGTGGAGTTAACAGACTTATAGAGTACAGTAAACTCTCAGTTAACCAGCACCCATGGGGATTGGTAGATGCTGGATAACTGTAGTTTCTTTTTGCTTGAGAGTTCCTATTAAAACTAGGAATGACTAATACTGTACCCTGTACTATTTGTTTGGTTTGGCCTGTTCTCAGGTTAAGGAGAGAGGGAATTTATTCCTATCTTCCTTTTTAAAACTCTAAAGTTCTAAAAGCGTAAGGTATGTTTCTGTGTGAGGGGGGATAGAAGGTGCAACACATGAACATTGTACTGTATTTCTTCGATATTTTTTTGATGGTTGCTTGACAGTGCAGGTTGCTTGAGTTCCAGTTAACTGAGAGTTGACTATACCTTCCCACACCATCTCTGTCTTTTAATAGTTTATTAAACATTCCTTCACCACGTATCCTTTTTCTTTAATCTATTCATTTCTCAGAGCAGGTTTCCTATGCAGTATAAAATTGTTATTATTATATTGCTACCAAAATGTTGACACTTAACATACATACATTAAGTAAGAGTATGCGTGCTACAGTTTGCTAGTTGTTGCTTTTTAAATTGAAAAATTGCTTGTGTGTGCCTTGCTTGCTTGAAATGGCAGCCCTCATTATAAAGATACCCTGTGACACCAAGGTCATGGTTGATAAAAAGTATAATATGAAAATGACAAAATGGAACTTGGCTCATTTGGAGGAATGGGCAAATATATTGTACTTTAAAAGTAGTGCAAACAAGTCTGACTCTGTGGTGAAAGGGAATGCCTAGACTATGAGCCAGTTCATTTGGTGAATAGTGATTCAGTCACTGGAAGAGGTCAGTAGGGTCAGATAGGAGTAAGCAGTTTACAGCAGCTCACTTATCCTAGGGACAATGAATTGGTAGTCCTGCTTGGCTAACCTGCTCTTGTGTAAGCAGAAGCTTGCATACAGCCAATGTCCATAGGAGCAGGGGATGTGGGCTTGGCAGTCCCAAGCTGTTAACAGTAGCACACACATGTCAGCTAAGGACATTGGATGTCCCTGCAATGACATGGATGCCCACATCAGCCATCAAGGGTGAAGTTAAGACCAAATAGCAATGCCCCTCATGATTGTCTGTATGACTGCCATAACACAGGTTGCTCTCACCCCTGTGATGGGGAACAAGTAGGCAGTGGCAGCAGCTCAATTATTGGTGGGCATGGGGGGGGGCAGAAAAGGAATGTAGGAAAAAAAAAAGAATGAATGCGAACAAGTACACAGAACAACACACTAAAAAAGTCAAGTGTGCTCAAAAGAAATTTAGGAAGTAAAGCATTCACAGTAAAATAAAAAAAAAATAAAAGGGTATATGTTATTATTAATGGGAAGAAACCACTGTAAAATGATAATAAAGAAAAAGATGATAATCTACAGAACACAAATAAAATTGGAACTTATCATTTTAAAATTATCCTAGCTAAATCCTCTCTGTAAAAATGCGCTCAGTTTAGCAGATACCCCCACAGATCTCAGCAAAGTTTTAGACAGGGTCAAGGCTGTTCAGGAATCATAAACACGAGACAACCAAAACTTATCATGATGCACTTTAACTTAACAAATCCATTGAAAGTGCTGCTTAAACAAAATGTAAATCTATCCCTCTATAGTGATTGGTTATGTTTTTTCATTTTTGAGAGTTTATTCAGTACATTCTTATGGCTATATCATCAGGGTATATACTCCGATGCTTTCACAAAGCTGGAGTTATCATAACATCATTAAATGCCATGCATTTTTTACAGCTGCTAACATAAAAATACATTTGACAAGGGAATACGTTTGATTACAAACAAGTTAATTTAATGATTTTTTTTTTTAATCAGGTGCATTACCAGCTTAAGTGAGTGACTAGTATATGCAAGCATTTATGCATCTGGAAAATGTGATGAGTTTAAAAAGCATTACCAGATCCATAATTTTTAATTAACAACAAATCCTGATGGTGTGATACAGCCAAAGGACATGTCACAATATGCCATGACAAACAGAAAGGATTCAGTCTGCCTCTGATGGAATTGACATGGTAGTGGATTGTGTGAAGTAAAAGCCCAAATGTGTGAATAACAGCGGTAAGTCTCATAAAGGAAATGACTCACCCATAGTACTTCATTAGGCAGCTGGTCTTAGAAAGGAGCATGCAACTTAAATAACAAAAATTGCGACTAGCTATCTAGTTAGGTTTGCTTGGCAAGTAGGAGGCATGTTTTGTATGGTATGAATGGAGCAAATAGACTACAAGGTCTGGGGGAATGAGGACTGGGAATTTAGGGTTTGGGAGGCTACTTTGATGCTGCCACTGATACATGCTAACACAACATTATACCGAATTGGGAAGCCAAAATGATTACCTCAAGTCACCCTTCACACAAGTGTTTATCAAACTGTTGTCATGTTTCTGTTATGTCAAGTATGTCGAATCTCTGTTGTAGGAGAACTTAATATTCATTTTTCAGTGCTCTCAGATCACACTCATTGCTATAGCATTCTGGAGCACAAAATTGACAGTGATCTATATATCTGTATGTCCTACTCTGACATACTGTCTGCTAAAAGATGAGATTTTGTACACTATTTCACAAATTGTTCACTATAGTGTAAACATCTGTTTATTTCCCCAGTTTAAACAAATAGTTTTCTTTACTTGAAAGAAATACATTTTTCTTTACATTTTCAGAAAAAATAGCTGTTCAGTAAGCCTTGTACCATGTACCTTAGCACACATTTTTGCATGCACTGGAATATTGTAATGTAAAAAATGTCAACATGTATGGTACATTTATGTGTATGTTCCTAAAGTACTACGCAGTAAATGGGGAACCAAAGACATTACTGCAACCCCCATTGTTGAAGCTGGCAGGATTTAGCACCTGCCTGTAAAAACACACACACAAGGCCTTCTGCTTCTATCTGTAGCAAGTGCTGGAACTCATAAAACAATTTCATACCTCTATGCTTCCAGAACAATAATTAGTTCACCCCAAAGATAATACACAAAGTTTACTAGTACAAACCTTGTGTCTCTGGCTGCATTGAAACTTGTGAGATAGCAACTTTATGGCCTAGTCTATAAAGTGATGTAATTTCAGATATTTTTTTAAACTTTGCTGGACTGAGGTTAACCTCCTGTCTGCCAGTTTCCTCTATTAAAACATATACATTTAAACAGTTGCAATAGTGCATGTAATTTCTGTTCCCTTCAGTAGGGCACACTGTGGATACATTTCAAACACAAGCACTTTAGAAATACATTTTCAACACAAACATCTGTACAAATCAGTTTGATATACATATGACATACAGTTCTAATACATTTGTAACACCAACATCTTGTAAAAATCAGTTTGATATTCACAAATGACATATAAGTATTTACAAAATTCCAGCTAGCTGTGCTGGCAGTACCTTCTTTTGTCACCCCCCCCCCCCTTGAAGATTCAAGCTAGTTTTTCAAGTGACCCTTGAGAAACGTTGTTTGAGACAGATGCTCCTATCTGGGAATACTTTACCCCATACCCTGTCTTGAGAGCCCATCTCCCATCTGCATTGACATTGCTAACTCCACTGTGGTGCTGCACTGTCATATCATATCATATGCCTGCAACCCTAGGCTCAACCATAGTAACCTGGGATTTTTCTGGCTGGCTGGCTGTAGCCATGGATCCCCCTCAGACTCCTCCTGCCTTCTACTGAAAATACTTAGCACAGGGACCTCCCTATGATGGTAAGGCTTCATAATGTTAACATAATACAATTTGTGCCCTTGTCTCCTGCCTAGCAGTTCTACCATGTAGTTAAAATCCCTGACCTTTCTTACCACTTTGAAGGGTACATCCCAAGCTGCCTGCAGCTTATTGTGCCTGATAAGAATGAGAACAATAACCTGCTGCCCCATAGCATACTCTCCAACTTGAGCATTCCTGTCATACAGACCTTTTGCTGCTGTTGGGTTTCTGCCAAGTTCTCCTGGGCCAAGTCCATGAGTTGCCTGAGCCTTGTCCTGAGGTTTAGGATATATTCCACAACAGACTCCTTGAGGGATTCACACTCACCCTCCCACTCATCACAAATCAAATCTAGAGGTCTCCTCACTCTGTGCCCATGCAGCAACTGAAAAGGTGAGAAACCTGTGGATTCCTGGGGTACCTCTCTGTAAGCAAGCAACAGATGGGACAAATACTTGTCCCACTCACTCTTAAACTGCCCTGCAAATGCCTGTAGCATGGTCTTTAGTATAGAGTTTAACATCTCCACAAAACCATTCGTCTGGGGATGGTAGGGGTGGTCTTTAGGTGCTTCACCCCCCCCCCCCAATGCTTCCACAGACAAGCTAGCAGGTCTGACATGAAACTGGCACCTCTGTCAGTCAGTATTTTATTGGGGAAACCTAGCCTGCTAAAAATCTCTAACACAGCATTTGCCATCTTTTCTGCCTCAATTGAGGACAGGGTCACCGCTTCAGGGTATCTGGTAGTATAACCTACTACCACTAAGATATACTTCTCCCCTGTAGAAATTGGGGTTCACAGAAGGCCCACTATATCCATATTTACCCTCTGAAATGGTTCCTCAATTACAGGCACAGGCATCAAAGGAGCTTTGACCTTGTCTCCTGCCTTGCCTACTTTTTGGCACTGCTCACAGGTTCTGCAGTACCCTGTTACATCCTTTGCAATCCCAGGCCAATAAAAGTTCTGCATAATACGTCTCTTCATAGGATCATAGGAAGTTACTAGGCTATTGGCACTGAGGCCCTTATAAGCCAAGCCAAGAGTTTTGCCCATTTATAGTCAAATCAGCCCCCGATGCCCCTGTCCAGCATTCATGGAACTCTTTATGCCTATACAACTTGCAAAGGGAATGTCATGGGCTATGGCTAGAAGTGCCAGATGGTAGGCACTAACAACTTCTGTATTCTCTCACCCTCTAGCCTCCCACAGGGGTCCATTCTCCACACAGCAACCCCTTGTTCCAGTATACAGAATCTCATTTTCCTTGAAAATCAGGCACCTCCCTAGCTACCTTCCTCAAGCCTTGAAATGTAGGGTTTGAGAGCTGAGCCTGTCCCAGCTCTCTCTTTGTAACCCTTCCCAGCTCCCCTTCCACAATAAATCTGGTATCCTCTGCCAGCGATGTCTCACTGTCACCCTGAGTACTACTACTCACCTCTTCCCTTGCAGTCAGTCTGTCCAAGGGAACATCAGTACCCACCAGCAGCTGTGGCTCACCTTCGGTCTCACTGCTACATGGTAGCTTCCTCCTTGAAGTAGCCACTTCATCAGTCCTGGCTTCAATTGTCCAGTCTGTCTGGGTACCCCCAGGCTACTAGACCCACATGCCTGTCTCCAGGACTGACTGCGTGTAACTGCATGCACACAAGGTACTGCATTATCAAAATCATTCCCTATCAAAACATCTGCAGTGATATCCTTAAACACATCTACTTTCTTGCTTCCTTTTCCACCCTCCAAGTCAAGGTGAACCCTAGCCAAAGATATTTGAAATGGGGTCCCTCCTAAAGCTCTGACTGGAGTAGACTACCCAAGTAAGTAATGCTTCTTTTTAACCATTGCAGGCTTCACAATGGTTATGTCAGAGGCTGTGTCTCTTTCTTAGTAGTGGCCTGTTTCCCACCTACTAAGATAGGACATAACCTCTTGTGATAGTTTGGTACCCTTGTTGTCTCCAGACATCTTACCACTGGCATTCTGTTATTCCCACTTGCTGGCTTCCCTAACTTTTGTTCCCCACTTTGCCTGCTTGGACAGCTATATGCTGCATGGCCCCACTGGTTACATTTAAAATATTTAACCCTTGATTCTGGCCATGTACCTGAACTAGTGGCTTCCCCTGTTACTGGTGGACTCTGTTGGAGCAGTTTAGGCTGTCACCATGAGTTCCTTTATACCCATGTGCAGCACTGGGTGTCACTTTCCTGTGCAGTGATGCCCTGTTTGCAAGGCATAGGTCTCCTTTTTCTCTAAATCATCTGCGGTGTTGCATTCCCTATCTGCCAACCAGATTCTCATGTCCTCAGGCAAAGTGCTAAGGGATTGTTCCCTCACCAAAAGGTCTGCTATCCCTTCTAAGGTGGTGACCTGACACCCACTCACCCACCTATGAAAATAAGTGCTTAACTTGGCAATATGTTCACACACACTTTCATCTGTCATGTGTCTATGCTCACAAAACTTTTTTTCTGTAAGCTTCAGGTGTCATCTTAAAGCATTCCAATAAACAATTTGTAACTGTATTATAATTTATGTAGTCAGTATCAGACAATTTAGAAACGGCAGTTACAGCTTTACCATGGAGTAAGGTGGTGAAGAACTGTACCCAGAGCCCTTGGTCAGCATTATACTGTTTGCATACTATTTCAAACATATGAATAAAACTATCAAAATTATCATCTTCTTGGTACTGTGGAAGAAATGTACTGACCTTTATTACTTCTAGGATATGATTACTCCCTTCCCCATTACCTACATGATCCTAGCGAAGAGTCAGCATCTCCTTTTTATGTTCCCTCTGCCTCTCATTTTCTTCAGTTTCCAGACATATCAGTCTCTCTGCTAATTCTATTTACATGTTTCTCCTTTTCTTCAGCCTCCAAATGCCACAGTCTCTGCTGATTCTAGTTTCAAATGTTTGGCCTCCAGTTCAAGTCTCTTTAACTCTGGACAGATTTTTAAGTCCCCTGAGGAAAAGTTGAACTGTCCATTTTCTGAGAGTTGTACATTCCCAATGCCAGTCTGGTTGTCTTCCTGATTGCTGGTCTGTGATGTAGCTGTGACTAAGGCTGTAATTATTTTCCATTCAGTCAGGTTGGCATGCACTGGTCCTTTGGCTTGGCACAGCTCGGCAAACTGGCTCCTTGTCAGCTGGTCATAATCCTCTGCTGAGATCCTTACCTACTCTCCCTGACTAACTAAGCTAACAAAAACTAAATAAAACTATTGTGATATGAAACTCTGAATGTTTACCATGTGGCTGCTTGAGAGTACATACACCTTCTTTAGTGATCCCTGTTTACAGGCTATAGGAGTTCAATATCCACCCCACTGAATCCCAATATGTGATTTGGTGATTCCCACCACTGCCAACCAGTATGTGATGTGGATATCCCACCACTACCAACCAAAAATGGGATGTGGATATCCAACAACTGCCAACCATTATGTGATGATCCACTGCCTCTGGGGCATTAATCAAGGAGCCTTAATCCTCACCACTGACACCAGAGAGGGACATTCACATGGAGGATAACAGGTGCACACACATTATTTCCAGATCCAGTTCTCTGCATCATGTACAAATTCTCTTAAGAGCACACAGAGACCACAGTCAGTCAGGGGCTGGTTTCTCCCTCTTTCTCCAGATCCTCAGTAAGACACCCACTGGTACAGCTGTAGAGTTTATATCTCAGCTGAGTGTCCAAGCCAAGGCCTCCAGCACCCTCTCTGTCCAATCAGTGCTTCATGTCCCTGCCCAAGTAGCTGACACACACATTCATTAAGATTTAATTTACACACACACACACACACACACACACACACACACACACACACACACACATACACACATGGGAAAGGCTAGCACAGGTTTACTAGCTATGATCCCCTCCTGCCCAGACTATAAGGTAGTCATGACTGCCACCAGACACTCCTGCCAGCTATCATAAGGCTCTTCCAAGGATACCCAATATACTGAGTGAAATTAATATTAATATAAATGGTAGTTTGACCAGGAGCAAGGCTATTAGGAGTGGCCCACCTAGTGACACCAAATAAATATGTAATTTTTCCTCAAAACTTAAATATCTCTACAAAGATCAGCCACAATGAAATGTTTTAATATATTTAATAATAAATAATAAAAGAACAAGAAAATACTAAGTATATATTCACAGTAACATCAGAGTTCAAATCACAGGTAATATTTAAAACAATATTGAAGGGCAGGCTCAGACAAATAAAGAAAAATAATATCTAAACTAAGCTTCACTATATTCCTGACTAAATATAAAAGAATTGCTATTCTATAATAACTTACTTAATGGAGCAAGGCAGATGGTGTGGTGAATGGTCTTCTTGTTGTCAGGCCCAAGACAGAATACAGAATGCTGTCTCACTCAGAGGTGCCTCAAAATAATATCTAAAATATTACTTTTGAGATAGCTTACAGAATTACATAATTTCTTGTCATCTGACTCAGGCACCCCCCATTGCTGGAAGCTGGGAGAATTTAGCACCTGCCTGTAAAAATACACACATAAGGGCTTTTGCTCTGATCTGTGGCAGGTGCTGGAAGTCATAAAACAATTTCATACCTCCGTGTTTCCAGAGGAGTAATTAGTTCACCCCAAAGACAATACAGAAAGCGTCCAAGTGCAGACTTTGCGTCTTTGGCTTCACTGAAACCTGTGAACTAGCATCTTTATGGTCTAGTCTATACAGTGATGTAATTTCAGATATTTTTTAAAGTTTGCTGAACTCAGGTTAATCTCCTGTCTGCCAGTTTCCTCTGTTAAAACATATACATTTAAACAGTTACAATAGTGCATGTACATTTCTGTTCTCTCCAGTAGGGCACACTGTGGATACATTTCAATCACAAGTACTTTACAAATACCTTTTCAACACAAACATCTGTGCAAATCAGTTTGATATACACATGACATACAGTTCTAATACATTTGTAACACCAACATCTTTTATAAATCAGTTTGATATTCAAAAATGACATATAATTATTTATAAAATTCCAGCTAGCTGTGCTGGCAGTATCTCCTTTCATCACAGGCAGAAATAATAAATAACATAAAATTAATACAACAATATAGGTTAATATCAACATACAGAAAGAAAAATTAATACAAAAGCAAATCAGTCTGCCTCCTTTATAGAGGATATAGTTTTTCCAAAAATGTTCTGTAATTTTTACTAGACATTCCTTTTTCTCACTATGACTAAATAATCAGTAAAGGCTCCCCTGAATCTATTCCCTACACTTTGTCCCAGGAAATTTTTTGGCACTGTATTTCTTTATTATACCTATGCCCTAAAATTTTATGGATTTTTTTTCTTTTGTAAACTGTAAAATGAAAAACTTTTATTTAAAATAATTAAAACAGATCATCCACAATCAGTCCTTGGAAACCATCATCAGGTCCTGTCTGCAGGTTCCTATGTCTCCATTAGAACATTCATTAAAAAACATCATTCCTGGCACAACTATTATTCTTACAACAATGGTATACAGGAAAAAATCTCAATAATAAATGGCCAACCATTCTGTTCTGTGAATGTGTTTATCTGTGGCACTGTTCAGCAGTGACAACAAAATGTAAAATGAACAGGGGAATTATCTGCAAACGGGGAAAAAGGCTGTCTGATACATGTTCATTAGGGAAGTAATAGGACATCAGTTTCACCAGTGCTTTTTTGTATCCTCTAGTTTTACTTGGCACATTCATTCCTACTGAATAATTAATTGACCCATTTGTTTGTTTGATAATTTACATACAAATGCAAATATATATATATATATATATATATATATATATATATATATATATATATATATATATATATATATATGCCCATACACACGTGTGTTTGTGTATAGTGTGTGTGTGAGAGAGAGAAAGAGATATGTGAAGCTTAGTAGATATATATACAGTAGATATATATAGAAATATGTGTGTACTTGAACTGATCTAAACAACATAAGTTTATTGGTCCATAGATGTTTACTAAGCTAACTATAAGGGCCTTTTTAAGCTTAGCCTCGCATCCCAAATCTCTGACAAATTCTGGTACCCTTGATAAGTATAAGCTGGGCATGTGCTGTGAAACTTTTACAAGCAGTGGTCTGGGTGATGAACCATTTACAGTCTGCCTGTGTCCATTAGAGACATAGGTTATTATATATACCAGCTCAGCGGTCACACAACAGTAAGGAAAGAGCAGAAACCCTGGCCTAGTATAACTTCAATTTTGTCAGCAATTTTCAGCTTAGATATTTTTCTTTCAGATTTTGTTGTTGTTGTTGTTGATCTTATGTTGTTTACATAATTATGTACATATATATATATATATGTGTGTGTGTGTGTGTGTGTGTGTGTGTGTGTGTGTGTAGCTATAGCAATATAGCGTCTACAGTGATGTCTAACAAATACAGACAACATAAAGTATTTGGAATTGAAATGTCTGCACATATGTACTGTTTTACAAGATGATAGAAAACATTTTTTAATGAATTTTACACATAGCAGTTACAATACTACTGCTATTTTATGCAGATTAGACAACATGACAGGAAGTGCATAAAACAAAGGAAATGCAGTGCAGTCATTACTGCATGCATGAAACAATTAAAACAGTCTTTTCAGCTGGCCACTCTTGATATAACAGTGTGTCTAAAAATACTACATTACTGTAAAACTCTTTCATGACATTTATCTACCCTTTTTTTTCCGTATAATATTTGCATTTAATAGCTTTGTTTGTCTATATCTGCTCAAGAGCACCTAGGCTTAATTAAACAATCCAAGGTACTTTATCTTGAGTCATACTTTAAAAACTATGAAGTGCTTGCTATATCTGGATGTTTTTTAAATTAAAATGTATACTGCCATGTTTTAGCTAAAGCAGTCATCCTTTCAGTCCTACTAAATGTCTTTGATAGTGTGACTAAGGCACTTTGTAACTTCTTCAGAAAGCAGGACGCTTAGTTAATTAGAGCTATATATCTAAGTTCATATGGTCTCTGGAGCTATTAGGAGCAATTTTCTAGGCAGTAAAATGATAAGACTATTGAAAGACATCTAATAATAGAATACAAGCATGTAATACTTCAATAAATGGTACTAGCAAAGGTCACTGTGCATGAAGCATTTCTTCAAGATCAAAGAAATCTGCAAATAAGAGTTTTGAAGGTGTTCAGCTGATGAAATGATCTATTACTCCAACAACACACTACATATATTAAGGATCCCTACATTAATGGCAGATATGATTAAGCTGGAATAGAATATGTTATATTAAATCTCATTATGAAATGAAAGTTTTTTATGATTATTATCAAGCATTTTCTATGTCACTAATTACAGAAAGTCTATCAACAAGTTTTTTGAAGAAAATAAGATGATAACTGAAAGCAACCTATTTAATATACAGTTGGTGATAGAATATGCATACAGTGCAATGAAAAAGTATTTGCCCCTTCCTGATTTCTTATTTCTTTGCATGTTTGTCACACTTAAATGTCTCAGATCATCAAACAAATTTAAATATTATAGAATGATAACACAAGTAAACACAAAATGTAATTTTTAAGTGATGATTTTATTTATTAAAGAAAAAAATATCCAAACCTACATGGCCCTATGTGAAAAAGTAATTGCCCCCTAAAGCTAAAAACTGGTTGAGCCACCCTTAGCAACAACAACTGCAATCAGTCATTTGCGATAACTGGCAATGAGTCTTTCATATTGCTGTTGAAGAATTTTGGCCCAGTCTTCTTTGAAGAAATGTTTTAATTCAGCCATATTGGAGGATTTCCGAGTATGAACCGCCTTTTTTAAGGTCATGCCACAGCATTTCAATTGGATTCAAGTCCAGACTTTGACTAGGCCACTCCAAAACCTTCATTTTGTTTTTTTTAAGCCATTCAGAGGTGGACGTGCTGGTGTGTTTTGGATCATTGTCCTGCTGCAGAACCCAAGTGTGCTTCAACTTGAGGTCACAAACTGATGGCCAGTCATTTTCCTTCAGGATTTTTTGGTAGAGAGCAGAATTTATGGTTCCATCAATCACAGCAGGTCATCCAGGTCCAGAAGCAGCAAAGCAGCCCCAGACCGTCACACTACCACCACCATGTTTGACTGTTGGCATGATGTTCTATTTCTGAAATGCTGTGTTACTTTTACACCAGATGTGACGGGACGCACACCTCTCAAAAAGTTCAACTTTTGTTTCATCAGTCCACAGAATATTTTCCCAAAAGTCTTGGGGATCATCAAGATGTTTTTTGGCAAAAGTGAGACGTGCCTTTATGTCCCTTTTGGTCAGCAGTGGTTTTCACCTTGGAACTCTGCCATGCATGCCATTTTTGCCCATTCTCTTTCTTATGGTTGATTCATGAACACTGACCTTAAATAAGGCAAGTGAGGTCTGCAGTTCTCTAGATGTTGTTCTGGCCTATTTTGTGACCTATTGGATGAGTCATCGCTGTGCTCTTGGGGTAATTTTTGTAGGCCAGCCACTCTTGGGAAGGTTTACCACTGTTCCATGTTTTGTCCATTTGTAGATAATGACTCTCACCATGGTTTGCTGGAGTCCCCAAGCTTTAGAAATGACTTTTTAACCTTTTCCAGACTGATAGATGTCAATTACTTTGTTTCTCATCTATTCCAGAATTTCTTTAGATCACTGCATGATGTCTTCCTTTCTGGGATCTTTTGGCCTACTTCACTTTGTCTGATCGGTTCTATTTAAGTGATCTCTTGATTCAACAGGTCTGGTAGTAATCAGGCCTGGTTGTGGCTAGTGAAATTGAACTCAGCTTTCCCAAAAATGTGATTAACCACACTTACTTCATGATTTAACAAGGGGGGAAATTACTTTTTTACATAGGACCATGTAGGTTTGGATAGTTTTTTTTTCCTTAATAAAATAAAATCATCACTTAAAAACTGCATTTTGTGTTTACTTGGATTATCTTTGTCTAATATTTAAATTTGTTTGATGATCTGAAACATTTGTGTGACAAACATGCAAAGAAATAAGAAATCAGGAAGGGGCAAATACTTTTTCATTGCACTGTATGAATTATGACGCCATTAAAAATCCATTGAAACAAAGCCAAACAAAACAAAGGTATACTTATTTACTAAAAATGTAAAAAGTGACTCTGGTGTTTAGCAGCTTTAGAATTGCGTTAAAGTATCTGTTACCTACTATGCAGACAGGTTCTGGATAAAGTATAACTGATATATAAAAGAACATGCATAACTAGCAATGATGAAAGAACAAGACGAGTCAACAGATTGATAGACAGATGGAACTTTAGCAGCAGCAAATCTGGTAAAACTTAGAGAGCAAATATTTGCATGGGGCAACTCTCAGATAATGCAATCAGTGCTATTAGTTTGGTTAAAGAAGAATGATATGAGGCAAAATTTGCCAACTTGACAGGTTTTCAATGGGCTCACAATTATGTACGTGATAATGTTCCAGGGTAAAAAAAATATCTTTTGAACGTTTGATTTACAAATGGAATTATGTTGTATAACACCAATAAAGGTATTCAGTTTGCAAGAAATGATTTGTCCACCTGAAGCAAAAGATCTCATTTCTTGCAGTGTTTTATTATGTCAGCTGTGCAAACAAATTAGAAAATAGAAGAAAAAAGGACTGCTAACCAAGATAAATTTTAATGAAAGTTACAGATGCAAATTATATTACATATCTTTAGTCTTTGAATAAACTGACCTAAACAGAACTCATCAATGTGTATTGTCAATGTTAACACATGAGTTTTATGTTTAAGTCAGATAATTTGTATGAAAGGACCTTGTCCTTAGCTGTCAGCTCAGCATGTATTTCTCACATTCACCAACAAAGAACAGCTAGCAGACTTTTTCAACAGCTGGTTTAACAAAGTGCTAACCTAAAAAGGCAACCCCCTCATGCTTAAACGAAGACTCCTCACTACTCAATCTGCCTGCCATATTTGCCCCACATGCAATCATTTTAAATAAGGTGCTCATACACATCATAAATCTTGGTAGCCTCTTTCCAGAGACTATCTGCCTTAGAGTCAGATCTATAGCAGTTCTAGCTCCATAATTTTAAAAACATCTGTCAAGGAAAACAGCACAATTTATCTACTTATATTTATAGCCGAATATTATTTTGATTTCCTGTAGTCTTCTACAGCCTTAAGTACTCAGACAATTTTTAATCATCCTTGTTAATGATCTCTGGCTAATCTCTGAGGATAATGTAGTCATACTTTGTGCAGAATACATGGTACTCAGCTTCCCTTCATCTTATGTGAGCCATATACAAGTTAACCTCCAGGTTGGGACTGATCAAACTGAAGGTTCGTTTAAAAAAAAACACCAGCAGCCAAAAGTGAGACAGAGAAAGAATATGATTGCTGAAATGTAAATTTTCAGGCAGAATGCATGGCTGATTAAGAAAAGGGTTATAATATTTTATTTATTTTTATTTTTATTTTACATTTGTTGACCGGGCTAGTCTGGCTGGATACATGTCCATTTTCAGCAGAGGCCCGAGGAGAAAAGCTCCACTATTTACTAGTAACTTACAATAAACAAAAAATATACAAAACATATAAGCAAATAAAGGAACATTATCATGTAGTATAGTAACAATGCAGAGGCAGTTTAACAAGAACTAAACAATAGTGAGGAATCATTATCCCATAATATTTGCAAGAGTAGGACTGCTAAAAAATGAAGAAGAGAGAAAATAGTAACACATAAAGAGTCTATAAATATTTACACCATTAACAAATTAGGATAAAACATGTTGTGCCGGGGCACTAGTTTTAGGATAGAGATTTGCACAGAAGTGATCAGCATCTAGGTTAAATAAGCAGGTGGGTCGCTAGGTGCACTACACTGGAGGGATAGAAGTAGTGATAGAGGCAAGTAGAAGTGAATGGAGAGGACTGTAGAAAGGGATTGTTTGCTGAGCTCAGTCAGGATTAGAGCAGGGGCATAGCCAGTGGGATTGAAAATAGTTTCTTAGTTGTTTTTTGAAAAGGTGAGATGAGCCTATACATAATACTTGAGGCTAAGGCTAGATCAAGATGTTGCAGGCAATGAGTATACAAGTCAGATGGCTTAGACACATTTTAAGGTCTACAGGAAACTAACACTCTTCATAGCGAAGGGTTTGCTCAGTGGCATTACAAGGAAGCAGATCACCAGTTGTCTCCTGTTCTCTCTTTTCTTCCAAGACAACAAGAATGGAACAAACTTAACTCTGAACTATTGGTTTACTTGTTTACTATTTTACTGATTTATTTGCTTTGTTAACTAAGTTAATGGTCTGGCTATAGACCATTTTCATCCACATCCTGGCCAGTGTGGCAGTTACAGATTTCAACATACAAATATATTTGCTAGAGAAAACATAATAATGACAAAGCATTCTAATAGGCATACACAGATAAAACTTAATAGCCATCAATGGAATCACCAGTAAATGAGAGAATAGCAATTAATTATATTCACAGATTACCAATAATATCACATTAGCATAGTAATAAAAATGAAATGTATACAGTCTAGATGTACTTGAAATATCCAGTGTGATGTATCACAGGGTTTGTTCTATAGGACTGCTGCTCGATGCTGCTTGATATTAGGTTTTAACCAGTGTCAAAACAACAGGACTTGTATTCACTGCTAAAATATTTAATTAGCCGCTCTTTAAACATGGTTAATTTCTGGATTTTGTTTCTAATAATTTGATGTAAAGATTTCCAAGCTACTGGTGCAAGCTTTGAAAAGGTATTTTCACCTATTGATTTGGGGATGTGTGGCCTTCACAGTAATATTGCTCTTTTGGATATGAGTGAAAAGAATAACTGCAGTGCCTGGATGCAATTAGTATTCTAGTGGCAGGCATAAGGAGCAGTTTAGTCATTTGTATGCAAGTCACTCAGACTACACGGTCTGTAGCTGAAACAAAAAAACTTAAGTATAACATAACGATCAGAGCATGAGTAGAGGCCTGGTCCACCTCTTAGTCTGCCAGTCCCTACAAGCTCTTGTGTTACTCAAATGAAAATTTCTCAAACCTAAGTGATCACTGAGATTGTCCTACAAATCTAAGGCTATCTAATAAGTTCCTACTGGTCAATAACAGCATTGGCAGCTCACAGCAAGAGGTTCTATAGTTTGGTTCTTGGCTGGGGCACCTTCTAAGCAAAGTCTACATGTCCCCCCTGTTTTCATATGGGTTTCCTGCAGGTGCTCTGGTTTCCTCCCACATTCCAAAGGCAATCAGCAGGTGGACTAGACACACTAAATTGGCCATAGGTGTGAGTGTGTGTGGCTGTCTGCAGTATGGAAGAACAACAGTAGAAGGGCTAGTCACCCAGTGTATAATCCTTAGCTCTAGGCAATTATCAGTTTTAAAGTGACACCCCAATTCCATGTATAAAAACAGAAAAAAGGGGGTGTGAATGGATGGATGGATGGATGAATGAATGAATGAATGAATGAATGGATCCACAGAATATCCAAATGTTTTGGTAACAAGACATTTTTAGTAAACAAATACTATGTCTATGGGACACTCCCCATATAATATTAGAATATTAGAAATTCTGTGAAAAGTCTGTGTTTTAAAATTACAACATGGGTACTGTAAGGAGCTGACACAGAAGAGGCGGGACTTGAGTAGCAACTGTCAGCTTGTCCAACTTTGAGGAGGAAACTGTGGCTGTAATACAATAAGCTCCTCAACTTCATTAATTGCCCAGTTGTACTGAGAATCACAAATCAAAGGCTACTCATGAGGTAATACAAATAATATCCCTATCATATGCAACCATTTGGGGAAGTCAGGTCACAATGTGGAAACACAGGTGCAGAAAATAAAAAAGAAAAATTCCTGCTGCCACAATAGATGAAATCAGCATGATGGTGTGCATGGATGGGTTCTCAACCTGAAGGAGAATAAACGGGTCAATGCAGCTAAAACTGAGGCTTGATAGTCATGTCAGATTGGACCAAGAAAAATAATTGAAAAACTGCACCAAAAAATATTTGCTTAGGGTCAGCAACTGCAAGTATACGGACACTTCTCACCTCCATCGCATTTCCTTTCCTCTGGACAAAGCATGCCTCTCCTACACCTTATTATTTGAACTACCACCAACTAACTCAGTCCTTGAGTTATTATATCACATCTATTTGTGTCCTACTACCATAGTGAAGTACATTAATACAACAAACTATGTGTATCTAGCTAAATCATACACAATGACACAATTCACCATCATTTAGGAACACTGACATACATGCCTGAATTAGTAAACTACCTACTAACTAAATATGTTTTTTACCAGTTTTACATAAATAACTTTGACTAGACCTGTTGTACATTTGCATAAGGTAATATTCCAACAGTAATACACAAGCATGCATTCTAAACTATTGAACATATGACCTTTACTTACTAATTAAAGTGCAATTATGATGCATTTCCATGCCTTAGGCTATTAAATGAGTTTCTACCGGTTCACTCACATATACACATGATCCATTGAGTATGTATTACATTTCTTCTCCCTTTATTTTTAAAAAGAAAAAATAAACTGCAGTACATCACTGTAGTGTAAGCAAAATTCAAGAATACCACATGGCTAAAAATAAGCTTTCCAAGATTGTTCTGACCAAAACTCTGGTTATCAAGTGCAATAATTCATAAGTGAAGTATAAGATGTGTACAGCAGAATGCTCTGCTGTTTACTTGTTCCAATTGTAAGAGGCTTTGCTTTAGTCAGCAACTTCAGGTAATGAAAAGCTTTAGCCATGTGGCTTTCCATACCTAATAAAATACTGACATGTAAGGCACAGCAAAAAGCTTAGTAAATCTGTTACACTATATAAAATACAAGTTGCACTGGAAAGCAAAATGTCCACACTTATGAGAAAGAATCTTATCTTAAATTAGTCTGCTCTGCTGCTGAAGATGGATAAAGCCCTGACTATGACTCAGGTGACCCAGATTTTGTGGCTCAGGCACTTGATGGTGCAGGTTCCAACCTTGGAGGGGGAAGCATGCTAGGCTGTACTTCATTCATTCATTCATTCATTATTTATTTATTTATGCGTATGTTGACTAGGTTAGTCCTACTAGGCTATTGGTCTCTCTTCATGAGTCTCAAGGTAGTATTTATTCTACTAGGAGAAATTTGCCCAAAGCATCAAGTGACTTCCCCTACTCTTGGTAGTAGAGGGAAACATTTGTGTGTGACACAACAAACTTTCTATTCCTATTCCAGGCACAGAGGTGGCATGGAGAAACAGGGAGAAAACATGGCTGATTTAGCTTGTAGTGAAACTGTAATGAAAGTTGATGACAATGTAGCTGAAATGGTCGAATCTCTACCAGAAGTATTTTTCTGATGATGTGGGTGCAGAAAAAAACAGTGACACTGGAGAAAAGGAGATTGTGAAGGAAAAAGAGATTGTAGCTGAAACAGAGATGGATTCAGGGGAAAACATTTAGAGGAAATTGTTTAAATGAAAGACATTTACCTCTGAAAAATGCATAATTACAACCCTCCAATCAGGGGGGGTGGGGGTTATATTATGATTATTTGGAAGAAATGGTAAACCAAAGTGAGCCAGAAAGTGAAGCAACCATTTCATGGAGTGACATCATGGAAAAAATAGAAGAAGAAACTGTACCAGAAAAAAGTTCCAAAGACAAAAACGTATGCACAAACTGCTGAAGAAACAAAGAAGAAAGAAGAAATAAAATAAAAAAAAAGAAGTACACAGTATGTGTGAGCAGTAAACAAGAAGAAAGTTTGTATAAGTATAAGGTTTGGAATTCTGTCATAGCACCTATGGGTGTCAAAGCAAAAGAGGTAAGAGCATTTATTTTAATTAATAAAGAGACTTTTTGTGACTTGATATTTGAGACTGGGCAGGCCATGGAAAATGTTTTGGGTGCATATGAACAAAAGAAAAATATTTATCCATGGTCAGAACATGTGGTGCAAGCTTTCAGCAGAAAAGCAAAAAAAAAAAAAATAATGATCCAGTTTAGAACTGAAGTTGAAGCAAAAAAACTGAAACAACATTTATTAATTATGTGTAAAGAAGTAATGGACACTGCAAAAATATATGACAAAAGCAAGCTGTGGACTGTGAGATGGGAATGTGGAGCAATACTGAAAATGGAAAAGGATAATTTATTTATTTTATTTATTTATTTTATTTTACATTTGTTGACCGGGATAGTCCAACTGGATTAATGTCCATTTTCAGTGGAGGCCCGGGGAGAAAAGCTCCAAGGTAGACAGATAAGTAATAACAAAGAAGACATATAACAGATGACATATTAACAAATGACATACGCAGACATGAAATAGACCATATTACAAGTTTGAGTTACCCCTGATAACAGTCAGAGGACAAAATAACAGTAATTTGATTAATAGATTATATACATTCATGGTGAGAAATAGCCAGGCTTGTTACAGTGGCAAAGCCAGTTTAGTGCCAGATGTTGTTTGAGTTTAGCTTTGAATTGAGATAGGGAGGAGAGCAAAGTAATGTTAGCTGGAAGGAGTTTCCATGCTTTGCCTACAGAGTTTGCAAAGAGGGAGTCACCGGCTACATTGTTAATTTTAATTGTCTTAATTTGTAGTCTGTTTGAGGATCGGAGCAGTCTTGGATTGTTGTGGGGGGGGGTGATCATATTTTAGGAGCTGGTGTGTTATCTGGATAATAGAGGATTTTATTAGCTATAATGAAAAGGTTACATTGGATTAAACTGGGAAGTGCTAGCCACCCAAGCTGTTTAAGGTTGACGCAATGGAGTGTTCTAAAAGGTAGGAAAGTGGCAAACCTGGCAATGTGGTTGTAACAGATTTAGAGTCTATTAAGTACAGTTTTATTTAGATTAGAGAGAAGGGGGATGCAAATAAAAGTGTTGAAAGCAGGTGGGAGTGAGCTATGGTAACCATTGCAGGAGGGGTTAGGAAGGCTTTTATTCTATACAGTGACCCTAGTTTTTTATTGATGGTTTTGATCATTTGGTTTACATGAAGTTCAAATTTTAGGTTATTATCAATTATTACTCCTAACAGTTTTGTAGAGGAGTCGGGGGTGGTTATTGTGCCATCTTTTGCATTTATGGTGAAGGTAAACAATGTGAATATTTGTGTTGAAGAGAATAACAGCAATTTAGTTTTTGGGGGATTTAGCAAAAAACGACATTTGGAGAACCAGGTTTCTATAGAATAAAAGTGGATTGGGTAACAGACCTTAATTCTGAGGGAGATGTGGCTGAGAAAATCAGGGTGGAATCATCAGCGTGTTGGATACAGCTGACATTCGGGATGACTGTATATAGGTTGTTTATAAAGATAGAAAACAATAGGGGTCCTAATATGGAGCCTTGTGGCACTCCAAGGGTGTTAGGTAATAGGTTGGAGAGCTTGTTCTGCCAGAGGATAGCCTGCTGCCTCCCACTGAGGTAGGATTTAAACCATTGAATGGCACTGGTATTTAGACAGAATGATTGCAGGTGTGAATCAAAAGTTGGTGATCCACCATGTCAAATGCCTTTGAAAGATCCAAGAAGAGAGCTGAGGATATTTGATTATTGTTACGATAATTATTAATGAAATTGGTGAATGCTAGTAGGGCTGTGGTTGTGCTGTCGTGTGGACGGAAGCCATGTTGAGTATCGGCCATGAGATGATTCTGAATTAAGTGTTGCATGAGTTGTTTGTGTATACATTTTCCATAATCTTAGCTAGTGGAGAAAGTATAGCTATCGGTCTGTAATTCGAGAATTCAGTGGAGGAACCTCCTTTATGTAGTGGGATAACATAGGATGTATGGATGTACCTAGTATTATTAATAAGAAAAATAATATATAGACCGGACCACCTAGGTCAGTCGCTTCACTTTAATTTAAAACCAAAAAAAAAAACAAATAACTAAGCGCTATTGCCAGGTACAAATCTGGCTTCTTCAGAGTCATTTGGTTAATCAACAAATAAATTTTAAATAGCAAACAACAGAGACAAGAACCAATCAAGTGTGTTAAATTTGTGACATCATACAAATATATTTCCCATTTAAAGAAACACCCATAAAAGTGTAATAATAAAGTTAATACAGCATCTAAATCATATTTGCCAAGTATATATATAAAACTCTAGAATGACATAGGGGTTAAAAGGCAGGACAAGATAATTATAAAATATTGAAATATTAAAACCATTGTATTACAAATATAAAACAAAACACAGCCTAACCTTTAAATCTTGTTAGCCCTAAGTTAAGATGGGCATTAGGGTAGTCATTTAACCCAGGTAAAGTCAAAGCATTTAATCTAAGCTGCCATTGTAATTCCTTCGCTTCTACTTTGGTATTAACATCCCCCCTCTTTCATTACTACACACTCTAGCTATCAAAAAAAATAAAAACTTTTTAAAATTCCCACAGTTTTTACTGTGTATGTAAAGTGCATTTTACTCATTCTTGTTTTTAATACATCTCAGATGTTCCGAAATTCTGTCACGCAGCCTGAAAATGGTTTTGCCAACATAGAAGCCATCTTAAGCTGTGCAAGTTGCCACATAGACAAGTTTGGTACTATTACAATTACATTTACCAGGGCATGAAATAAAAAATTTATAATCCTTTACACATAGATAAAGGCCATCATTAATAAATTTACAATACCTACACATACCACACTTGGTCATTAATGAAATATTATGTTTCCTCTCCGTGGGATTACTCTCAAGGATGTTTTTTAAATTCTTACCCCTACCATAGACTATTTGTGGTTCTGTACCTAAAATGTCTTTTGTAGTATTGTTTAAACAAAATCTTCATCCATTTTTTAAACTGGAAACAAGTTGGGGAGCTATTGAATTGTATTTCAACACAAATACATCCCCAGACTTTTTGGTATCTACCAGATCTTGCATCACCAATACTTCATTTCTTAAAATTGGGGTGTAGACCTTGTCCCTTTCTCTCATAATCTCTTTTTTAACATTTAATAATAACTTAAGGGGGTACCCCCTCTCAAGAAACATGCCAATCAATTTAAACATTTCTTCATTAAAAACCATATTTTCACTAACTAGCCAAAATGTTCTCACCATCTGCCCCTGTATTATACCTTTTCTTTCATTGCAAGGGTGGCAACTATCAAAATGTAATGGTGAATTTGAATAGGTATCCTTTCTATAAATAGTGCTACACAGCCCTTGTGGTGATTTTTTCAGGGTAATATCCAAGAAATTAATCTCATCTTTGTGCCAAGTGTACGTGAACTTAAAAATGTTTGTCGTACCATTCAGGTATTCAATAAACTCACTAATTTTGGTGTCCTCACCTCTCCACAGGTTGAGTATATCATCCAAAAATCTATTATACAACAGGATATTTTCCATATATTTGGATGAAAAAAATAAAGGAATTCTCCCAATAAGTAGAACTAGGTTTGAAAATACAGGGGCACACCTAGCTCCCATCGCCACACCCATTTTTTTGCTGATATATTTCCCCTTCAAAGCTAAGAAAATTGTTTTTTAAAACCAGTTCCATGAATTCTACCAATAAATTTAATTTAGATTTTTCTATCCTATTGCTATTAAGTAATCTTTCATGGAACATGGTCAAACCTTGATCATGGGGAATCACAGTGAACAGATTATTAATATCCACAGTCAAAAAACACATAATTAGTTTCATTTTTGACAGCTCTTAGTTTTTCCAAGCAATGCCAGGAATCTCTTAAAATGTGTTCAGCTTCCTCAACTGCCCCCTTCGACCATGTGTCCACATAAGATGCTAAAGGTTCTGTTTTGGAACCGCCTGCTGCAACAATTGGCCTAAAGGGAGGATTATAAATATATTTGTGGACTTTAGGTATACCTGTGATGACGGGTAATACCGGGTGTTTAACTGTCAAGTAATTGAATTCAACCTCATCTATCATCCCTTGAAATAATGTATCATGCAGATACAAGTCAATCTTCAAATAGGCCCTATTAACCTAATTTCTAGATGCCCTGTAGTATGTCTCATCATCCTTTAATATATCATTCATCCTTAAACTGTAGTCCATAGTAGTCATGACCACCATCCCACCACCTTTGTCAGGTTTCATAAACCTGCATCCTCTATTGTTGACAAGGTCTCTCAAAACAACTCTTTCATCATGGGTGAGGATGTCATAACATTGTCTAGTTTGATTTAAAATTTTCCTAAAGTCGCCCTCAACACATCTTTCGAGGGCCAATACCTCAGGATGTGGTGAAGGGATGAAAGTACTTCTTCTCTTTAAAGACAATGCATTATAAACCAACTGCTTATTGTGACCAATAGACAAAATGTACATTTTTAGATTCAACTGTCTCATAAATAATTTTAAATTAAAAAGAGATGGTTTCTACACTGGCAAAACCATTCGCAGGATACGTGACAGAATTTCGGAACATCTATGATGTATTAAAAACAAGAATGAGCACAATGCACTTTACGTACACAGTAAAAACTGCGGGAATTTTAAAAAGCTTTTATTTTTTGTGATAGATATAGCGTGTAGTAATGAAAGAGGGGGAGATGTTAATGCCGAAGTAGAAGCAAAGGAATTACAATTGCAGCCCAGGTTAAATGCTTCGAATATACCTGGGCTAAATGACAGCACTACCCTAATGCCCATTTTAAAACTTAGGCCTAACAAGATTTAAAGGTTAGGGTGTATTTTGTTTTATATTTATAATATAATGGTTTTAATATTTCAATATTTTATAATTATCTTGTCCTGCCTTTTAACCCCTATGTCATTCTAGAGTTTTATATATATACTTGGTGAATATGATTTAGATGCTGTGTTAACTTTATTATTACACTTTTATGGGTGTTTCTTTAAGTGGGAAAAATATTTGTATGATGTCACAAATTGAACACACGTGATTGGTTCTTGACACTGTTTTTTGCTATTTAAAATTTGTTTGTTGATTAACCAAATGACTTTGAAGAAGCCAGATTTTGTGCCTGGCAAAAGCGCTTAGCTATTTGTTTTTTTGTTTGTTTTAAATTAAAATGAAGCGACTGACCTAGGTAGTCCGGTCAATTTATTATTTTTCTTTTTAAGTTGTGTTTGGTCCTTATGGACTAGTTCTGTGTTTTACTAGTATTATTAATGCTCATGGTAACAGGGGTTTTGTGAAATACAGGAATCAACCAAAGACTTTTACAGGGAAAAAATGATAATTTAATCAATGAATGTGATAAAAGATGTTGATTATGTGGTAAAATATGGGATAATGCAAAAAATGTGATTTAAAGTGCAAATAATGTGGCAATACTGGTCATTCATGGCTAAAATATGAAATGAATGTGCAATGAAATGAAAATGAAGTTATACAGGAGAAAAAGATAGAAAAGAATGTGTTATACAAGAAAATATACAAAAAGATGTGACTGATAAAGAGGTTATACATGAAGTTAAAGAAAGTAACAAGGAAAAAGAAACAGAGGAGACAAGTGAGGAAGAAGCTGGTTGACAAACAGTAAGAAATAAAAAGAATTCTATAGGGAAAAGAGTTAAAGAAAGGAAAAGAAAATTCAAAAATATAATGCTAAGAGAAAATAAGAAAGGAAAAGGATAAACATTTTATTATACTAACTGTTCTTAAAAGCTGAAAATATTAGCTTTAAATTTGAACAGTATGAATAATCTTATGTGGAGAATAGGTTTATTACCACAGTGTGCTGCAGTGGGTGCACATATTATTGTTTTAGAAAATGTCATATTATTAGGGGAAGAAAGAACACAGATTGAAAACTTTGGAATGGTATGGTAGTTTGGAACATGGGAAAAGAAATGGGCTCAGTTTTTTATATATATATATATATATATATATATATATATATATATATATATATATTATGTCAAGAAATCATTAAAATATTAGATGTAATTATAGTGGAAGTAGGACAAATTATGGTAATAGACATGAGGTGGAAAAATATGTGTATAGAATTATAGCTTTATATGCATATATAGTAAAAAACTGAGACAAGTGATATTTAAACATATTCTTGAATATGTTTGTGTAAAGACTGATGTTATAGTGGTGGGTGATTTTAATACTAACTTATGAAAAATAAGAGCAATTCTGGTGTTAAAATATTTAAAGAAATTATGAGAAGTGAAAAGTTAACTGTAATGGAGAATAACCACTGGACCTACAAAAGGAATGAAATTAGGACAGTAATTGATTATTTTTAATATCTGATAGTTTAAAAGTTAAAAAATGAATTAAGTATGCTGAATTTTTAGATCATGTGGCTATATGGGTTAAAGAACAGGAAAATGAAGAATATATAAGAATAGGAAAAAGGAATAAAGAGAATGAAAATGAATTTGATTTAGAAGAGAAAAAGAACTTATGGAATTATGGAAAAATCATATGAATATGTGAAAGTTTTATGAGAATTGAACTGTTTGGTCGCTTAATTTTAAAGAGAAATATAAAAATTGTTTTAGACAGTATAAGGAAGAAAAGAAGAAAAGAAAAAGAGAGATATAAGATATCAACTCAAGAAAAATTTAGAGACTTATTTGATAAGAAAAATTCCTTTTATGAAAAAGAAAGAGAAATATATAAAATGAATCAAATTAAAATTAACAACTTGCTATATAAACAAACATTTTGTTTACAAGGAAATAGAAAAAACAGGTAGCACAATATTTCAGTAAAGTAATAAAAGAATGAAAAAAATAAGAGAATTGAAAAATAAGGATGGTACGCAAATAAGAGAGCAATAAGGAATATATAAAATAATTAAAGAACATTTATTGGAATGATTTGTTAAAAGAGAAGAAAACTTAGAACAAATTTATACAGGTAAAATATTAAATAGCGAAGATGAGTATTTAGAACAAAAAATAACTATGAAAGAAGTGAATGAAATTCTAAAAGATATTATCATAAATTCTACAACAGGATTGGATGGAATTCAATATGGTATGTATAAAGAAATGAAAGAGTAGCAAAAATAATTTTTATAGAAGTTATGAATGAATGGTTAGAAACTGGAATTAAAGAGAAACAGAAATGTACAGGAGGTTATAAAATTTATACTTAAAAAAGGAAAAAAGAACAGATAAAAAATTGGAGACCTATAACATTGAATGATACAGATTACATTTTTATGAGAATAATAACAAAAATGTTACAAACAATGGATAGATTATATGACCAAATGTGTTCAGAAGAAAAAGAAAAGGAAGTCAAGTGTTATTATGGATAATAAGAGAAATAACTGATGATATCACAAATAAAAAATGTAGAAGCAAAGGTTATGATAGGGGATATAAGTAAAGCCTATGATAATATTCAATAGAAATCATTATTGTTGAATTTTGCTGGTGTGTAAAGTAAGCAAAAATCATGACATATAACAAAATCTGTTTATGAAAGAAACTATGTAAAATTAAATGTAAATGGCTAAATTGTTGAAGAAATAAAAATAAAATGTGGAATAATGGAGGGCTACCCAGCTAGTAGTATAATTTTCTCATTAGTATGTATGAATGTAATAGTAAAGGAAATTAATAAAATGTCAAGTAGTGGTGGAGACAAAATGATGAAGAAGTACAGTTGCCAGTAATGTATAATTATGCAGGTGATATTGTATTAATTATTACAAATAAATTATGGTGGAAGAAGTACATGAAAAATTAAGTATAAATTTAAAAAAATGGTTTAAGTATAAATAAAGAGAAAAGTAAAGGATCTGGTGTTGAAGGTATGATAGGAGTCATTGAGTTCAATGAAAAATATATAGATATATTAGGAATATTTGGAAGAATGAATACAGACAACAACACTGAGATAATGAACTCAAATACTGTTTTTGGAAATCATATAGATTTTCATATAGAAAAAAAGCACAATTGTTGAAAACCATGGTAATAAAAAAATTGCTTATGTTGCTAACATTTATATGATTCTTAATAAGCATGAAAAGTAACTAATGATGATTATATTTTCTTTCATATGGGACTCCAGACTGAATCCAGTCGAGAGGGATTCTATACATGAAAGAAGAGCAAAGAGGCTTAGGTTTAATAAACCCAATACTACATGCAGCATCTTTAATTTTATACAATGTATTAAATGGAATTATAAAGGAATATAAAAACTTGAAAGAAAGGATACCATATTATAAATACAAGGAACTATAGGAAGAAATGGAAGTTTAAAAAAGAAGTAAAAGCAATGTGACTGAAGAAATGAAAGAGTACCAAAACAAAATTTTGTTCTGTAAAATAAAAAAAGCATATATGTGAGAAAAATAGAAAGGAATAGTACTTAAGTATTATGAAAGCATTTTATTGCATTGATCTATGGAAACATTTAGAAATAGATAAAAAAGCCATAATTATGCAATATAATAATTAAAGAATGTAGTGATTTTTTATGGAGATTGTCTATTAGAAAATTGTTGGTTAAGGCAAATATAGATATCAAAAAAAACGCCAGCAACAGGTGGACTGCTGAAATAGTAGTTTAATAATAAACTACCAAAGCACCATAAAAGCTCCAAAACATACCGGTTTCGGCTTGGATTCAAACCTTGCCTTCTTCAGTGTATACCAATAGAGCAAATCAAAAAAGTGCTTTTATACAATATAAAATTCAGTGATTGGTTAAACAAAATTTTTGTCAAGCTCATGAATATTTAACAAAGTTGTATACCTTACATATGTATAATAAGATATAACAAAAATATACCCAAATGCATAAAAATGACATAAAAATAACATACCATGCTCAAAAATATACAACAAAAAAATAGGTACTTGTACATATATGTTTATAAATATTCATTGAGTCCTGGGTTAAGTAAAGCACCAAGTTTGGTAATCCATTTCTTTTCTTTTAGATCAAGTTTCTTATGCCAGCCACCTTTATTAGTTCTATCACCAATAATCTTATCAATTATTGTGAAATGAAATTGTGCCTTATTGTGTATCAATGTATGTTTATATAATGCATTAGATTAAGTGTATGTTAGTTAAGTATGATTGGATGATTTTCATCTACTTTCTAACTGATGATGATTACCTTTTTTGTTACTGTTATGAGTATGACAATGTTAGCAATCTCTTAACAAAAAACAAGAGATTATTCTGTTTGTTTCATCTCTATGTGAACACAGTTGACACAATATTAGGGTTTATATACCATGTCCCTTTAGTGGTCAAGTGAAATATAGACCAACTGTTATTATACAATCTAAAATTTTTTTCCAAATACTATGCTTTCTATGCTATAAAATTGCATTTGCATATTATAGTATTACAATTGAAATAATTGACATAGCAATTTATTGGTCAACTTGATCATTGGGTTGATGTGATTTATGAATATTAATATTATTTGAAATATTATATTCAGTTTTGTTGCAGTGCATACCATCTTTATATATACAAAAATCTTTTTTTGTAAATTATCTTTCAGCTGTTAGGGGGTTTATTAGATTGAGCATTTAAGGGATTGACTTTGCAAAGTGGGCTGATTACTTCGGTTATAGATTCACTTGAGTAACCATAGTGATACATTTATCACTTTGTTAGCTACTTTAGACACAGTCTTAAACTGTAAATTCACAGTTATCATTAGTCTTTTTACAAATTCTAAGGACTTCGTTGAACTATTTAGGTTTTGCAGTAAGGCCCATCTTTTGACTCTGGGACCGCTAAAATAAAATTTGTTTTTTGTTTGTGTTAATTCAAGTGTTTGGGTGCCAAGCATTTTGTTTGAGTCTAATTTTTGTTGATTTTACTATACCATTATTGTCCTGTAGATGACGTGGCTATAGGGTGCATTATTTATGCATCGATAGTATATGACCATTATTGTCTGTTCATTATTTAATGTAATTACAGGACGTGGTAATAATTTGAACAAAATTTATATATAAACTATGGATTTAAACAGAATACTTTTGGATCTATCAGCAGACAAGGATGATCTTGCACCTTTTGGTATTGGCAATGAATCCATGGCCTCTGGTAGTATTATCTCCATGAAGCCTGAACAAAAATGTGAAAAACATTTTGTGGAACTTAATAAAAATATGAAAACTCTTAGATCTAGTGTTTGGCACCACAAATTACTCAAAGCTTATTTGGCTAAGGGCATTTGTCCCAGGGGTCTCAGGGTCAAAATTCAACCCTTGGTGGGTGATCCTGATGAAAACTTAATGACAGAATGGGCTCGAATTCAACAAGAATGTTCAATGAAGTTTGATAGCTCTTTATCTGATTATTATACTAGAACTATTGATAAAGAAACTAGTCAAGTGTTAAAATCTATTGAGGAATGTAATCACTATCAAAGTGAAACTTTTTTTCCTGCTCTACTATTTAAATTGAGCACAGAACTATTGAGTTTTGAGACCATTTTGAAGGAGAGAAAAATTAAAAAATTTTCTCGTGACCTTTTGGACTATGAGAAGGGGCAACCTTTCTAAAACATTAGACATGTTAGATTTCAAGATGGGCATAACAAAAATAAAAATAAAAATCCATCTAATTTTAAAAGGAAACGTCCGCGGTCCATACTTAAAGGAAGTGGGAATAATGTTGAATCCACGGACTATGATACATCATCAGGGACAGACACGGAGACACAGTCCACTTTAGATTCCCCAAACCCCAAACGGAAAAACAACATATCCCCTTTAGGGAACACAGAGGGAGGAGGGGAGGTAGAAAGCACAGGAAAAGTTACAAGTCTACAAAACTTGATGCAAATACTGTCGAACAAGTAAACAATGTATACAATATTTCAAATATTGTACTAACAGCTGAACAAATATCACTACTCAATAAAGGACTATCTTTTATTCCGGGTTTTTTTGTGTCTGAGGACAATTTTACACAAGATTTATTTTCGTTTTGTAGATTAATGAATCTTAAGTTATTTTTTCAGGATAAAGAAGATGGTGAACAATCACAATTGGATTCTTTTAAATATCATACTTCATCATTTACACCTCCCATGCATCCAACTGTTAATTTATTTTTGCGTAGTGTATTGAATGAGCTACACTTTCAGTATAACCATTGTTTACCAATGCCCAATAATATGACTGATGCTGAAAAATCTTGTTTGGAAGAATTAGTACGTAACAAGGATTTGGTGATTATCAATGCAGACAAGGGAGGGGCAGTGGTAGTGTTAGATTGGAGTTATTATGACATTGAAGCATATAAGCAGTTGAATGATGTTCGGTATTACACAAGAATGCCACTTGACCCTACTCCAGTATTTAAGAAACAAATAGATGACTTCCTACATTCTGCTTTTGATAATGGCATCATATCCAAAAAAACATTAAACCATCTAACAATCTCTGACCCCATTAGACAATATATCTATTTTCTACCTAAAATACATAAAGACCTCTTACATCCACCAGGTAGGCCCATTGTGTCGGGTATGGGCTCACTTACAGAGCCACTTTCGGAATTTCTGACTATGTATCTAAAACCTTTACTATCTTTTGTGAGATCTCGCATACAGGACACTACTCAATTTTGGGGCATTGTCGATGATATGCAGTTAGATCCGAATTGGTGGCTCTGTACTTTGGATGTGAGCTCATTATATACAAGTATTCCACACTGGGCCGGACTTGATGCTATTGAATTTTGGTTACATCAATCCAACATGTATCAACCAGGATTCAATACTTTTTTGTTAAAACTAACTGAGCATGTATTGACCAAAAACGTTTTCTTCTATAATCAAGAATGTTTTTTGCAGATCAGTGGTACAGCTATGGGGGCATCTTTTGCCCCCATATATGCTGATCTATTTATGGCTTATATAGAACATATTATGATTTATGATGATACTCATAATCTGTTTTTACCGGATATAGACATCTGGCGAAGATATTTGGATGATTGCTGGATGGTGTGGAGATCGGATGTTCCATATCTTCTTGAATTTATGGAATACCTGAATGATAACAAATGGGGAATACAATTTACCATTACCTATGACAAAAAATCCATAACTTTTTTGGATGTTTTTGGTAACAAGGAATATGGATAATACTTTAAAAACTGAAACCTATAGGAAATTTCCCCAGTATAATACTATTCTCCACGCCTCCAGCTTTCATCCAAAACATATTGCAAAAAACATTCCAAAATCACAATTTATCAGAATGAGAAGAAATTGTTCTGATAATGTTAGTTTTGGTCATCATGCTCAAGATTTGTATAATAGATTTATGGATAGGGGTTATAGCTCAGGGTATGTTACAATGGCTCATAATTATGCTTCAGGTCTATACAGATCAAATTTGTTGACGTACAAAAAGAAATCTAACAAGACAAATATACTGCGTTTTACAACAACATATGGCAGAAATACTAACAACTTTATGAACATTATCAAGGGCAATTGGAATATACTGGAAGCAGATGTTAAAATTAAATCTATTATTCCCAATAAATGTTTATTTTCCTTTCGGAAAGGCAAGAATCTAGCGGGATACTTCAACCATTATAAACATCATTTTGAATCTTCTTTACCAAATGTATATCAAACAACTATTTTGGGGGATAAACTTATTGGTTGTTTCCCCTGTGGTCACTGTGTTAATTGTAAATTTATGGCAAAAACAAAAGAATTTACTAGTAGAAATAGCAATAAAGTTTTTGATATAAAATTTTTTGCTAATTGCAACACTGACTGGGCCATCTATATGGCATGTTGCAGTTGTCACTCATTTTATGTTGGGCAGACCTCTCGACCTGTTAGGTTACGGGTATCGGAACACTTGAGTGACATTAGATGCAAAAAAACATCTAATGCATTATATAAACATACACTGATACGCAATAAGGCACAATTTCATTTCACAATAATTGATAAGATTATTGGTGATAGAACTAATAAAGGTGGCTGGCATAAGAAACTTGATCTAAAAGAAAAGAAATGGATTACCAAACTTGGTGCTTTACTTAACCCAGGACTCAATGAATATTTATAAACATATATGTACAAGTATCTATTTTTTTGTTGTATATTTTTGAGCATGGTATGTTATTTTTATGTCATTTTTATGCATTTGGGTATATTTTTGTTATATCTTATTATACATATGTAAGGTATACAACTTTGTTAAATATTCATGAGCTTGACAAAAATTTTGTTTAACCAATCACTGAATTTTATATTGTATAAAAGCACTTTTTTGATTTGCTCTATTGGTATACACTGAAGAAGGCAAGGTTTGAATCCAAGCCGAAACCGGTATGTTTTGGAGCTTTTATGGTGCTTTGGTAGTTTATTATTAAACTACTATTTCAGCAGTCCACCTGTTGCTGGCGGTTTTTTTTTTTTTTTTGATATTTATTTATTCCATAGCCGTGCAACTCCCTACGTGCAGGAAACTTCATTTAAGGCAAATATAGCACACAAGAAAAAGCAAGATAGAATATGTAATAAATGTGGAGGGTTTGAGCATGTGTTTTTAAAATGTGAAAGAGTTAATAATTTTTGGAAAGAAATATGTAAACATAACAGGGTAAAAATTTTGTTACAATCTGAACAAATAGATATAGACAGGATATAATTTGGTTATTATGGTGCATGAAAACAGGAAGAAGTGAAGAAAATGGACAAAGTAATACTTTATATTTCATGGACTATATGGAATGAGAAACTAAATGAAATTAAATGCAATGGAAAATGGACTTTGACAAAGATTTTGGAGTAGATAAAAGAGTTGGGGGTGCTTAAATTGAAGTTTATATGTATGGAGATTTGCAAATAGATGTAAATAATGTAAATATGTAAATAATATGTAACATATACATAAAAAAATCCTTACTCTTTTTGATATCTGTCATAGGATCTTCTACATCCAATTGAGCTTCCACCAATTCAAGCTGATGGGGCCTCAGTTTAATGTCTTGTTCAAAGAACAACTCATTAATGAAGGTCTCACCCTTTTATGCTGCACTGCAGTGCCAGGTAGCCACTTTAATGCTTAGAAGGAACAGGCTAGGGAGTTGCATGAGCCAACCAAGTATGTATAGCCACTATGTGGATCCGGGACTGAGCACATGGTCAAGCCAGTCCTCATCTCTCCCACTAGTCTGATACACACACACACACACACACACACACACACACACACATACATATACTGTATATATATATATATATATATATATATATATATATATATGTATATATGTATATTATACACACACACACACACACACACACACACACACACATGTGTGTGTATGTGTGTATGCGTGTGTGTGTGTGTGTGTGTGTGTGTGTGTGTGTGTGTGTGTGTGTGTGTGTGTGTGTGTGTGTGTCAGCACACTGGGAGAGAGGTTGAGGGCTAGGAAAAATCTTGGAACCTCTGAAGAGGTTGACCCACTCCCAGTAGCTTACTCTTTCCTCCAGGTATAAGAAAAGATGAGCCAGTGCCCTTGACCTAGAAGAACTAATAAGTCAGTTAATTGGAGGTAGGGAGGCTTGATGAACAGAAGGGTATTAGATTAAAAAAGGTACATTACCTTTAATTAATCTACTAACAAAAACTTAAGTCAACATATTTCAGAAGGCAATAAGATGTCCTCCACTGGAGTCCTCGACTTTTCTGGATCTCAGCAAAATCAGAGCAAAATAACAACAATAAATCTAATATAGACCCACTTAAGCCTGTACTTCTACATCAGTTTATGTACATCTTCAAAAAAAATCACCTTCTTGAGAATCTGCATCCATATTCCATTTATCCACTGAAAATGACTAAAATGATTGGTAGTGTAACTCAACCACTGTTTCATTTCAAACAAACTGATCACAAATTTGTACCAAATAAGCAAGGAAAGATGTAACTCATTCAAAAAGTCATTCTTGTAGATTAGGTTCATAGATTATAACTAGGTCAGCTGCCCCCTAGAGGCCATTTTAAGAATAGCCAATTACCTCATGAGAGAGTCAAACCCTGCACCTTATGTTTGTGAGGTAAACATCTTAATATACTACACATCGATACATTATTGACCATTATGCCAACCTCCCATTCTTCACCCAGCTTTTCTAAAATGGTTAATCCTATTAAAGCTATACGCTCATCTTCCACAGATATGCTTCCATTTTGTCTTTCATATGCATGTACAGCAAGTCTTTAAAAAGTCTCTTTTCAGACAGCTATGTCCCATCCAACTGCCAACTGTGTCCCTTAACAAAAAAATAAAAATCTAGTCTTACAAGCAGATTCTAAAATCATCTAATCAACAGGAGTCAACGGTGTTTTAGGAAAGGTTCTAAGAACATGACTGCAGTTTATTCTGTTTAATGCAATTTGCTGAAATATGGACTGCTAACTAGTGCACTTTTCATTGATTTAAAAAGAGCTTTTGAAATAGTAGATTACAAAATCCTGTTTGATGTACTACCAAACATACGTTTTGGAAATGAACTAATAAATTTACTCCATATCTACACAGAAAAAAGATGATTCTATATTATTTGTAGCAGGTTCACTTTTAATATTACTCGGCTGAAAGCAGATTACACTAGCAGTCCAACTTAAGACTTTTTTATTTATTTATTAACAATATTTGATAGGAATGTCTACAAATAAACATTGCAGCATTTGTAACTAGTATAACATCTGAAAGAAAGCGTTCTCTACAATAACTGAGTAAAAAAGATCTACAATGAAATTAATGATCTGGTTCCATTCTAAAAAGCTAAATATAGACATAGTTCATGTTACTTTTTGGACACATACCAAAAACTGAAATATATCAGGGCCAGCTGGTTGGCAGACCTTGCTGTACATGAGTGTGCCTAGGGTTGAAGGGCAGAGGTAATCCTTGCAATGACTCAGGTGCTCACATCACCACAAGAATCTAGGCTTACAGCCATAAACCAATGCACCCTCAGTTTCCAGAACTTTTGTGAGGACAGAAATGATCGTCATGGCTGCTAGACAGCTCTCACCTCTGCACGATACAGAGTACGTCTGTAATGTGGGGGAATGGAAAGGCTTAGCCTGATTGGGGAGGGCCAAAATACAGACAATAAGATAAAGAAAACAACAAAACTGAAATGTTCTCAACTAGTCAAAACAGGAGCCGTAAACACAAACATTATCTGAGTTTAACAACAAACTAAGCTAGATAATTTGTTGGAGCATTTGTTTTCATTTAGCTGCTACTACAAAGATACCCATGTGACTCTTGTAACCAAACAAATCAAAGTCAGCGATAACATTAGTAACACACAAACAAGTGAAGTAAGGATAGCAATAGCAATTAGGATTCTAATTTCTAAGCTACAATATAGCCTTGCACATACATCCTTCCACACATCACTTAAAACTTAAGTTATCCAAACCACTAAACATAAAACACAAGAGTTACTACTACCCCAAAGGAAAGCAAGTACGACTGCCTGACATTTGCTAAATTAACTGGTTCACACTTACAGAAAGAGCTCATGTTATAAAAGGCAAATGAGAAGAATATAAAGCAAGACACTATACCAAAGAAAATAAGTCCAGGTTTAATAGTATTACAAAAGCATGGCCCTAAACTAAACCAAATGAAAGCAAAGGAAGAAAGAGTAGTAGGGAGTAGAAGTTTCTAGGTAAAACAGCTTTGTTATTATTAATACAAGCCAACAATTTGTGAGGAAAAGCAAATAGGAAAACGAGACTGTGAGGAGGAAAATTTGACAGCTGAGCAGAACTGTTCCTCAGGATGAAAACAGATCTATCATATTTATTCCGCAGTTCACAATGCTGTCTCTTTGATTCCAAATGGAAATAAAGGATGTGATAAATAAGCTGCCATTCAAATATGGAAGTAATCTATATGATTGTATATAAACTAAACTATATTAAGTGTGGTAAAAGCAAATTCTTATCACTGTTTATACATACTTGATTTAAACATACATATCTGTTTAGGAGATATGTCTTTCTTGCAGTTAATGGTGCGGGCTGTTAGTTTGCAGCACTCTGCATGCTGCCAATATAACCTCAGGGCCTGTGGAGTTGCTTACTGCATCACAACATATAGCCATATAATACACAAATGAGTACAGTGTGTGCTCTAAACAAATGTTTGGCAATCATGGTTATGGCCCATTTGGCTGTGTGACACAATCACACCAGCTTCTAATTTATGGGACTGCATGCAATGTTTGTGAATCACCACCCCATAAATAAATATGTTGAGTCTGATTGTGTATTTCTCATTATGCAGTTTGTAACTCAGAAAAAAGATCCTGGACCAGTCATTCTACCTGTCTTGCAACTAAACAAATAAATACTATACTTGTAACATATATCATTACAGCTTTGTGATTTTACTTTATTATCAAAATCAAAATAAACAAAATGTAGACATTGTATGTTATCCATTAGTACTGGTAGTGGTAGGTTAAAGGGTTAAATTACCTGTCAGTATGTCCTTTACACGCAGTGTGCAACATCCCTTGCATGTCCAACATGGAATCCAACCATCACACACAGACATATATATTCTTACTTTTAGGGTGCAGGACCTCAATAAAGATTGCATCACTTTGTTGGATCATGGAAACAAACAAGCTGCTTATTGTGTAAGGGCATGCAGCTGAGGAGTGCAAATATATAAGAAGAGGTGTGTGGGGACTACATTTCACCACAGTAAGGGTTGAAGGTGCTTGCCACCAAAGCGACTGTATGTCTAAAGTAAGATAGCATTGAAGTTCTGTGCTACATATAGAGTACCTAAGATAATTTCCATGCTACTTACAAGAGTCTAACGATAGACTTCATCCAGTACTGTAGTGTTTTTCTACTTTCCTGTATTATATAAAGAACACAACTATTGTTGTTTTGCTATTCTTCCTGAAGCCTTGTCTTTTAGACACTACCTATTGTCAGCAGAACATACTGTTAGTTTCATCTGATTTACTAACTGGTCTTCTGTCAGTGTTATCATCCTGTTACAACTGTACCTTTTATCTGATATTCTGTTTTTCAGGAGTTTTGTGGTTCTGTTAAATGGTTATTATAAGTTTGCTTTCAGGCATTTACCATTTGAGGTTTTATTCTATAACTAGGACTGTTGATGCAAAATGACAAAAACAAACATACCATTTGCAGTGGATCCATTGCTTAATATGATACATTTAATGTTAAAACTCCTAGAAATATATACTGTCTAGAAGGGGTTAATATGATTAACACTAAACCAAAACTCTTGAACAGCAGGTAATGTTATGCTAAATTATTCAGTATTACTTGTTTCTCAAAATAATAATACGGTAATAAGATATCTGCTACTGCTAATTGTTTGGCAATGTTTTGCTGAGTGGTGCATGGACTGTGTAGTTCTGCCTGCCTTGTTGCTCAAAAAGTTTTCTACTTGTGTGAGGAAGCCACCATTTTTGGCAGTTATGGTTGCCAAGAGCAGGTGTATTTACCACGTGCAACAGCTGACAGCAGCACTGGATCTTTGAAATGCCATAGGTATGTTTGGCAGGGTTTGGTTATGTTGATTATGGTGAACTCAATGGATCTTTGAAATGCCAGAGGTATGTTGGGCAAGATTTGGTTATGTCGATTATGGTGAAGTCATGACATTGTCTACTTCCTTGCATTCTATTTATGGAGGCCTTGCTCTAGGCTCAAAAAGGATGGAGAAATGTTGACTGAATTTTCTTGGACCAATTATTTTAAAGACTATTTTTTCATTGTTGAGGATGAGAATTTTGTCATTGTTTTAAAAGAGGTCTTGGTTACCTTCATTCTCAAAAAGCCAGTCCTGAGTGAAAATTATCTTAGCAATTAGCACATGGTCTCTAGCCTTGCTTTCATAACTAAGTTTGTAAAGAAATGCGTGTTCATACAGGCACATTCTTATCTGTCCTCTCATTACCTCTTTGACCAATATCACTTAGGATTGAGATCTTGGCATAGTAGTCAAGCAATCCTTTTTCAGGTTGTGAGTGACCTCCTGATGGAGTGCTTGATGGACCAAGTGGTCCCTCTGCTTTTGTTCAACAGACCTATTTGTTTTTCCTCCTGAGGGTTGGGAACTGGACCCAGAGGGGGTTCAGCAGCTATGGCTCGTATAGAGTATTCCAGTCCAATTTATATAGGGACAGGGACTGATGACCCATTTGCTCCCTGCCTAAGTAGGTCACAACGGGACACAGGCCTGGTGCAAATCTGCCAGAATGAGAATCCCAAAGTCCATTCTCTGCTATGAGCTCACTAGCCCCCTACCTCTATTAGAGGTGAGAGTCAGGTGGTAGGCAGCAGACTAATCAGTAGCTCAAGTAGGTCAGCTCTCTTTGCTGCAGTAGCATTGCGAGCTTCACCATAACTACCCACAGAAAGTGCAAGAGCACAACTATTCATGATGTTTTCCCAGAAAGCAGTGCACCATTTAGCAGCATGAGCATCACCACACACATTGATGGAAATGATATATCCACATTCACTCAAATGTCACTAATGCAACAGGTCAATGGCACCTACCTCTTTTCAGAATAGGATGGCCAGTATTAACCACTCTTTCCCATCATCCCTACCATGAACCATCAGAGGCTTTGTCAGTAGACAAACACAGGTTGCCTGGGGCATAATCAGGGCTTGGCTTTAAGTCTCTATGTCATTAGGCCAGGCATGCAGAGGTGTTTTTTTTCAGTAATATGATGCCAATACTCAGATTTATCTCCTCATCACGTAGGACTCAAGGAAAGAGACTCAATGGAAAAAAGAATGGACTTATGTAGACAAAGTCTGAGATGCCATTTCTTGGAATATTCCTTTTTCTCTGAAAAAAAAAAGGTTGGTGGGTAAAGCCCCCAAATTGGAGAGTGTGGGGGTTGTCCTCCCATCAAAAGAAGTTTTAAGGAGAAGAGTGATTTTTGAGATTTGTTCTTCTCTAGGCTTTTGGCAGAAGCATAATTGGGATAGGGCAAGAGAGAAAAATGGCCCCAGATGCAAAGTGTTGGGTGGGCACAATTGGACACTGATCACCCAATCACTCTTTAGTGCAATACCAGCTTTTAAAAGCTCATATTGCATTTGTAGTTATACTTGAGTGTTGCAGCACTCTGTGTGAAGTCTAAACTATAGCAACTAGTTGCTACATTTGTAGCAAGCAATTTGTTACAGTTTAAAAAGAAGAGTTTTTATTTTTTAACTAAAACATGAGCATAAGTATGTTTTTTCTAAACTGGGAGAACTGTAGTGTTCTATGCAGGTATGGTATAAGCTGTAGCAACTGTAGTATTAGCTTGTTGCAGTTTAAAAGAAGATCTCGCTTTTTTTTTTTTTTTTTTTTTGTTAATGAATTTTAACTGGGAAGGAGGGTTGAGGTAGGGCACAGAAATGGAACCTGGCTGCCTGGGAAGGGTGGCTGTCATGCATCTGGCTACATGGTTGATTTACTCTACAGTGGAAGAGCCTGAGGGAGGAATGGATATAACATTAAAAAAATAAATAAAAAAAAATAAGCCCTTCACTGTATTAAATCATTGCTTTCTTTCTTTATTTATTCACTTTTATTATTATTATTATTATTATTTTTTTTTTTTTTGCACTTCATTTAGGGAGCGGAGCACTGGTTTGTGTTACCAACTCTGTCCTTTCTTTTTCTTTTTTTTTTTTTCACTTTTTGGCACTCAGCATTTTGAGGGTCGACATTTCAATAAGGTCAATGGAAAGCTGTTGCTATTACCCTGTGATCAACCACATTCTCTGATAAGGGTTTGCAAGCTGTAGTCCCTTTTTGAAGGTCTTCAAAATATCATCTCTTTGAATGAGTGCATTTAACTCCAGGCAAATATATTCTTAAAGTTTGACACTTTTTAATATTGATTTTATGCCAGGACCTAGCATTTGCATGCCTGTTTTATACAAATTTAATTTAATCTTTTAGGTTCATAGGTTCATAGGTTGGTACTAGGCTATCAGCCCTAGGGCCTCTACAAGCCTAGCCATAACAATTCCTGGCTATTTCTTCCCACACTATTTACTTCCCTGGACCCCTGTCTAGCAGGGTGACTGATGTGATCCCCGGGGTGAATTTCCTTTCTCCCATCCAATCATCAAGGTTCCTTTTGAAGAGGACCAAGGAGGCATTCTGCCTGACATGTATGGGCAATCTATTCCAGAGTCTGGGGAGTCTCTGGGTCAGGAACCTATCCCTCCAGCATGTTTTGTTTATTGTGATGACAAGGTTTAGATCCCTGGAGTGTGTGGCTCTGAGGGATTGGGATTTCTTTAAGTGTAGCATGTCCAACAGCTCTGGGTTTGACATGGCCTTGTATGTTAAGCAAAGATCACCTCTGAGTAGATGATATGCGACAGAGTATAGCTGGAGTTTTTTAAGGCAGTCAGTGTAGGGCATCTGCTTTAGGCCTGTGATTCTTTTAGTGAGGTATTCCGCGGCCTTTCCAGTTGTTGCAGATGTTTTGTGAGGTAGATACCAAACAGGGTGTTGTATTCTATAATGGGTCTAATGAGGGATGAATACAGTGGGACAATAACCTCCTTTTTTCTGGATGAAAAGCCCTTAGTGATGAGGTGTGCCACATAGAAGGATTTCCTGACTGTTGTGGCGATGTGGTTATTGAAGGTGAGACCACTGTCCACCTGTGTCCCTAAGTCTCTTATCACACTTTCAGTGTTTAGTGTACTTCCACCTATATGGTAATTCATGGATACATGTTTTTCCCAAAGGGGATAACTATACATTTCTTGGCATTGAGCTTGAGCCCATGGACCTGGCACCAAGCATCTGTTTCTGTAAGGCCCTTTTGTAGAGTATCCACATCATTTGGGGATTCAATAATGGCTCCTAGTTTGCAGTCATCTGCGAACTTTGTTATCCAAAGTCCCTTAGGGTTGGCCTGTACTTCAGAGAAGTAGATGTCAAACAAGAGCGGTCCCAGGACTGAACCCTGAGGTACTCCACTTGTCACTTGTCTGGAGATGGATTTGAAGTCGGCTACTTTTACAGTGTGGGGTCTATCAAGTAAGCCAGTTAGCAACCCATTGGGTGACGTAGGGATTAATGCCCAGCTTAGTAAGTTTATCTATGATTCCAGAGTGGGGGATGGTGTCAAAGGCCTTGGCAAGGTCTAGATAGGCTGTGTGGACCACCTTACCCTTGTCCATGGCTCTGGAGACTGATTCTAAGAAGTCAATCAGGGTCAGGAGACAGGATCGGCCCTTCACGAACCCAAACTGGGTGGGGGTCCAGTGTTTGAATGTTGCCAATGTCTTTGTTTATAAGTTCCATGATAATACGCTCCATGGCCTTGCAGATAAGGCTTGTCAGACTGATGGGATGGTAGTTTTTAGGATTCAAGGTGGATCCCCCTTGTGGAGTGGGATAACTGTAGCTCTGCGCCACTCAGTGGGCACGAAACCTGAGGTGAAGCTATGATTAAACATGACACTTAGGTGAGGTGCCAGTTCATATCGTAGTTCATGTAGTACACAGCCCGGGATGTCATCTGGTCACATGGATGCTGTATTCTTAGCTTTGGAGAGTGTGTTTTTTACCTGTGTGGCCGTTATTACCAGAATTTGGCAATCTTCCGGTATTGAGATGGGCTATTTAGGAGGTGAGAGGGAGGTGAAGTTGGCACTGAATCGATCTGCCAGGATATTGGCAATATCCTTGGGATCAGTATATTTAATGCCATTCTGTTTTAGCTCAGAGCAGATCTGAGCATTGCCATTTAGATTCTTGACATAGTTATGGAATGCCTTGTGGTTGTCTTTGGAATCTTTGGCAATTTTATTTTCGTAACTAGCTTTGGAGGATATTATGAGGGATCTCAGTTTCTTACTGAGGCTGGTAAGGAAGTTTTTTACATATTATTTTTAGATATTCATTGACCTTTTATGTACACAATGCTTTAGAAAGAATCATTTAAATACAGTATATAAATAAACATCACTGTCAGTGCCATTTGTTGATATCAGTTTCATAATCTTTATCTAAGTAGCCCTATAACCCTATGTGTTTACTCTCTGAGGTGGAATCGCCTCAGATTTATTTATTTGTTTATATATACATGTATACATATATATCTACACACACACACACACACACACACACACATGTTATATATATATATATATATATATATATATATATATATATATATATATATATTGCTAACAGTTTTAGTGAAAAAGTCCTTTTATGACCCTATCAACAGGACAAGGACAACTACAACCAATAACTGCACAATTTAGTATAGACAATCAACCAGACAGTCTTTAGTGGATGGAAGGAGCTCCACTTCAGGTAGTCACTTAAAAACTACTTTGACAGAAAAAATTAGTGCAGACAATTAAGGCTATGAACTGTTCATTTTCCTACTTTATGACATTGAGCACGTCACCTAACCAGGCAGTGCTTTGGGGCATTCGGGGAACTGGACCTGGCTCCTCAATGGTCTCATGGACCACATGCCTAGTAGCTGCCTGTGAACCTATTTTACATTCCTTCAATACAGATATATATAGGTTTACCATCACAGTATTGTAAGACAGTTATGCAAACCTTGGAAGGTCACTGTTCCAAGGTTTTGTAACATTGATTTGCAAATGTTTGAATCCACAACAGCAAATGCACACTAGCATTCCCAGTTGCGGATTCGTCGCTGTGAATGGAGATTACAGTTGGGATTGGGAAATGTACCCTTTCCCTCAAGGTAGAGTGATATCAGAGTTAGTATGCAGCACGTTCATTGTTGTGATCAGTCGGTATTTGGATTTTACAATGTTTTAATTTTAAGTAATCACTCGCACAAATGTCTTGCAAGGTTTTGATGGTAAATCCATATATATATATATATATATATGTATATATATATATATATATATATATATATATATATATATATATATATCCATTTGTAGAATGCTCTGATGCATGTCAGCAAAATTTAATTCAGGAATTCATTGACTTGAAAGAATTTCACACAAAAAAATTTAACTTTGACAGCCATCAGGGTTTTTCCCCCTTTAGTTTTCTAACCCATTTAGGTCCCAAGCCTTCATGATTGCTTTTGCTGTACACTCCCTGACAAAGTGGGGGGAAAGCAGCATCAGACTTGTTGGTGCATTTATGCTTCTTCACTTATGTCAGTTTGACTACAATGCCATGCATTGCTTTCTAATCCTTAAATGTCACATAAGTTGAAAAGATCCTCATGTAATCCATCATCCTTTGCTAAAAGTTCCCTGTGCAACCAAGTCAGGCAACCCATCTCTTTCCCAAGGTAGATAAACTGTCATCAGCCACTCAGTTCTTCCCACCTCAGACAGCAACGTTAATGTACAACCTGGTTGCTAGGATTGCAGTCACAGCTTGATCACTTTTTGTCACAGTACTGGCTAAGACAGAAACCTCTTTAACAGATACAGTAACAAGGGAAAAGTAAGAAATGCATGTTAACTATGTCAACGTTTGAATTCAACAAACAGATAGAAAAAGATCTGGTGTCCTTGAAAATAGTTCTAGAAGAAATAATAAATGAATAAAGGGAGCACCAAAATGTAATGGAGATACAAGTAGAGCTTGCCCATAACCCAAATTGTCTGCCAGCAAATTGTATTAGAGGCAAAGCTCAGGAGGATTATTTAACCCTCCCCCCTTCTTGTGAGAACTATATTCTGGTGGTCGGCTTGGAGGAACCCCACCCCCCCACCCCCCTTAGGGCTGTCACCTATTACACTTCAGTAGGCTCTTGATGGTTAGAGGGTTTGACAGTTAGATGAATGAAAAGGCTTGGTACAAGTCAGTTCATGTTTGGGCTAAATGTTATCCCCTGTGTTCTTGATTAATATGACGTGTCTAAGGGGGGGGGGGGGTTGGGTTTATGCACTCAGATTCAAAGTAGCAGCCAGGGCAGGCCTGATAATGCCAACCATCGGGTGTAGTCATTTCATGTTATATCTGCTTAACATTCAAGTTTATGCTGGTTGTTAGACAATGTTCTTCTTTGGTTGAGTTTTTGTATGAATTAAATTATTGCAAAGGCAACTTTGGTGTCATTTCTGAGGACAAACATACACAACTGTACTATGTTCTTCATGTTTCACTGTTGCAGTCATCACATTTGTATAGATTCATAGGTTCATAGGTAGGTACTAGGCTATTGGCCCTAGGGCCTATATAAACCTAGCCAAAAAATGTACCCTGGCTTTCGCCACCCAAGAAAATTATTTTTCTGTGCCCGTGTCGAGCAGAGCCACAGAAGTGATCCCTGGGGTGAATTTCCCATTTACCAAAGCTAAGGAAGGGACGAGGAAGATAAAGAGCATTAGGGCCAGCTATTAATCCTGCAAGACTGCAGTGGCAAATCCGGCTCTGGATTTAGAAAAGATAGGCAAGTGGTAATGCTTGGTGAAGGTATGTACAGAACTCCAGGTAGCAGCTTCTAGGATGTCCCTGGTAGGGACCCCTCTGAGAAATGCTGCAGAGGTAGATGCAGCCCTGGTGGAATGTGATCTTATCCCCTGTGGGGTAGGTTTTCCATGGTGCTTGTAGTAGAAATTAATGCAATGGGCTATCCATTTGGAAATAGTTTGCTTTGAAATGGCCTTCCCCTCTGCCCCTGCAGCAAAGCTAACTAGCAGCTGTTCAGAATCTAAGTTGTCTGGGGACGTCCAGAGAGTGCAGTATTCATTCGCCTTTGTTTTGTGGATTAGGGAAAAAAGTAGGCAAATGAATGGACTGATATAGGGCCACAGTAGACACCACCTTGGGCATAAAGGAGGGATTAGTCCTGAGGCAAACTCTGTCTGCATGGAAGATAATGAAGGGTTCCACTGCCATGAGGGCCTGTAATTCAGACACTCTTCTTGCTGAAGTGATGGCTAGAAAGATGGTTGTTTTCCAAGAAAGGAATTTCAACTCAGCTGTAGCAGCTGGTTCAAGGGGGGAAGAGTGAGCTTTTCCAATATAAAGTTATGGCCCCAGGCTGGAGTGGGAGCTCTCCTGGGGGTCTTAAATTTTTGGCCCCTCTAAGGAATTGCTTTAGCAAGGGGTGAGAGAAGAGGAGTGGCTCAGTATTATAATCTGCTGAAATGCCAGAGGTATGAATTTTAATTGGTGAGAAGGATAGGCCCTTGTGGAGCATTTCTGTTAAGTACTGCAGAATATGAGGTAAACTGGGCACTGTTGTGCTCATCCCCTGAGCCTGCCTCTAGGAACAGTATATTTTCCACTTTTCAGCATAGGATTTTCTAGTACTAGGCCACCTTGTCTCCAGAATGACATCCAGTACCTGCTTACTGAGGGATGCTAGGGTAGAGCTCAAGGAATTAGCCAGGCTGCAAGGTTCAGGGTTTGAAGCTGAGGGTGCAGAATCTGGCCCGCCTGCTGGGACAGCAGGGAAGGGGTCTGAGGCAGTTGCCATGGTTGTAGCAGTTTCATACTGCGCAAGAGAGGGTACCAGTGCTGGCGAGGCCAGTCTGGTGCAATCAGTATTGTCCTTGACTTGTCCTGTTTTCTCTTTAGTAGAACCTTCGAGAGGAGAGGCAGAGGGGGAAAGGCATAAACCGAGAGTCTTTCTCAGGGCATCTACTTTCCAAGCTTGGCTGTGGGGAGTTCTTGTGCAGAATTTGTTCAATTGGTAGTTCTGAGGGGAGGCAAACAGGTCTACCTCTGGATTCCCCCATTTGTTCCTCAAGAGGCTGAATATTTTGGGTTCTAGTCTCCATTCATGTGGGACTGTGAGATTTCTTCTTAAGTCGTCTGCTAGTGAATTTAGTTTGCCTGGCAGGAATTGTGCTTGTAGGTGTACTTGGTAGCTCAAGGCTGTGTCCACAGAGCCATGACTAGTCTGCAGAGAGGCTATAAGTGGGTTCCCCCCTGCTTGTTTATGTACCACATAACTGTGGTGTTGTTTCTCTTTGCCAATAGTTGTCCTGGAAGAATACGGTCTTTGAAGGCTGTCAGAGCATTCTGTACAGCTAACATTTCTTTCTGATTGATATGCAGGTGCATCTCTCTCGAGTTCCATTTGCCCTGAATGCATTGCCCTGCCATGTGAGCCCCCCATGCATAGTCTAATGCGTCTGTTGTTAGGGTTTGGGCAGCAGGGGGTAGAGTGAAAGGGAGTCCCTTGTTGCCTCTCCCCACCAGAGTAACTCTGTCTTTATACAAGGACTGATAGAAATCATTGTTTCCAGGTCCTGAGAATGTTGACAACATAGGCTTTTTAGATACTATTGGAGTTTCCTCATATGTAGTCTTGCATATGGAATTAGTAGAATGCAAGAGGTCATGAACCCCAGAGCTTGCAGTATTTTTCTTGCAGATAGCTGGGGTTTTGTGGCCAATAGTTTGAAGTAGGTTGTCAAATAAACTTGTTTTTCCAGAGTGAGGAATGCCATCTGGGAAGATGTGTTCAAGCTTGCTCCCAGGAATACAATCTGTTGGCAGGGTACTAGATGAGATTTATTTTCATTGATGGTGTATCCCAGTGAGGTTAGAAGTTTCTTTACGAATGCCAGATGCTGTAATAGCAAGTCCTGGCTTTCTGCCTGAATCAGACAATCGTCCAAGTATGGATAAATTTGAATATTTCTCTGCCTGCAAAATGCAATGGCTGGAGCTAGACACTTTGTGAAAACCCTAGGCACAGTAGATAAGCCAAAGGGAAGTGCAGAGAACTGAAAGTGCATGGAGCCCACCCTGAAACGTAGGTATTGTCTGCAGGATCCTCTTATTGGGATGTGCAGGTAAGCTTCCTATAAGTCTACGGTTGCCAGCCAGGCATCCTTGGCTAGCATAGGAAGAAGCTGTTGAAGAGTTAGCATTTTGAATTTTGGAACCACCAGAAAGATATTGAGAATAGAGAGGTCCAGGATAGGACTCCAGGAGTTGTCTTTTCTGGGTACCAGAAAAAGTCTTGAATGAAAACCTTTTCCCCTTTGTTCTGCTGGGACAGGTTGAATAGCCCTGATACTGAGAAGAAAGATAACCTGCTGTTGGGCCTCTGCCCATTGATTTGGGGATAGGTCTGGCCAACCATTTGGGGTTGGTAGTGTGTGGAAGTGGAATCTGTATCCTTGGGAAGCTATGTTCAAAACCCATTTGCCCTGGGTAATGAGTTCCCAGTTTTTTGCATGCAGGGCGAGCTTTCCTCCTAAGGGAGCAGGTAGTAGAGCAGGGCCTGGAAGGTTTAAGGTTAAGTCATTGTGCCATTTTTCCATGGGGGGTGGCTTACTACTCCCTGCTTTGGAAGTGGGAGTCCCCCACTGCTTAGATCTGTGCGTATTCTGAGACTGTAGCCTAGGTGGTCTGCCATTCCTGGGTTTGGACTGAGAAGGGACTGGAAAGGTCCAGTTCTTTGAAGGCCAATGCCTACTGAATCTGGGAGGCTGTACTTGTAGGAAATCTTTAACAGTTTGCATAGATTTAGCTTTTTCCTACATCCTTTTGAGGACTTCTGCTTTGTTGCCAAAAAGGCAGTCTTGGTTTAAGGGAGCATCCAGTAATTTAGCTTTAACATGATCTGGCAAGTTTTGTTCTTTAAGCCAAGCATGCCTTCTAAGTACAGACCCAGTGACAGCAGCCCTGCAAGATGCTTCTAAACCATCAAAACTACATTGTAAAGTATGTTTACCAACTTGTTCTGCAGAATGCATTAAATCTTGCAACTCTTTATGTTCAGCACAGTCAGGAATCAACATCATTTTCTGTCTAAGTAGTCCCATAATATGCTGCTACTTTAACATATGAAACTGGCAATTTAAAGCCCTAATGGCCAAAGTAGCAGAAGTGTATACCTTCTTACCCCATTTGTCCAAGGCTCTAGAATCTCTATCAGAAGGGGTAGGATTTTTGGCAGCAGTAGCCTTAATGCCTTTTGGTCCTTGGGAAATGGTCTCTGGATCCACAGAAGGATTCTTGAAGAACTTGTGAGAGTCAGGTACTCTGTTGCACCTGTCAGGTTTTCTGGGAGCTGGAGGTAAAGTGTCTGGGGTAAGGCTAGATTCCAAGAAAGCATCATTTACAATGTCCAGAAACAGAGGGGTAGCTAAAAGCCTGTGTTGAGGTAGGAGTAAGAATTCCCTAAGTCTCTTTTTGGACTCAGAGTAATCCTGGCTTTCCCAGCGGAAATGCTCCCTAACTGTGTGCAAGGTTTCATCGAAAGAAAAATCTTCTGGAAGGGAAGCAGAGGGAATGGAATCCTCTGCATCAGAATCCTCATAAGTAGATAAGGGCAAATACTGGTAATCAGAAGGAGCAGAAATATCAGATTCCTGATCAGAATCAGGAGAAAAAACAAAAAAATAATCCTTGTTTTCCCGCCTTCCTTGACTAGTTTAGACCTGTTTACAGGCATTGCTGTATTCTGGGCTGTGGTGTAGTTCCTGTGTTGTCCATTACCTTACTTGGATAGAAGGAAGTTTCTTTGCTCACCAGTGGGAGTGGGGAGCCTTGAGCAGCCTACCTGTCCTTGGGGGAAGTGACCTCAGCACAAAAAGCTGTAGTAATTAGTTGTTTTGGACCATTTCTAGCTCTTTTGTAGTTCACTGTTTAAAATCCGCGTTTGCACGGCTTTGCACGGTTGTGCATATAGCGCAGCGCCGGTTAAAGTTTTTCTGGCTCCGCCAAGTCTGCTCTTCAAATTTTCCCTTAAGGAAGCTCTACTCTTAGTATAATCAGACTACTCACTGTATTATAAGCCTAGCACTTGTTCTCAATACTTCTCTACTAAGTAAGCACTCTCGTACTAAGTAAAGCACTACATCTACTTACCACCCCTGTGAATATCCACTTCCCTTAAAGGTATACCACTCCCTTACACTGTTATAGCATGTCGAGTGGTAGATTACTGGTGTTGTCTCCAGTTCAGCTGGTCAATCTGGGTATCTTGAGACAATGCTACAATTGTCTCATGTACACAGACAACCCTCTCCTCCTCCCAACAAACACAAATACATGTGAGAGATGCAACTATATAGCCAAGCTGGAGGCTGAACTCTCTCAACTCAGGGCTGGCATGACCCAGACAGGAGGAGATGGCAACCACACACACAACAATCCCAGTCCCACATAGACCTAACACAACTGCAAACCAAACACATAAAAACACAAAGACATACTCGGAGGCTCTAATAAAAAACTTACCAAAACAACAGAGGCTCCCAAAGCAGACATCCAAAAATCCACCACCTCAAAACAAAACACATGCAACACATACTTCAATAAATCAGTGTGTCGACCAATCGCAGCCCTTAAGGCCAAACACCTTGCCTGATACACTAGTAATAGGTGACTTCATAGTCAGACACACTGATGTCCCACTGACCAGGCTGAACAAGGAGAAGGTGACTGTGAGCTGTCTATCGGGAGCTAGGATCCGCCACATAACACACGCACTTAGGTCACTCCAAAGCAAGTACAAATATGACTCCATCATTGTCCATGCTGGTGTGAATGACCTGAGACGTACCTCCCTGGACTACATGAAAAGAGACATAGAGGAGCTCTCTGATTATGTAGCCCAGGCTGGTATGACCCTGACCCTGAGCAGCATCTTGCCCTCACCAAGAATGATACCACAATACAAAGACAAGATGATCAGCTTTAACAATTGGCTCAAGTACTGGTGTCATTCTAAGGGGATCCAATGTCTGTCTGCCTGGGATGATATGTTGGACAAGCCACGCTGCTTCGCAAGGGATGGCTTACACCTGTCACCACTGGGCTTCCGGATATTGGCTAAGGCTCTTGCCACCCCAATAGTGCCTTTTTTAGGCAAGGCTCAAAAGACAAACCCACCTCCTTAGAAAACAAAAATGGAAAAAATCTAAGGGTAATGCTGCTCAATGCCAGAAGTCTAAATCTCAAGATGCAGGCACTTGATGCACTCCTCAGCATGGAGAACATCGACGTCTGTGCAGTAACTGAAACCTGGTTCAAGGCTCCTGAGAGCACACCAGCACTACCAGGCTATACCTCATATCATGCTTTTCGGCCCCAAAACCCGGGCCAAACCACAAAGGGAGGGGGAGTGTCCATATTCATAAAGGACACCCACACCTCCAGGTTAGTAGCAACACATGAAGCATCAGAGACCATACAGGTGCAACTAACCATAGGCAAAACTGCTATACAACTGGTAGCATGTTACAGACCACCCGCCCAATCTCAAGAACCCCACTCAGCCTTCCTGAAGACATTGGAGGATATGAATGTATCACAAAATGCCATCATACTGGGAGACTTCAACTACCCAAACATAGACTGGGCACATTATTCTAGCCCTAATACCCTAGCCCAAAGGTTCCTGGAATTCATAAATTCAAATGCACTGGAACAACTAGTCACCTCTCCCACTAGGGGAGATAATATACTAGACCTGATCATCACAAACATTGGGACAAAATGCTCCACACCGGAAGTATACCCCTCACTAGTGAGATCTGACCACAAACTAATCACCCTGGATATACATATCCCACCTCCACCCCCAGCACAAAAGACCACAGTGAAAAACTTCTCAAAAGCAGACTTCACTCTTCTTAAGACTGAGATGGTATCCTTTAAGCCCACTGTGCCAGTGAATACCACATCCCACAATGCCGAATCCTTCACAAATGCTTTCTATGGACATCTCCAAGAATGCATGGATCATGCAATCCCAAACAAATCCAAGTCCCTCTCCACCAAATGTAAACATCCTGTCTGGTGGACCTCAGCCATAAACAAATTGTATAACAAAAGAAGGAAGCTACTGCACGTCAGAGCGAAATCCCATGAAGGGAAGACATCTCTGATCAACATTAGCAGAAAACTACATTCTCTCATAAAAACATCCAAGGCAAACTTTGAGAGAAAAATCGCTAAGGACACTAAAGATAACCACAAAGCCTTCTTCAGCTATGTTAGAAACCTGGTAGGAAACCCTCAGATATGCTCAGAGTTGGTTCACAACAACAAAAAATACACTGAACCCACAGATATTGCTAACATTCTGGCTGACAGGTTCAGTGCAAATTTCTCCCCTCCTTCACCCCAAAAGAAGAAATACTTATCCCAGCTGAATGTAATCTCCCTGTCATCTCAGATGTCCAAGTGAGAACCGCCCTAAACAAAGCAAAAACACAGCATCAATGGGACCTGGCGGTATCCCGGGTGCGTGTTACGTGAACTCCAAGAGGAGCTAAACCCACACATAAAAATGCTATTTAACCTTAGCCTTACTTCGGGATATGTACCTGAACACTGGCGTACAGCAACAGTGGTCCCACTCCACAAGGGGGGTGCCTCTACAGACCCTGGAAACTACCGCCCCATAAGCTTAACTAGCCTGGTCTGCAAAGCTATGGAAAGAATCATTATGGAACTCATAAACAGAGACATAGGGGACCTACAGACACTTGACCCCACCCAGTTTGGCTTTGTAAAGGGCAGATCCTGCCTTTTAAACCTGGCTGACTTTTTCAAAACAGTCTCTAGAGCCATTGATGAGGGCAAAGCAGCCCATACAGCATACCTGGACTTGGCTAAGGCCTTCGACACAATACCCTACTCAGGCATCATAGATAAGCTAAACAGCTTAAAAGTAAACCCTTATGTCACTAGATGGGTTGTAAACTGGCTAAAGGACAGAGCCCATAAAGTTAAAATCGCTGGAGCAATGTCAGACTCAAAGCCAGTCACAAGTGGTGTCCCACAGGGATCTGTCCTGGGACCCCTCTTGTTCGGCATTTATTTCTCAGATGTTAAAGCAAACATGGGAGGGCTGTGGCTGACAAAGTTCGCAAATGACTGCAAACTAGGCGCCATAGTCGATACACCAGCAGACACACACATCCTACAAAAAGGCCTCACTGAAACGGACAACTGGTGCTGTAGTCACGGCCTTAAACTAAATGCCAAAAAATGTATAGTCATCCCTTTTGGAAAAAACAAAGTACCCACAAACTATCACATAGACAGCAACCCACTGAGTACGGAAAAAGTAATCAGAGACCTAGGGACCCAAGTACACAGCGACCTCTCATTTGACACCCACGTTGCCAAAGTGGTAAGAAAAACATTCTACCTTGCACACCTCATCATGAAGGCAGATCCAAGGATGTCATTGTACCTCTATATTCCTCCCTCATCAGACCCATGATTGAGTACAATGCCCCATTTGGTATGTACCTCACCCGGCATTTGCAACAGCTGGAGAGACCACAAAAGTACCTCACCAAAAGGATCAAGGGTCTCCAACATATGTCTTATTCTGCCAGACTAAAGAAACTTCAGCTCTATTCAGTAGCATACCGCCTGCTCAGAGGTGATCTCTGCCTGACGTACAAGGCCATGTCCAATTAGGATCTGATGGACATGCTCCACCTCAAAAAATCCAAATCCATCAGGACCACGAGAGCTAAAGACTTAAACCTTGGCACAAGTATGAATAGGACATGCTGGAGGGATAGATTCATAACCCAGAGGCTTCCCATGCTTTGGAACAGGATCCCAGTTCGTATTAGGCAGAGCCCCTCACTGACTCTCTTCAAGAGAAATCTTGATGAGTGGATGGGAGATCGTAGGTTTACCCCAGGGGTCACATCTGTGTCACTGCTAGACAGGGGCACAGTAAACTAATTCTATTATATAAGGGGACCTTCATTGTGTCACTACTAGACAGAGGCACAGTATTCTAGATTTATTCTGTACATTTTTGTACCATTTCATGGGGTGGCAAAAGCCACATCACTATGGCTAGGCTTACAAATGCCCCAGGGCAGATAGCCTAGTACTATACTATGAAACTATGAAACTAAGAAGAATCAGAAAGAAAATCAGTTCTAGGTCTCTTAGAAGGGGAAGGCTGGCTTCCCCTAATTAAGGTAATAAGGTCTTCAGCCATTCTAAGCATTTATTTTTTAGGCATATGGGCCTGAGCCTGCAGTTTGGTCGTCAGTTTTCTAGGCGTAGTGCGAGTTTTAGGCCTGGATGAAAATGATGGTGTCAGTTTAATATGAATGTCTGTAGGCCTGAATACACATTCAGAAGCTGGTGCCTACACAGCGGCTCAGGACCCATCCAAGGTAGAGACATCCGCAGGTTCCATAGTAGAAGATGCATCTCACGGCATACCGGACTCCAAATGGGCCTCAGTAGAGGCCTGCGAATCAGAAGTAGTGGGTATCAGGGGCTGCGAAAGCGCCTCACTGAGTACCGGCAGACTGGCGACTAGCTTAACGGAAGTATCGTCAGCAGCTTTGGACCTATGTGGTCTGTCTCTGTCTTTATCCTTATTTTTTTGGAAGATCGGTAGTCGGATGGCTTGACGAAGCCATTTCAGAGTACAACGAATGAGTACAAAAGTAATTAGCTGCAAAAATAGCCCGACGATGAATAGTTTGGGTATCGAGCAAGGCACAAAACTGACAACGAGGGACATCGTGGTCTGGGCCTAAACAAGGGATGCAGTAAGAATGAAAATATCTATGAGGTATTTGCTTTCCACAGGTAAGACAATTGTTAACTTTTACTGACATCGGTTAGAGCAAGAAAAAGGATCCCCAATGGGGTACTTAGCTTTTTTGACGACTTTGGGTCTGAAACTCGAAAATGAAAATTTCAGGAGTCAGCCGACTGGCACTTGCGAACTGCTTCTGATTTGGGCACCGCACGGCAAGAAAGACTGATGTAATGGCATCGGCTGCATGTTTTATACCCCTGACGACCTGACGTCATGGAAGAAGAGACAGCATTTGACGCAGAAATCCGAAGACTCTGGTATTCAGGCCGGCTGAGGCCTATCTGCAGGCAGACAACTCAAATGTGATGACTGCAACAGTGAAACACCAAGAACATCCTTCATTTGTGAAAACCTAGACAGTATGGTCAAACTGTTCCAATAATAGAGCAGCAATCTTACAGTTCAAAAGAATAGAATAGCAAACAACAAAATTCCTAGTGTTGCACAGATAGGATTTGTGGCAATAAGTCTAACATTCAAAAAGAAATTAAACATACATGATTGGCATGCAAAGCAACAATCCTTCAGTTTGAAGAGTTTGTGCAGTAAGTGGAATAAAGGAAGAGAAGGAAGGACAGGACAGAATTGATAAAAAGAGCAAAATAGGTATAAGAAAAGATTTAAGCAAAGTTGAGAGTAAAGAAAAGTATGATGAGCTAGATCAAGTGTGTTAAATAGTTACAGACATGTGCCAAAGATAAATCTAAAGTCAGCATGAAGGTATTTAAGTGAATGGTGGAGGTATGTGATTCTATTGATGCAAATGTAGGTGGAGCATTTATTTTTCATTTTATTTATTTACGTTGTTAATCAAGAAAAGGTCGACTGAACCTATTCAAATAGCCCTTTTCAGTTGCCCAGAAAAACAATTCCAAATGTGACAGCAGTTAGAACAATACAATATTTGCAAACCACATACATAAAGAAATGCAGTTTCACTGTTGAGACATGAAATTTTATAACAGCAATATAATTAGTATTATAAATACAGTAATATGTGTAAAACATAATACAGTTCTAGGAATATGCTTTACTATCCATAGCACATATGTATTAGTAGTTTGTGTCAGCTCTTAGAGGGAGATGGGAAGAAAGAAAGTTTGAGAATCTTGAAGAATTTTAGTGAAGGGAGTCAGGTGACACAGGGAGCCAGTAAGATATATTAGTATGATGGAATGGAGGCTTGTGCGGAGTTGTGGTGGGGTGGGTAGATGTTTCATAGAATGGACACTCTTTTTGGTTTTAGATTAGTTATTAACCTAGACCGGCACAGATGTTGTTGTTTTTATGCAGGCTTTGGTTAATTCTAATTGTTCCAGAAGAATCTGTTTCAAAGTCTTTATAATCTAAAATGTAAATTGCTAAGAAAATCATTTCATATTTTAATTACATAAAAGCAAAAGTAAATTCAGGATGACAGTTGGATATTGCATGTAGATATATGAGCTAGGTTGTTTTTCTAGTTAATATTAAAGTCAGCTTGAATCAGTAGTTTAGAAATGAAGGTGGTAAAATAAGCCACTGTATGTTGGTGGTAGATGCAAGCTGCAGAATGTAATCTTTTTGTCATTGTCATTGTGTGTAGATGTAATAAGTGATTAACTAAGAAAAGACAATGGCAGTTGTAAGGTAACAAGGAAGAATAGTGTGTGTGCGTGTGTGTGTGTGTGTGTGTGTGTGTGTGTGTGTGTGTGTGTGTGTGTGTGTGTGTGTGTGTGTGTGTGTGTGTGTGAGAGAGAGAGAGAGAGAGAGAAAGACAGATTTTTCTGATAAATAGATAAAATGGGATGATTTCTTAGTCAGGAAAGGAATATAAGAACTCCACAGCAGGGCTAGCCACAGAGCAGTGTGGCTCTAGATGATTGTCACTGGTGAAGTAACATCCTAACCACATGTGCAAAAATGGGAAAAGGGGATTGTGGATAAATGGATGGATGATTTCTTAGTCAGAGATGTTGTCTTTTAGCTATGATAGCTGGATTTCTGTTGTCAAACAGCTTGAAGTACGTAATTATATAAATATGTGACCATAATGGAGAATTAACCTGATATACTCAATAAATACTAATAAAGGCCAACATCTTACATTATTAAAGTGTGCTCTTCCATGTGATATAATTTGAGAATATATGTAGTGTTCATCCCAAAGAGGAAGTTTACCTGAAATACCTTGGTTCAGTTTACTATCAAAATTCAGAATGGCAGTTGTGCATTTACTCACAATAACAAGACGAAAATGTACTCAGTGTTTTGTGCAATATCTCGAAACTGATAACTGTGATGTCCCCATTCAAAATTGCATCCGGGATTGCAGTATCATAGTTATAGTTTTATCTATCCATCTATATACATATATATATATATATATATATATATATATATATATATATATATATATATGTAGGATCACTACTAAATCCTGAATGCTTACATTACTGAAGACCGGAATCTCGAGACCAGATAACCAAAAGATGAGAAGACGGGAAGACCAGAAGCGCGAAATTTGAAATACTGAACATTACACTAAACATACACCACACGCATACACATACACACACCGTCAACAAAAACACAAACACACAAACCTATACTACAGAAAAAGGGGAGCACGCCCCCCCTGCACCCTCCATGTGGGGGCAAGCCCCCCCACACCCCCCCTACTTAAATATTCTAACTCCAAGGTCGCACTATACAGACAAACACATGAAAACACCACCACATACCTACATTCCCCCCACACAGACACACACACACACACACACACACACACACACACACACACACACACACACACACACACACACACACACACACACACACACACTTGCACACACACACACACTAAAGCCTCTAACCAACACAACCAAACATAGATACTTACCTAACCTCCTGACATCTCCGTACTTCGCAATTTTGAAATTCGTGCTTCTGGTCTTCCGGTCTTCTCGTCTTTTGGTTATCTGGTCTCGACATTCCAGTCTTCAGTAATGTAAGTATTCCGGATTTAGTAGTGATCCCATATATATATAAAACATATATATATATATATATATATATATATATATATATATATATATATATATATATATATATATGTGTGGCTCTACTTCACAAGACCGAAATCCCACCTACCCAACTTTCATAATGCCGAGACAAAAAGGCTGACTACAGCATAACAATGACATCCCAGAATATAAACTTTCCACTCCAGGTAAGTAGCCACTTGGCCAACATGTTGAACTTTGCCCCTTACCCCCAAGGTACTGCAATCTCGGAGTTGGTATATTTAGATAGGAGGGGTGTGGGAGGCAAAGCCCTCCACATGGGTGAGTTTAATTTGCTTCAGTTTTAATTTATTTTTCAGGCTGACCAAGTGGTTACTTACCTGGAGTGGAAAGTCAGTGTTCCGGGATGTTGATGATATGGTGTTGTTGGCCTTTTCATCTTGGCATTATAGAAGTTGGGTAAGTGGGATTTCCCATATAGATATGCAGCATTTCCAGTAAAGCAGTGTCAGAGATTGCCTTATATGCAAGGCAGAGATCACCTCTGAATAGTCTGTATTAAACAGAATAAAGTCACAGTGATTTCAGCAGATTCACATAAAACAGATGCTGGAGATCTTGAGTTTTCCTTTGTTAAGAACCTTTGTGGTCTCCAATTTCTGCAGGTGCTTGGAAAGGTGCATACGAAAAGGGGAGTTGTACTCAACTATTGGCCTGATGAGGGAAGAGTACAGGGAGGTTATAACCTCTTTTTTCTGGAGGCAATGTCCTTACTTATGAGATGAGCAATATAGAATGCCCTTCTTACCACTGTGGAGACATGGTGATCAAAGGTAAGCTTGCTGAAACCTGTGTGCCCTGATATGGGAGTTAGCAGGAACATTATTCTTACTGAAAGGGATGCTAATACTTTTTTTGCATTGAATTTAAGGCCATGACTTTGGCAACAATTATTTGTTTGTAAGACCCTCTTGTAGGATGTTGACATCATTTGGAAATTCTGTGACCCCTCCCAGTTTGCAATCATCAGCAAACTTTGTCAGCCATAAACCTTTAGTTTTTTCTTGTACTTCAGAGAAATAGATTGTGAACAGTAGAGGCCACGGGACTGATCACTGTGGAATACCACTGGTTATGGGTCTACTGTTGGAGGTGGATTCACCTATTTTGACTGTATTGATTCTATCAGTGAGCCAGTTGGTGACCCACCTAACGATACAAGGGTTGATACCTACCTGGGTGAGTCTGTCAATGATGCCTGAGTAGGGGATAGTGCCAAAAGCCTTGGCTAAGTCTAGGTAGGCTGTTTGCACAGATTTCCCCTCATCCAGGACCTTGGTGACTGTTTCAAAGAAGTCCACCAGGTTTAACAGGCATGATCTCTCTTTCACAAATCCAAACTGAGTAGGGTCAAGTATTTGGAGATTACCTATATCTTTGTTGATAAGATCCATGATGATTCATTCCATGACCTTGCAGATAAGGCTAGTCAGGCTAATAGGTCTATAGTTCCCAGGGTCAGTGAAAGCACCACCTTTGTGCAAGGGGAGAAGTGTGACCATTCTCCATTCAGGTGAGATGAAGCCAGTTCTTAGACTATGATTGAAAAGAATACCCAGTGGTGTTGCTAATTCTTTTTGGAGCCCATGTAGGATGCAGCCTGGCTGTTATCAGGTCCCATAGATGCTGTGTTTTTAGTTAGAGAGGGTATTTACAACCTGCTCTTTAGAGATACAAGGTAGGGGACAGGTGGTATGGATGTCATGGGGTACATGTGGCAAGGACAAGGGAGTGAAGTTTTCACAGAACCTGTCAGCTAATAGGTAAGCTATGTCCACATGCTCAGTACATGTGGTATCATTAACTACCAGTTTAGCACAAATGTGGGCCTTTCCTTTTAGGTTACAGACATAACTAAAGCATGCCTTATGGTTGTCCTTATTTGAGAAAGCTAATTTGAATTCATAGTTTGCTTTGGAGGACTTCACAAGAAGTCTTATTTGCTAGTTTAAGCTGAGGAGGGAGTGTTGTGAGTTTAGGGCCCACTCCCTCTTAGTCTTAGACAGCAATGTCTTCCTCTTATTGTAAAACCTGTTAATGGCAGTTGTCCACCAGATAGATTTGCTCTTCCCTAAAAAGCTACTGTAGTAGTACTGCCAAGTCTATGGATTTATACAGGTGTTTGTATAAAGAATTGGTGTAGAACTCAGCATAGCTTCTATTTCCATGTGAGGGGGGAGGTGCAGTGAAGCTATTTATACCATCCTGTAAGAGGTTATAATTTGCTTTGGAGAAGGTTTTTGTCTAGTTGCTGCTGGGAGGGGGGGGGGTTAAGATTAATTTGTGGTCATATCTCACCAGGAAAGATTTCACAGCGGGGGTGCTACAATGATACCCCCATATTGGTAAGCACCAGATCCAGGATACTGGTGCCCCTTGTGGAGGCATCAACCAGCTGGTCCAGGGCACTGGAGTTAATGAAGTTATATGTATATGTTATATATATGTATATACACACAAACACACACACACGCGCGCACACACACACACACACACACACACACACACACACACACACACACACACACACATGCACGCGCCCGCACGTGCGTGCGTGCACACGCACACACACTGTACATAAAAATACACTATATACATATATATATATATATATATACACACACACACACAAACACACAAACACACACACACACACACACTAAACATGCCAACATACATATACACTCTCTCCCTAAGAACCTCTTTTGAAAGAAAATATTTGCTTAGCACCTTGATTATAAACCTAAAGAAACAAGCTGTAGTAAGGCTTTAGGAATATGAGCTCTTGAGCAGTCACTTTTATATCCAGCAGCTACCTGTTCCTTGCTGTCAAGATCTTCTTTATACATGGACTGTTTCCAGACTGACAAAGAGTATTTTTATCACAAATCACAAGTGCTGGTCTTCTAAAACAAGCAAAAAATAAAAGTCTCTGCTTAACATCTTCTGATGTAGAATGTTTCCCAGTGATACAAGACATAAACATTCCTTACCTCCATAGGAAATGCTTTGAAATTCACAGTGTGTTCAGACCCACGCTGATTTTCTCTACCCCAGTGAAAACGAACATCATAGAGTTCGTACTCATGGCTCCTGGGTAATGGTCCACCCATTAAAACTAAAATAAATGAATAAATAAATAAAATTCAACAGCTGTGCTATGTACATTCCTTCATATGAAGATAGTCTCATAACATTTAAAAAGTAACATAGTGCTTGCATTTGGCTGGTTAGGAGGCAACATATTGCAGTTACATTACATACAAAGCAATGCTGAGGACCAGGAGACTTATACAGCATGACAGAAGCTCCTCCCCATCTACAGTAGGTTATTGCTGATCAGCACAACCCCAGCCTCCTACCCACCTGCCACTAGGTTAGAAATGGCACCTGCTGTCATTAGGTTAATAAATGGAACCCCCCTACAACTTGGTTATTAAATGGTACCTCCTGCCATTAGGTTAGTAAATGGCACCCCCGCCATTAGCTTACTAAATGGCACCTCCTGCCATTAGGTTATTAAATGGTACTCCCTGCCATTAGGTTATTAAATTGCACCTCCTGCCATTAGGTTAATAAAAGGCACCCCTTGATTTTTTTTTTTTTTTTTTTGAAATTCTCTTTATTGTAAATTTTCAAAATCAAATTTCAAAATTACATGAAAAAACCACAAAAGAAAATACAGCAAGCGAAACTTACATTAAACATTAACATAAAGGATAAATACACCAAAACGAAAACTATATACAAATCATACATTGCCCAACAATTCCTATATAAGTCAAGTACAGCGTGATGGGGACTAATGGTATCCATGAAAGGAAAGTACTTATTTAAGTATATGATCAGATAATAATTTCCAAAATTCCTTAATAATTGGTTTGTGCTTAATATTGTGGAACAAGAATTTGTGCGCCTTGAGGTGCTTAATAGCTATGTGTTTAAAGCCTTCCCAAGAAAGGGAGTGTCTGTTTTTCCAATTCAAGGAGATGTAATATTTGACTAGCATAAAAATAAGTATCAGTACCTTGCATTTTCTTTCAGATAGTCCAGGGGGAGGAATATGAAGTATGGTAAATTCCCATGAAAGGGTGGATTTTTCATACCCAATTCTTTCAAGTATCACCCTCAAGGCACACCATAGCTTGTAGGAACACTTGCAACTCCAAAACGAGTGAAGGATATCATCCATTTGGTTCGAGCAATATTGACATTTAGGGGATTGATTAGGGAAGATTTTGTTGAGGACCTCAGGGGTAAAACACGCATTGTTCATAATCATCAGTTGAGTGTATTTCATCTTTTTGAAGGGAATAGATTTAGAGCTTAGGTTTATAGCCTTTGAGATTAGGCTTTGGTTAATATCAGGGTTGATCTTTAGCCAGAATTTCGAAAAATTGAGTTCATTCTGGTATCTAAGTGTCATGATGACCTTGTATGCATTTGAGGTCATTTTTTTTTCACTGAGCAGGAGTTTCGTTAGCGTTTTACATGTTAAGATATCTTTGTCCGAGACTAGTGGGTGGTCTAGATATTTTCTTACTAATTCTCTAATTTGTCGTAATATAGTCAGGTACTTATAGGGCAAGACCAGATTAGTTCTTAGGTCAGATATTGTCTGATGTCTAAATGGGAAAAGATCAGAGATAGAGGTATTCAACAGAAGGGGGTATTGCTCCAAGTTTAACATGTGCCCATTTAACTTAAGGTTGGGGTTGAGATGAAGTGGTTGTAAGGTTAAAAACGAGTGAAATAAATTCAAAGATTTAAAAAGGGCCTGCAGGGATTTTATGCTAAATAATATGTTTTTTGTACATTTTAGAATACCTAAATTATCTTCATTTAAAAATGGGAGAGCAGCAGGGTTGAGTTTTAATGTTTTAATGTAGTTATTATATAGAGACACCCATGCTGGGGCCCATGGCGGTTTAACCTTGTTATAGGACGCTATCTTAAATATTCTACTGCCATTGATAATCTCATAATAGGTTTAAAAGTCAGGTAGGCCCAGTCCCCCCTGCTCCTTAGGACAGATAAGTTTTGAATAACTAATCCTGACCGATTTAGGGGCCCAGATAAATTTAGAGATAGATGTCATAATCTTTTTAAAAAAATTGTTATGTAAAATGCTGGTAGTTGCATGAAATAGATAAAGGAGCCTAGGAAGAATATTCATCTTAATCACTGTTGTTCTGGCCAAAAAAGGGAGCTTAAACCTAGACCATCTTACGATATCATTTTGAACATTAGACCAGTACCTGACTACATTATCCTGATAGTAATTATGGTTACCTTGCGAGAATTGAATACCTAAGTAGTGCAGCTGGTCCTTGGATTTGATCTCTGTATTTAAAATTATATTAGGCAACATCAAGTGGATGTTTAAGGGGAGTATTAAGGATTTTTCCCTATTAAGTTTATAATTTGCTAGGTTAGAAAATATATTAATGGAAGAAAGTATTTTAATTGGGTCAGAACTGGGGAGGGTGAAATATATGTTCAGGTAAAAGGCACACCTTGATGTTAGGTTAATAAATGGCACCCCTGCTATTAAGTTATTAAATGGCACCTCCTGCCATTAGGTTAATAAATAGCCCCCCCTGCCTTTAGGTTAATAAATGGCAACATGAAGGGGTGCAAAAATGAGGAATGATAAATTATTTCATGATGTCAGTACTGCAAGGAGAACAGCCTGAAGAAAGATAAGTGCAAAAATTGTATTTATAAAATACTATTAATCAACTAAGCTTTAAAGGAATTCTTCACTGTTATTTTCCCCTGCCAAAAGTGAAGCATTTTAATTTGTTTTGCAGGTTCTGCAAGGTGACAGAGTCATAGATTCATAGATAGAGTAATATACATTCCAAGGCCACTGTCTCCTGTGATCATTCATGCCGTGTCAGTACTCTTCCCTCAGGATGTACCGCCTTTCTCCAGGAAGACCATACCTATCAATCCCAGAGTACATCTGTGGATACCTAGCCAGTCAATCTAATTTATCTTTAAAGGAAGATAATGATTTGTACTGTTTTAACATGTAGTTGAAGATTACTCCAGAGGTCTGGGAGGTGCTGGAATATAACTGTGTCTCTCCACCATGTTTTATTTATCTGTTGGTGAAGATTTTGATCCCTGCTTCTAGTACTGCAGGAGATACTGGATTTGTGGAGGAATATAAAGTGCAGGACAATGGGGTCTGTAATGGCACAGTAAGCATGATGGAGATCTCCTTTCAAAAGTATATGAGACACTTAATAAAGTAACTGAGCTTTCAGCCAACGTTGGTATCTCACGGACTTTAGGCTTGTCATCTTTCGGGTTAGAAACCTTTTGTGTCTTTCTACTCATTTGCTATGTTTAGAGAGATATGTCCCAAAGGGGGTACTGTACTCAATAACTGGATTGAGCAATGATGAATATAACAGCATGATTAAGAACAACAACAGGGTGTAAGAGTGGAAAAATGCCACCAATAACAAAGAAAAAAAACACTCTGTAGACAATAATCCTACAACCCAAATAGGAAAAAATGTTTTATTCCAAAATAATCCAATGGAGTATCTAAAAGATAGTCGAAGAAAGTACAATCCAAGTATAATCCATATAAAGGGTCAAGCGCTTTCGTCATCAGACTTCATCAGAACATTTTACCATTGCTTTGCTACACTTTTATACAAACAGTTCTCTTAATTAATCAACAGTAATCAGTTCTTAAAGTGGAAATGCCTAACTGTAAAAAGTGCTCGTTTATAAAAACAATAAAACAAACATACCCTGTTTTTAAAAAAAAAACATATTTGTAAACCATTTAAAAACTATAAATATTGAGGGAGAAAAATCGAAAATATAACACAAGTTTTAAAGTTTAGATGCCCTAAACTTTAATTCAGGTTTAATACTTATATGGTCATTAATGCCTGGGGCTTCAGTAGCGTTCAATTTAAGCTGCCATCTTGCTTCTACTCTAAGCAATTTATTAGTCCAATTCCCACCCCTAATATTCTTACAAACTACTTCAAGATTTCCAAAATGAAAGGAATGTGCAGTGTTTTTACTAATATGCATGATGAAAGAGCTTGACCTTTTATCTGGATTGTACTTGGATTGTACTTTCTTCGACTATCTTTTGGATACTGCATTGGATTATTTTGGAATAAAACATTTTTTTCCTATTTGGGTTGTAGGATTGTTTGCTACAGAGTGGTTGTTTCTTTGTTATAACAGCATGATTACTTGTCTAAGTCTTAATGGCATTCCTTTGGCAATTAGCTGGTCTAAGTAAAATGCTTTCCTAAAAACCATTGTTATATGATTGTCAAAAGAGAGAGAGAGAGCTATTAACCCACATGCCTAGTTCCCTGACAACATTTTTGTTTTGCAGTGGTATGTTGTCTATACAATATGACAATAGAGGGGAGGAGTTGTCTAAAAAAAGTGATGATACTACACTTTTTAGCATGTAGGTTGAACCCATTTTTAGTACACCAAGAGTTTACTAGAGAGAGATCCCTCTGGATGACTTGGGTGTTATCGGGTGACATCCAATTTGCACTTGTCTACAAATATTGTTATCCAGGGGCTTTGGTTCCCAAATTGGAGATCTGTAAAATAAACACTAACAGGAAAAAGTCCTGGCACCAAGCCCTGAGGGTCACCACTGGTCACTTTCATACTTTTTGTTGAGCCACTTGCAGTTCTCACTGCAAGGGATTTGTCTTTTAGCCACTTTGCTATCCATCCGAATACATATGAGTTGATGTTTAAAACACTTAGCTTTTTTATGATGCCAGCATGGGAAATGGTTTTGAAGGCATTAGCTAGGAGAAGATATGCTGAGTGCAAGGCATTGCACCATCTGCAACCTCTTGTCACCCTTCCAAAGAAGTTTATCAAATTAAATAGACATGATCTACTTTTCACAAAACAAAATTATTGGAGTTAAGGTCAAACAAGATTCTTTATATCATAGTTATGATGTCAGTTATAGTACATTGCATAGCTTTGCATATGAGGCTTTTAAGTCCAAAAGAACTACAATCACCCAAGTTAGTTGTAAGGCCAATTAAAGGAGTGTGTCTGCAAGGGCATGCTTAACAATATTAAAGCATGTTACTCTTGGTTAATACTTTCAGTACATGATCTTTAGAGACAGAGGTCACATTATTACTACACCAAAGATTTGCAGGGAGAAAAATAGCAAAAAGCCATTTTCACAAGCTAAATCCCATGAGTCACACAAATAATTATTAATGTTTCTTTCCAGAAAAAATATTGATTCTATCATCATTCCATAATGGATTAGGGAATATTCATACAATTGTAAATGTGTATGCATCTCTTTCTTCTATTTCTTGCTTATTCTTTGTCTCTCTACATATACACTCACACATTATATATATATATATATATATATATATATATATATATATATATATATATATATATATATATATATATATACATACATACATACATACATATATTTTATACATAATGAGGTATACATATTTGGTACACACCCACACACACACACACACACACACACACACACACACACACACACACACACACACACACACCTAGGATCAGATTCCAAAAGAAAAAAAAAACAAAGGTAATTCCATGGAGGACTTGTAGGCCTGTATAACAATTCCTTCTCATGGACAGGAAGAATGCAGTCATAACAGACATGCCATACATGGCTGCTTGTCTGTAAGTTACCCCGCTCAGGGCAGCTGATAATGCAATGAGTTGCAGTTGTGAATTGCATAGAAATGGAAAAAGGTTGTTTTTACCTTACTTAAATGGAAAAAATGCAAGACCATGTACAAGGTATTTCCTCATTGCGTACAAATTTTGCAAATAACATACAGCTTTGGTGTATGGGTATACTGAATACTAATCCTGCTCCACCTTGCACAAACATTTAAGCTTCAGCGTACATCAACACGTACTATATGTAAGCTACCAATACTAATTTCATGAACATTAATCTTACTTTGACTTAGGAATGACGTCCATTCCTATCATGGTATTAGAAACCGTAAAGAGGTGGAGAAATTAAAAATAAGCTAAGTAATCTGTAGTACTGTATCATCTTTGCAGATGACAGTATCTTTCCAACATTTTTAAGATTAGCCAGATTGACCTTCTTAATTCATGGGAACCTCAAGGAAGGCCATGTGCCAGCAATGTCGAAAAAGGTTATTAACATTAAATACTCCACAGAGACCCATCAAACACAAACTGATACATTCTTAATAAATGTGAATTAAAATGACACATTTTAGTTAATGCAATATGTTTTCCAAGTTTGAACTATTCAATGGTATTTCTTTTAAAGTTGAAATACTATGACGCTACACACTTCATTGCTATTTCTATTTTTATTTTTGTGTATGGTCATACCTTGCAATCTGTTTTCATTAGTAGTTTGTGTCTAACAGTGTATCATGTGATTTTAATTATCTATAAAAGTGTCATTAATAACAGATTTAGTTCTGAGGAAGTTCTATGTAATGTACGGAACAAAAGCATTAAACTTGTTCGAATAAATTTTGAGTATGGAATACTGTTGCCTCCTTGGTACCACAGAATTTATCAGTTAGTAAAAGTTATTAACATGCCTATTCATAAAGGAGGTTAATCCATTGCAATAATAAACTCATTGACCTATTGCATTACTTCCTCCTTTGGGTAAAATACTAAATGTTCATAAACAAATACATATTAAACCAACTGCAAAGTAACAAATTGTTCTGCGATACATAGCATGTATTTTGCTTTGGCAGGCTAATATCACTTATTTTAGTCTTGATACTTCCATAATAAGAACATTTAGCTGGAAGAATATTAATATGATGTCCCTTGCTCTTTCACTTTTTCCACAGCTTTTGATATTATCACCCATATCTTGTTAGTTTCAGGACTCATAGCTATTACTATCATGCACACAAACACACACACATGCATGCAAGCACACACACCAACACACACATCTGTGGTTTAAACAATGTTTTCTAAAACCACTGGAACAAGTTAGGGAGAGCTCTGAAGAAACGTGAAGAAAACAGAGGAAAGAATTAAAAAACCCACAAAAAAAATTACAAATGTTGGGAAGTTGTACACTATAATGGACTACAACTCTGGTCAACAGAAACTCAAAAGTATGGAAGAAAAGAATGGCAGAATTCTGGACATTTTCTAAGGACTGGTCCAGCATGTAACTCTCCTGAAACAAACAGGAGCAGGATAGCAAACAACATTGGCAAGGCTGGAATATGATGCGGTGTAAATTATTACCAGCCAGGCAGGATAGCAAACAACATTGGCAGGGCTGGAATATGATGCGGTGTAAATTATTACCAGCCAGGCTGGATAGCAAACAACACTGGCAAGGCTGGAATATGATGCGGTGTAAATTATTACCAGCCAGGCTGGATAGCAAACAACACTGGCAAGGCTGGAATATGATGCGGTGTAAATTATTACCAGCCAGGCAGGATAGCAAACAACATTGGCAAGGCTGGAATATGACGCGGTGTAAATTATTACCAGCCAGGCAGGATAGCAAACAACATTGGCAAGGCTGGAATATGACGCGGTGTAAATTATTACCAGCCAGGCAGGATAGCAAACAACATTGGCAAGGCTGGAATATGATGCGGTGTAAATTATTACCAGCCAGGCAGGATAGCAAACAACATTGGTAGGGCTGGAATATGATGCGGTGTAAATTATTACCAGCCAGGCAGGATAGCAAACAACATTGGCAGGGCTGGAATATGATGCGGTGTAAATTATTACCAGCCAGGCAGGATAGCAAACAACATTGGCAAGGCTGGAATATGATGCGGTGTAAATTATTACCAACCAGGCAGGATAGCAAACAACATTGGCAAGGCTGGAATATGATGCGGTGTAAATTATTACCAGCCAGGCAGGATAGCAAACAACATTGTCAAGGCTGGAATATGATGCGGTGTAAATTATTACCAGCCAGGCAGGATAGCAAACAACATTGGCAAGGCTGGAATATGATGCGGTGTAAATTATTACCAGCCAGGAGGCCACAACAGAACATCTAGCAGCTTATTTATAAGGAAGGAAATATTATGGCAATGGAATAGGAAAAACATGAAGGAAAAGCTGGGTGACATTATAAAAAAGGTGGTAGAGAGACCGCAAGTCTGATAGGTACTGGAGAACAAACTATGGAGGACCAGACATAGGAATGCATCTCGAGTCCTGGACTTGGAAAAACTCAAGGGGAAAACTTCTTGGACATGTTATGCCAATTTTATAGCTTCAAATATAAATAAGTATCTACTGAGAACCACCAGAAGAAGAATGCAAACAGAAGATGGAAGGGTAATCAGGTGGGTTTAAGATTTTTCCAATGTTGTATTCCATAATACAAAATAATTTAACAAGTGCAGCAATGAGCTGGTTTCCAAACTTACATAACTCCACACTTGTTCCGGAAGCATAGAACCTGAAGAAGAAGATCACTTTCATAACCAGGGAAGTATGTATGGAAGAATGAAATATGCCAAGATTAGAGGTAGATGAAGCTCAACTGCTAACATGATAGGAGGAGATAAACTAAAACTTGTAATGTATAACCAATGTACAGGAAATTCCCCAGGAATAGATGGTATTCCTGTGGAAGTTTGGAAGCTAGGAGGAAAAAAGCTGATAAAGATCTGGAAGGTTTTGTTTAACAGTCTCTTAAAAGGAGAAGTACCACTGTCATAGAAGAAAGCAGCTGCATCTGTAATACCTAAAGAGGGTAAGGATCCATCAGAACCAGCTTCATGCAGGCCCATTTCAATACTAAACATGATTATAAAGTGTTCATGTCTATAATGGCTAAAAGAATGGAAAAAGTAATGCCAAAGCTGATAGATATGGATCAATGTGGTTTTGTGGAGGGGAGGCAAACATTTGACAGCATTAACAGAACATTGATGATTCAGAAGGGAAGCAGAATCTATAAAAAAAAGCATTGTTGTTGGTGGGTCTTGATGCAGAGAAAACATTTGACAGAGTAAGCTGGGACTTTATGAGCAGGCCAAAATAAGCATTGATAAGGTTGATTAGGAGAATATATGAGGGAGCAGAGGCAAAGATTAAAATGGGTGGGGTCCTCCCTCATAATTTCTGCTTGAGCAGAGGAACCAGGCAGGGGTGTTTTTCTTTCCCCTTTATTATTTGCATTATATTTAGAACCATTGGCAAAGAAAATAAGGGACTCAGAAATTCAAGGATATAATTTGTTGGTAGTCAAGAAAAGCTGGCTTTATTTGTAGATGATATTATATTGCACCTGACAAAACCAGAAAAAGACATTACAGTGTTGTGGAACATTTTGAAACAGTTTCAGATCTTTTCAGGATACAAAATCAATGAAGCTAAAACAAAGGCAATATCTGTAAATTATGTACCTACACAAGAACTGGTTCAGGAATACCCATATGTATGCAGACATGATAAAATGAAATGTTTAAGAGTATGGATTAAAAATTATTCTAGTATGGCAGCTAAGGATATGTGGGAAGAGACTAAACAAAATATAATACAAAACCTGAGAAAATGGAACCTTTGTGATATGGATAGTAAGATACAAGCAGTTAAATATTTTTAGTCCTTTTAGTCTTATACATAGGTCAGGAATATTTTTATAAACCAGATGAGAAGTTGTAGGTAGCAATTAATATAGGGCTTTATCTGGGAGGGGAAGACAGCAAAGAGGCAAGTGGGATATGTTGATTCTTCTTATTTATTTATTTCCAGTTTGATTAACGGGGAGGTCCACTGGGCCCAGAGAGCCCATTTTCAATGGAGACCCAGGGAGAAAAACTCCATGAAACAGATTACAGTAAAGATATCAGTCCAATAAAAATGAGGTACAACTACAAATACATGTCAAATAATACAAAGTGTGAGCAATACTGCCCATAGAACCACTAGAACAGGATGGATTGGGATTACCCAATTTGAATGGGGTATTTCACAACTACACAGTTAAGATTCCTACACATAGCACAAGCAGAGAACTATAATTTAAAGTGGAAAGAAATGATTATGAAACAAGGGGGAAGTGCAAGAAACAAGGAGAGACTGGGATTTTGGATGCAGGCCTTTAAGGAGAATAACAATAATCATACAGAATATTATATCCATAAAGTAGCAGAAAGTATCCTAAGAACTAAACCAACATGGGAATGGAGAAAGGAGATACTGCCGATAGGGATGACTGCAATTAGGGATACAGACAATAGGCAAGAGGGGTCAGAATTTATTGGAGAAAACTGGCAAAGGAACCAAGGTCCTGAGAGCAAATAACTAGAGAGTGAAAGATGATAGAATGGGAAGATGCCAAGAATTTATTTGGACTGCAGGTTAGAGACTGCCTTCCCTATCAGGGATTGATATCAGTGTATAGGCAACAAGAAAGAAATAGGGGGGTCCTAAATGAAAGAGCAGCACTGGTAGAGCTTTTAATGGAATCTAGAACAGAAGCTGCCATTAAGAAAGAAATATATAGTAGAGCATATAAAATATTGCATGAAAACTATAAGAATTAGCCAGAGAAGGTAAAAAAGGATTGGAAAGAGAGTTTGGATAAGCAATTCACAAAGAAACAATGGGAGGATATATGTATGCCTCCCAAATATGCAACAAAATCTAGAAGATTTAGGATTTTTGCCTGATAATTTTACAAATATATTTTTATACCCTAAGTAGACTCCAGAGAATTTTTCTTCAGGCAGATAATAAATGTCGGAGATATGAAGGGGAAGAAAGAAGTAATTGGGAACATATTTTCTGGGAGTATGATCAGTTGGTGGACTTTGAAATATTCCCTGCAGGATGCATTGTTGGAGATGCTGGGTGGGCAGATTGATCTGACAAGGGAGATGATTTTTCTAAGCTATGATACAGAATCGGAATTGCCTAGGCGTGGTAAGGCCTTGCTCTGTCTAATTGTGGTGGCTGCCAAAAAAGCAAATACTAGAAAATGGAAATCAAATTCTAAACCATCTATACTGGAAGTAGTGAATATAGTAACAGAGATAAAACAACTGGAATAAAACAACTGGAATTGAGATCTTTAGAAAATGGTAGGAGCAAACTACATAGGAAAAAAATGGGAATTGTGGGAACAATACATACAAGGGAGGAAAGAGGTCTAAAAGGCAGCAAGACTTAAATGAGCTATGTAATGTTTGAGTGAGAAAGATTGGGTAGATTATAAGTGATGTATAATGTTTGCAACTGAGAGTGTGTTGGTATGGTTTATGATGTTCAATGCTTGCAACTAGGATTGTCTCGGTGTGGTTTACTTTCATTTATATAAATGTATGATTGCCTCTGTAGTAAGTGATGGTTTGATAAACATGTTTCTTGTCTAAAAAAGGCAAGAATTGAATAGTTTATGTAATATTACTTAGGTTATATGATATATAGCAATATATGTGAAGTATAATGTTTGTTATATAAATATAGTTTAATTACTTTTATATGAATGTAAATTTGCCTATGTCACAAGTGATAATTCAATAAAGATGTTTGAAAAAAAAACACAGGTACTGAGGGAATGCTGTCTGGGTACTTAAACCAGATCTCCATAACAGCACTTACATGGACATGTTCCCAATGAAGGTAGGCCTCAAGGTCCAGCAGTTTGTTGTTTAAACTTCTACCATTAAAGTACAGCCACCTTGATATGGCCAGTGGGTGATTTGTTTGGAAAGTTAGTTTGGAGGTCCATCAGCTGAAGCTTGCCTAAAAAGGCACCACGAAGGCAGTAAAAGTGGTCACCAGTATGAAGAAGACTTGGAATGAGAGGTGCAAATGACCTTGGTAAAGCAAATATGATTGTCAAGCTTTTCATCTCATGAATTTACATACCGGATCCTTTTAGAATGACATCATGTGTTTAGCAAATTGTTAAGCCAGTCATCTTTTCTTTAAACGTTGGCATTTTTTGTTAATGGAAGGATTCCACTCAAAATCAGAGTCTTTCCTGCATTTTGTGACATGCATGAAGAGCTAAATCATGTTTCTCTCCATAACCTTCTGGGTTCTGCAACCAACTAATTTACCCTAGCATGGGTTCTCATGATGCCATAATCATATTTGTCTAGTAAAGGTTCTAAGTCCTTTGTAATGTCAACAACCTTTGCACTAGAGAGACAGCTCACTATCATCTGACTTTTTAGTGCAGAATCCGTTGCCTAAATATGGAGTTACCAAACACAAGTACATTTCTATTTGTGTTAAAAGATTGCTTTGGTGTAGTTGGTCTCTGATGTGCTCTTTCCTGGTGGATCTCTGCTGTGTTGTCTCTAACCAATAACAAATTAAGTAAATATTGTTATTTATGAGCATTGGGCAGATCTTACATTGCCTGAGACATTGAATGCTATGAGGCCGGAAACAGAGGGCAGACTAGCTGGAAGACCTTCCATTTGGATCAAGGGGGTAGATGTGTCAAGGAAGGGTAAGAAAATGTAACTGTTTCAGTTCCTGCATTAATGTTCAAGAAAAATAGTAGACCTTGATTAAATAATGTTTGAGCTCTAAGTTAACAATGTGTAGTCAATATCTTAGTCTTGCCTAGCTATAAGGTCAGTCTGGTGTGTGAAAAGGAGAAGATAACAGCATTGTGGATCCTAGTAAAGAAATTACTTTGTGGTAAAAAATTAATCATGGGGAGAATACTTCAGTTAACTTCAGGAAAAGGAAATCTAATACACTAACAGCCGGACAACTGTTTAAGTCACAAAACCAGCAAGTTTAGCTTAACTGTAAAAAACAATTATATAAAATTCAGTAAAATAAGCAATAAAGTACAGAAAACACCAAAACAGTAATAACTGTGAAAAGACACTAGCACTCTCCTGTTTCTGATGTAAAGTTTGTTAAAAACACCAGAAAATCTCTCTCAGCACATATGCTTCCAGCTCAGCTTTTCTGAAGTTTTGGGAAAATATTATCAGGGAAAGGCTACAGGAACTGATGAGATAAAGTGGAAAAAAAACAATAATGTTCTATATTACATGGTACCTCTTAGTCAAACAGCTTGTATAACATTAATACCAATCTGAAAATAGTGTTGTTTTACCAAGCCAATGTGAAGTATTACTCCAACATTAAAACCTAATAAACATTTACAAAATAATATATCAGTCTAATAACCACATAATCCATAAAATATTCCATTACTGTTCTACAGCCTCAATAATTTTTTATAAAAGTCTGTAAATGGTAGATATTACAGGAATCTCTGTAATTAAGGCAGTAACATCTAGCAGTTTGTAAACAAAGATGATCAAAGATATCATAGTTTCCAAACATTTATTTAATCGATTTAAAGCTTGGTGCACTTAACATTTTGTGTAAATTCAGTAAGATCCCAACTACAGTGTAATATACAAATGTTTATACTCCAAATTCCTTCATCTTGGGTGATAGCACATTAGTGATTATGCATTTCTATGGAATGTACTCTTCAAAAAACATTAAGAAACAATGTCACCTACCTGATTTTGATCTTAGTAGAATTTGAACTGTATGCCCATCATTGATGACTTCACAGTCACGACACACCACATAATTTGGTGACAGGGGTACCTGCAACAATGAGGGATCATACTGTGCTTCTCTTGAGTTCAGGTTAATGGGGGACTGGTATTCTCCATTGGCTTCTGGGAAGAGCAAACCCCATTCAACTCCTAAAAATAAGAGAAATTTTGCAAAATGAGAATAACAATGAACAGTGACAACCATTTAGAAAATACAATTTATCTCTCTATTTTCAATGCTCAAGGAAGAAAATCCAACTTATTACAAAACTGAAAAACTAAATTTGCATGAACAAACATAAATTAAAAGGCACATTTGTAGAACCATACTTCTCACCTGTCCAGATTTTCTCTCAATGTTCATATTTTTGGTTCATATTTTTCGTCTGTTCCACATAAAATTTGTAGTTTTCTGGCAAATCACTGGGATGATCTGAGGATTGAAATCACTAAATAATGACATACATTTGAGTTTCAGACTTCAAATCCTTTGTATGCTAAAACAAACCATTGCTCTAGCAACTCTCTAAGTTTCTAAATGCAATATTTAAAATATGTCCCTATTTATTGGTCTTTCTCCCCCCATTTTGTTGGGCTTTGTCCAGACTTCTTGTCCTAAGATGTAAAACACTCATTTTAAATTCTCTCAGCCTACAAGCATTTACATATTTCACCATGTGCTGAGACCTTCAAGACAGTTTAAGTTAAATGTCATTAGATTAAATAATAGGCTACAATGAACTGAAATAATTTGGCATTGAACATTTCAGTTCTGATGGACACATAGTATACTATGCCATAAATTAAGACAAAGTAAAAACAGCATTTACCTAGTTTTCTAAGCTGTTTATAATCCATGCATACACCAATTTGTAATTTAAGATCACTCATAAAGAAACATGTTCTTCTGAATTCACTTTCTTGATTGTTTTAAATTTATATTAAACTATATCACTGTTTTAAATTATAATAATTGCTTGACGATATAGAAGTTTGTTTATTTTAAATCTGAGTAAGCACATCTTTCTTTCTTTCCTTCTTTCTTTCTTTCGCTTAGCTGAGAAAACCTTCCAATCATCTTAATCAAGTTGGCCCTAAGTATAAACTACCCACCTTAAAATAGCTTACAGAGCTCTGACCCCCTGAAAACCAAGCCTCCTGAGAATGTTCCAAGCCTTACCTAAACTCCACCTGCATATATGAGGTGCTACAAAAATAATCTTCTTCTTCTTTCGGCTTGTCCTGGTTAGTAGGTTAGTTAGGTGCCGAGTAGCCAGCCTGGTGCTCAACCTTCCACAGAAGGCACACACATGCATGCACATACACCTAGGGCCAATTTAGAGTGTCCAATCTACCTACAGCATGTCTTTGGGATGTGGGAGGAAACCGGAGCACCAGGAGGAAACCCACGCGACCACAGGGAGGAAATGCAGACTCCGCACAGAAGACACCCCAGCCGAGGATCCAACCAGAGAACCTCTTGCTGTGAGATGGCAACGCTAACCGATGCACCACCGTAGCCGCCCAGGTGCTACGAAAATAATGTTCTCACCAAATCAGATAGTTCTGCTTTCTAGTGATTCATGGGTAGAGGGTTCCTTACACAAAACCATGCAGTCAAAAAATATTCCCTTTAATAGCCTTACAAAGTGTTAAAACCAAGCACTACCATCCCTCTAGTTACACAACATACTCCTGTTAAGCAAATCAGAAAGGTGCTGATCATACTGTTAACCCCTACAGGCATACAACTCTCCATGTATAAGGCAATAGAAACCAAAGCATTCTGCCATTGTCCAATATAAAATGGATAAGAAGTGATCTAAAGAGCAAATGAGGAGTGACTGTGCTCTAAAATTGCCTGAGGAAGCACATTGCTCTCACCTTCCCACCAAAAACAGTAAACTCAACATGTTGCCCTACAGCCCAAAATATCATACAACACAATAAGCAGTATCATAAATATAAAGTAAAAGTACAAAATGAGCAATTCATTTATGACCCAAAAACTTTTTATAGAAAACTTAAACAAAAGCAATAGAAATGCCACCAGAAAAAGAAATAAGTACATTTTGAAGAAATACTTAAGAAGATCTTGTTGAAAGTAGCAGATATGATAAATGGATAGAAGAGTTAAAAAGAAATGCAAGAAGCTCTAATGCAAAGCAATGGGACGTAATAGCTAGATAAATTTAGGAAAAAAATTTAAAAAAGCTCCTAACTAGAAAACCCCAGGTCCTGATACAATACCTAACTTCTGGCTAAAAGTATTAGCATCTTTACAGATTTAGCCCTGAATAAAAAAAAAATACTAATATGCACAACCCGAAAAGAAACCACACTGGTTAACAACAGGAAAAAACATACTTTTCCTTATGAATGAACCCACAATCCATCATAAGAATAATAAACCGGTAACTTTCACTCTGAAAATATATAAATTATATACTGAAAATGATGCAGAGTTTAAGCCCATCTAGAAAATAAATCAGTCAAGGCAACAGAACAAAACATGCTACAAGAAAGTCATATGGAACAAAGGATAATCTATTGTTAAATAAAGCCATAATGGAGGGCTGTAAAAAGGAGAGGAATCTAAGTATGGCACTGCTAGATTACAAAAAGCACTCAACAGTATCCACATTTATGGATTATAGATAAATGCTATAATGATCAATTACACCACAGTGAGTATAAAACAGCGGCAAGTCATCTTGCTGTTGAGCCATGATAAAGGGCAAATTAATAATTCAAAAGGGAATATCCCAAGGTGATTCTTTCTCACCATTGCTGTTTTGTCTTGCCCTTAACTAATTAAGCAGTTTAGATAATGCACTAGTCTCAGGTTGTAGCCTAACTTTCAGAAAACAACTTTTTTAAAGACATCTTATCAACTTTTGTGGATGATTAAAACTATATGGTTCATCTGATAAGGATCTGAAAGCACAACTACAAATGGTTAAAATCTTTTCAATTGATATTAGAATGACATTTGATTTTGATAAATGTGCAAAAGCAACATTTGCAAAAGGAAAGCTGCAATAACAGGACAATATCAAACTGGGACTATAATGTGATATGTATAAAGGAACTTGAACAAGAGGGAGTATATAAATATTTAAGAATAGATAATGGGTCTGCAATAAAATATGAACAAATGAAAATAAAGCCTAGTGCAGAGTACTTCAGAAGATGAAAACTAATATTGAAAACTGTCTTGGCATCTAGGAATAAAGTCCAAGCAATAAATCAGTAAAACATAACGGAGGCTCCTCAGCTGGTCACTTGAAATAATTTTATTACTCACAATACACCGAGAAAAATAATAACGTTGTAAACATACATAAAGTGAAATAAAAGTACTAAGCGCTTTCATCCTGACAAACATACGGGCATCTTCAGAGTACTAACCAGATGTCTCAGCAACAACAGTTAAATACATATATCCTTAACTACACAACACCTATCATTGGTTGATTGATTAAATAGTTTGATAAAAATGTAAAATATGAAATAAAACATAATATAATATATTATAATGTAATAAATAGTTAAGACTCAATGCCAGTTGTTTACCTGGCATCAATGGGCATATCTCAATTTCAAGTATTTTAAAACAAAGATCACATTGTATTTGATATTTTAGTTCTTTTTAGCTCCTTTTAGTGATAATTAGTTTAAAATTATGCCAATAGTTTTTCTAATGTAGGAACATTATAAGATACTATGTACATACATTTAATTCAATTTCAATTTTATTTTTATTATTTCTTATCAATATACACTAGTTTTTAACAATATTTTTACCTTTACAATGGTATTTTTACTACAATATATATTTATAATATTTAAAATATGTATTACATTATAATATATGATATTATGTTTTATTTCATATTTTACATTTTTATCAAGTGTGTCATATTACTTATTAATTAACAATGTACAATGATTTTTTCGGTGTATTGTGAGTAATAAAATTATTTCAAGTGACCAACTGAGGAGCCTTCGTTATGTTTTACTAGTTTATGCAGTTCGTGGTTCATACAAGCAATAAATCAGTTTGCAGTTCCTGTTCTAACTTACTGTGTTTGTGCGATTGACTGGACACAAAGAGCATTGAATTAGCTAGACAAGAAAAAAATGCTTCATCTTTATCAAAGGATATATAAAAAACATTGCATATCAGGATTATATATACAGGTCTGCAATTGCTGGACTGCATATATATTCTAACATGACATCTTTGCTTAGTTTAGCAAAAAAATAATTTAGAAAAGAGTGGGAATGGAAATCGAACCAGAAATAAACAAGAATCAAATAGCAACTGAAAGTGACAAAAACAAAAGAAAAAAATACAAAGAAAAGGACCAGAAGAAAAGGAAAGAAAATTGGAAAGTCCATAAATATACCGGCAACTATAGAAAACTTCAAGAGCAACTGCATGTCAACCGAGGATTGATGGAAAGGTTAATGAAAAGGGAATTTAAGCCAGAAGATAAAAGGCTAATAATAATTGTGGCCCAAGGCTGTGGGCTACATACATCTTGGTTTACAGAGTCTACAGAAAAAAATATCCAAACAGATAAATACAGATTCTCTAAAACAGAATTGGAAACAGTTATATAACTCTTTGCTGATTGAATCACTAGTAATCTCAGTCTCAAATTCTCCACATCTTACTTTCCTTACTCAATAGCCTCACTGAAAAATACTCCTGCTTGTAGCTCTGCTTAGAGACTTTTTAGGTCACTTTTCCTTTGATGGTAGTATACCTCACCATGTAAATTATAACCTTCCCTCATCTCTTCAGTTAAACCATGTGTCCCAGCATTCGTAATACTTAGCCTTTTCTCACAGCTTTTCACCCCTTAGTCCCTGACATTGCAACTCACTACAATCACCAGGAATTCTTTGCAAAACTTTTTATAGGTATCTGCAAATATTGTTAATGCCTACCCTATACACATCCCATACCTTCCTAAATCCATGCCCCTCCCCCTGCATACTTTTCTCTGTACAGCAATTAACAAAGGTGGAAAAAAACAATTGTATTACAAACTATGTTGTCTGAGTTGCTTTATATTTTAATTGTACTCTTCCTTGATATTAAATATCCCTCATCACCATCATTACATCTGACCAATGAAATTCGGTATCTAAAGTTTGAGTGCAAAATACTTAATCTGATATCCACCTCTCTTCCCATGCTGTTATACAGACTTTCACACTAATCTGGGCTCTGAGGAATCATATCTGTCTAGGCTATGCACATTATTTAAGGACAGTATACGTTTTTCTTCTCCTTTGTACTACTATGATCAGGTACTTCTGGAACAGAGATTATTCACATTAATGTATGCAGCATGTGCAACAAAATAGGAAGCAGATAGCCATTGTCCATCTCTGTATTCTAGATATCTTATGTATCACTGACATATGGGTCAAGCCCTAAATCCACAACAGTGAATTTAGCATGCATATTTTTAAGACTGCCAGTTCTTAAAATGCAGTGATGGCATATCAATTCTAGGAAAATAACTAAAACAGATAGGCACCACCATGGAGTAAGTGCACCTGTGATGTAAAAAATATAATAAATATGAAAAACGTAAACCATTCATAGGAGCAGTCCATGGCTGATAAAAATGTCTCTCACAGCAGAATTAGTTTGCTGCTGTGAGAGACGTTTTTATCAGCCGTGGACTGCTCCTGTGAATGGTTTACGTTTTTCACAATTCTAGCAAAATACCACATACGATTCTCCTTATTTGAATCTTGGTGTCTTAAGAATAAAAACAAATGTTATTATAAGTAACTTAACCCCTTAGTAAGTCCAAGTCTCTTAAAATATCTGAATTTCATCTGAAAATCCCATAACTTAATGTATGATACCCAAACCTGGATTATTGAAAACTGCACCTCTGAGACTCACTACCTTGGGGTCTTCATCTAAGGAATGTACAGCTCTTTGCATGATCAAACACAGTTATGGGAAGTTACTTAGCTAACCACCTTGCCAACCTGTAATGGTAAAAGAAAAGGTAGAAAGTCTACTGTTGAGATGATTCTCTCTCTCTTCCTATTCTGTAGGCATTGTAGTCACTAGCATATTATAAGATAATATTAGTAACTACCACAACATTTTCAAAATTCAGACTCAGGCCAAAATTCCTCCATTACACAGATTCATTAAGGTTACTTCATTCAAGATGACATACTAGGATAAAGTAAATCATACTATTCAAAGCACAGGCAGGAACGTCCTTGAGTATCTTCCCAGCATGAATATAGTCCTCAGTTCCTCTACTTGTACGGTCCAGAATATCTTTTACAACCATGGCCTATTCACCTCTTCCTGAGTTAACAATTTGCCTCTACCCTGAATGTCTGCCACAGAATTTAATGAACTACAGAGACAAGTTTAGTACATTAAAAATGTATGACAGTTCTAGCCAGCCAAAGGTCATTAAGGAATTTAAAAATTCTGTCACATAGCACAGATGTAACTACTATTCTACACTTCAGTGAAAAAATGCCTCTTCAGTTTTTGGTAATGCTGAATCCTGATATATACTTCAGTCTGTATATTTCACCATAGCAACCTGACACTGAACTGGCAGAACTTTTTAAACATTGCTTAAAATCAGCAGTCCTTGCACCTGCTTTACTCCAGACTCCACATATAATAAATTGCATGAACATAGACCATATGGTTGTTTTAGTAAATAATAAAGCAAAGAAAATTCTAGTAACCCAGTAAATAACCAACATAGGGGTGAGAAATATTTAAGAATAATATAGCACTATTTATTTATATTGTGCTTTTCATAAAATATTTAATGAATTAAACAATCAAACAATGAAACACACCCAATCAAGGTATTTGTCGAGATTTCAGGCATTATGAACCTATACTTTAAAATGAGCAGAACCTTCTTTTGTTCCAATTCATCTTTATCATGTTTTGCCCTGTGTGCTATGTATGCTAACTTGCTAATGTTAACAGCATTAGTTTTACTAAAAATCTCAAGCAGATGGTGAGCAATCTTATTATCCCTCTTATGCTGTTTAATATTTTTCAAAAGTTATCTCAACATTACTTTGATCTTTCTTTTATCTGCTGCAGTCCAAACTTTGCAGTGGGAACTAAATACAGCATGAGCATATGCCATATTTGAATAGTCGCATTTATTTTCAAGGTCAGCATCAGTGGCATAGAGGAATAAAGCCCTGACTACTGTGGAGGTGTTGGGTTAATGGCTCAGAAGCTTGATGGTGGTCACAGTGGATGACAGGTGAGGTTATGCAGAATGTATACAACCACAAGAAAATCATCAGAAGATGGATTGTGGTGAAGTAGGCATCCTGGTGACAGACATACATCTCACCATGCCCCTGAGCCCTCTCTAGCAAGTGTGCAGGTGCATGTACTCTCAATAGGAGGCCACTGTGAGTCCCTGAGTTGATGTGGATAGCCTGTCCCCTCCATCTAGTTAGGGACCTGTGCACAAAATTCGTGGGTTGCTGATGAATCTACAAGCTCTCCATTGTTTGCCTATTGATAGCACCCATGATGACATTCTTCTAAGAATATCTTTGGGAATCCCCAGTACTAGGAAATGAATGGGCTTGAGTCTCACGGAGGGATGATTGATGACCAGCCAGACTGTGGGAGGAAAACATAAAAAACTTATACATATTTTCAGGGTTGAAAACTATATAATTTATTACAGTAGGACCCCTATCATATATAAACATATATTGCAGCAGCCAAATGAATAGGTGCCTTCACAAGAAACAGTAGTAATAATATTTATATACAATGACTATTGATTAAGCAGTTTTGTAATACTCTTACTCCCGTAGCATGGAATGCAGTTTTTTAATAAATTAATTTCATAACCTTTCATTCAGCTCATTGTATGTGCTAATTATTTATTGCATTCTGCAAATCTCTTATGAAAGTACATTACATTATTTTACAAAAGTGAACTAGTTTGAATTATTAAAATCTGAATAAAATGTCCTTCTCTTTATCCTCTTCATCTTTTTCACATCTGTTATATAATGAGTACTTTCTTTTTTTATTATCATTGCTGCTCTATTATTCCATATATAATAACTCAACCACCACTATAGATGCTAAATTCAGTTTAAAAGAAATTGGTCTATAGCAGGTAATCAATTTTCTTTCTAAGGTAAGAGACCCTAGGTCAGAAGGGCCTAACTTGATTTTTCCCAACGTAATTAAGTCGGTAGCCTACTAACTGTTGATTTCCAATCAGTTTATCATGAGAAGAACTCTTTGTGGAAAGCTTGGTTCCCTGAATTTGGAACAAGGCCTTCCTGATACTTTAGGACTTAAGGGGGTTGTGGGATACTTCGTTGATCCCAGTAACTCAGAATACTAATAATCTTCTCCAAAATACTTGAGAGTGTAGTCCACTGCCAGTTATCAAAAGCGTGGATAACAATTCAATCTGTACTAAGTCCAACACAGTCTCAGAAAATAAATGCACAATGAGAAGAGCTCTCCTAACTATCACTATGCATTAACAAAGATGAGGTCATCTCAGGCCTACTTCTCCACTTATCAAAACCATTCAAGACTACCAGCCAAATGCCTTTTAAACAGGCTTAACAAAATAGGGTGAGAGACCAGATTCATCAAGTCAGGTTATTTTGATACTCACAAACTTCATATGTCCCAACTCTGCTTCTCACTAACTATAGTTTTTCATCTACATGTACTTTATTTCATATTTGTTCATATCTATAACTATATTCAAATGTAACAATTTATGGATTGCATTAAGTCATACAATCAGCTGTAAGTGACACTCCAAAGTATATATTCATTAAATTTCTATGTGGCACTCAGTTCCTTCTTCGAATACCACATTCTTGTTGAAATGTTAGGCTTCTTTGTTGTATATTATATAACATAACACAACACCACCACCACTCCTCACTTCGATAGATAAACAACCAGGATCCAAATGAAACACAAATCTTCAGATAAAACTATTTTAATTCTAGTGCCTCAGTGAAAACACCTTCTTGGAATACAAATCTCATCAAACATCAAGCTTATATACGCATTATACATCAATTAAACAATTCATTAACTCATTAAACCATTTACCCCTTAAAGAAAACTTCTCCAATTCAATTCCCCATTAAGTCCCATAGGGACCATTGTATTAAATTTCAAAATGTAAATACTGTCTTTATATAGAAATTTTTTCCTTTAAAACATTTTCATCCATACAAAAACAATTAATTTGCTCAAAAACAAATAACATGCTCACTCCCTCTCTATTGTCCCAGGATTACCTATCCACATATCACTCTACTAACATCCCATCTCTATCCTTCGTAAGCCTCTTACCTTCTTCTGTCTTTCATCTATATATCTACCTACAACTCTATTCCCTTGTAAGTCTCTTACCTTCTTATACATCTCTACAAACTTACCTTCAGACTTTCACACTCTACTGATTGTTTTCCTCACATTCTCCTTCCTTTGGCACTACCCACTCCATTCGCCCTGCGGGCTCACTCCACTCCTCTACCCTGCCCCCAAATTCCACCCACCCCAGCAACCCTACACTTATACTTACATATATCCCACCCACCTCCTCCATTACCCTATCAAATTATCGACCACACCCATAACCTAACTTCCTCTTCCTACCCAACCCCCTCAACTCTTGTCAAACTTCCCACACTGTTTTGCATACAATTCTAATAATAGTCTACCCCCAATTTCTTCTTACTAAACCCAACCTCCAAGCATCCTTAATTGAACACTATGTCCTTCAAACTTACCACACTACTACCTCACTACTTATACAGCATGTACTCCCTGTATCCAGCATATCCCCTAGCCTTTACTTCATCAACAATACTATATTCTTCCCCTATAAAATCTTAAGTAATCCCACAAACGTTACTCCCTTCTACACTAGCTTTTTCTCAATTAAGCTTACAATCAACAAATTAGACACTAAAAAATTTAAACACCTCTTTTACCATATTCATCACCTTATCTCGATTCTTATCTCTGGTGACATACACCCAAACCCAGGACCCTGCCAACAACAAAACTCTACCTCCCCATCCTATCCTCTCCACCCCACTGGTAGGTCCCTCCAATTCACAGCACTAAATGCCCGAAGCATATGTAATAAAATCACCAATCAACATGCCTGGCTTCACCATAATCAACCAGACATCTTATCCATCAATGAAACCTGGCTCAAACCCCATATAAAAGATTCCCAGTTAATTCCACCCAACTACTCTATCATTAGAAAAGATAGAACACAAAAAATGGGGAGGAGTAGCTCTACTTTACTCCTCCAACCTGCTAATTACTCCATACTCCAAAACTATTCCCAAATGTAGTAATGCTGAACTACTTCCAGCCCTTCTTCACATGAACAACTATAAAGTTATCTGCATTATCGCCCTTTATATCCCTCCTGGCGACAATATTACAATCCTAGAAGTCATTCTCTCCTGGGTTTCTTCCATTTTTATGAATGAAACCATAATTTTGGGTGATGTTATTAATTGGGCCATAATTCAATCACCTAACAACTCCATAAATATCAATCTTTATACATTCTCTCAATTCATTTCCTCAATAACCAGACCTTCCAAAAACTTCCTCTCTGGGAGCACCCTAGACTGGATCTTAGTCTCACACCCCCATTATTTCACTAATAGCGGCATCCTTCCAGATACACTAGGTGACCACCTTCCCACCTTTGCCCATCTGCTTCCCTCATCCCTACAACTAACCCATACTTATACCTCTACCCGGAACCTAAAAAAATTTAACCATGATGAATTCTCAGATGCATTAAAAAGAACAAATCGGAATCCTTTAAAAACCCTGTCTCTGGATCATGCTGTCACCTACTTCAATACAAATTTCTTACACCTGCTCGATTCCTTTGCCCCATGGAAAACAATACACACAAAAAGCAACCCCATACCATGGCTTACTAAGAGTACCTTACATGTCATGCAGCTCTGAGATAAAGCCTGGAAAGTCTTCCATAAAACTAATACCAGCACATCCCTGAATGAATATAAAATGCTTCATAACAAAGCAAAAAATCTTATCACCTCAGTTCGTAAAGCCTACTTTTCCACACTCCAAATCAACTATAATACTAATCCAAAGAAATTCTGGAATGGAATTGCCTCTCTACTTAACCCAGATAAAAAAGCAAACCCACGCCCAGACCCAAATGCCTCCGATTTAGAACTAGCCTCCAAATTTAACTCATTCTTTATTGACTCAATAGCTAAATTAACATCATCATTCTCTAATAACTCTACTCCTCCATACACACCTACCCACACCCCTTTTTCATCCTCTAACCCCAGCTCTCTACCTGCTCCTTTCTCCATCAAACCTGTTCCCATCTCCAGCATAAAGAAACTACTTCTAAAACTGAAATCATGTTCCAATGCCCCTGATGAGATACCCTCCTACTTCCTAAAAATTTCAGCAGATGCCATAGCCTATCCTAACTCCATACTAATAAATAGATCAATCTCTGAGGGCCATGTCCCCCAGCTCTGGAAAAAAGCATTTATTATTCCACTCCATAAAGGAGGAAATAACATTGACATCCCCAACTTTTGACCAATTGCTATTTTATCCTCCATTTCTAAACGTCTTGAAAAATGCATCCACTTACAACTTCTACCCTACCTTCTAAGTAACAACCTTCTCTCTCCCACACAACATGGATTCCGACCTGGCCACAGCACCACAACCACCCTCCTCTCCTTCCTGGAAATTGTTAATAAAGCCCGTGACACTGGTCACATCATATCCACCCTCCTTTTAGACCTCTCAAAGGCCTTTGATACCATCTCTCACAACCTTCTCCTTGCTAAACTTTCTAAACTTAACCTATCCCACTCTACTATCAACTGGTTCACAAGTGACCTATTAAACAGGCAACAAGCAGTCAAGTGGAAAAAAGCTAGTTTTTCTTTCCTAAACAGTCCCACAGGTGTACCCAAGGTTCAATTCTGGGTCCCCTACTCTTCAGCATCTTCATAAATGACTTTCACCATGCCATTCCTAACTGTAACCTTATCCAATATGCTGATGACTCAACAATAATCTGCTCTGATACCTCTACTTCCTCTTTAGCAAAATTAACCCAGAATGCCTTCACATCTACTAAACAATGGATGCTAGACAACCATTTGGCACTCAATCCAGCCAAGACCAAGCTAATAATATTTACCCTATCTAGAGCCACCTCCCTCGACAAAACCTCCTTCTCTATCACTAGCCACATTAATACTGTCCTCGAAATAGTCCCCACTGCTAAACTATTAGGAGTCCTCATTGACGATCAGCTAAAATTTGATAGCCACATACATGCAAATATCAAAAAAATGCACAAGAAACTAGGTCTACTTTACCGCCACAGTCGCTATATCTCTCCTCCCTCCAGGCTTGCTCTATCTTCTACATACCTTATCCCTTCCCACCTTTATGGAGCCTCTATCCTCACTAGTCTACAATCTTCCCTCAAATCCAAACTTGCCTCCTGCTACTATAAAATTTCAAAGTTTGCAACCGGCCATAGATCCTCTACCCATCACTGTATCTCCCTACACCAACTGAACTGGCTTGAGCTACCCAACTATCTCACCTATAATCAACTGATCCAAGCTCGCAACATTATTTTTAGCCTCTCTCTATGCCCTTCTCTTGCCTCTACTTTCCAAATGCATCAACCTAACAGATGTCTAAGGTCTAAATCACAAAACCTAATAAAATTGCACAAACCTGCCCATCCACCAGGTAAACATCTATTATCCTTTTCTCTAGCATGACACTGGAACTCTCTCCCACCTCTCATCTGAACCACTAATAGTCTCTCTGCCTTCAAATCCTTACTGCACTCATACCTTTCTTCACAGTGGGAATGTTCTTGTTCCCATCCTACATAGTTTCCCCTACCTCACTCTCCCTCCATAAGCTATTACTTTCTGTAAATAAACTCCTAGTGTGTCTATAAGCTACAGCTCTAACAAAGAATAAAAAAAAAATCCTCTGCACTACTATTATGTATGTATTTTGCACTCTGTGTATTACTATTATGTATTTTTACTGTCTGTATTTACTTAGATTTTTTTGTACTATTATGTATGTATTTTGCAGTCTGTATATTACTATTATGTATTTTTACTGTCTGTATTTACTTTGATTTTTCTGTACTATTCTGGAGCTTTTCTCCCCAGGACTCCATTGAAAACGGGCTCTTCATGGCCCAATGGACTATCCTGGCAAACAAACTGCAAATAAATAAAAAATAAATAAATTTGTTCTAAAATGCTTCCCTTCAGTAATGAATAATCATTGTTATGTGATTTTATAAAATGAGCAGCAATTGTTTTTTCTTCTTTACAATTTTTAATGTCCCTAATATGTTCCATAAATCTTAACTGAAACATCCTTTTTGTTTCTCCCACATAGAACATATTACAAGGACAACTCAAAATGTAAATTACCCCCTTTGATTCGCATGAAAATCTATCTTTGGGAGTAAAAGAAATGTTATTAATACATTCAAAACACTTAACAATGTGTGGACACACTGGACATCTCCCACATTTGATTGTACCTGTTTCCATCAACATTCTAGGTACTGGTAGATTTGGTAAAGCAAATAATCCATGTACCAACATGTACCTTATACTTCTACCTCTCACATATAATCTCAAGAGATGTCTTGGTAAAACATTTACTACAAATTTATCATGCATCAAAAATTCCCAGTAATGCTCCAGCATCCCTATTATTTCCTTACTTCTAATGTTATACATAGAGACAAAATAAATCTTTTGCATTTGATTTAACTTCATTCCTTCCATTTCATGTATTATTTTATTTCTCTTATTTTGATTATTTAAATTCCTATAGTTGTTGTTGTTGTTTGTCTTTTTGGCTTTTCCCAGTTAGGGGTCACCACAGCAGAACTCCGGTCCACTAATGATTGACAATCGATTTTTATGGTGCCGAGGTGCCAGCTCGACACCCAACCTTCAGCGAAGGCACGTCAATTCACGCATGTCTTTTGGAGACCACTTGACCGCGGGGAGGACATGCAGACTCCGCACAGAAGGCACTCCAGCCAAGAATCGAACAGGAGAACCTCTTGCTGTGTGGCAACAATGCTATCACTGTACCACCACGGCTTGTATTTAAATTCTTATAGTATACCCTATATATTGCCTCCTTAACCATAACGGTGCTAGAATTAAAACAGTTTTATCTAAAGATTTGTGTTTCATTTGGATCCTGGTTGTTTATGTATATTATATAATACCTAAGAAAAGCCCATGGCTGTTAAAAGTTTGTAGTTCTAAACTTTATGCTATGTAACACTTAAAAGTTACACCACCGTGTAGCTTTTGCTGTGAGGTGACAACACCGTCATGCTACCAGTGCTTTGATACCTGGCGTTCATTGATAAAGAGTCCTAATCCAGTAGAAAATCTAGTCAACATGCATGAATACATGCATGCATGCATGCATACATACATGCCTGCATGTATTTATCAGTTCCCTTATTAATAGCTGACATACTAGACTGATTTACAGTATAAACTGGAAACATGCTGACAATGCATGTGCACTGTGTGAAGATGGCCTCTGCAACCATCATAAGGGACAGCAAACACAAGGTGGGGTGCAGTCATTAATAAAACACAATGAATGCTGATGTGGTAAGGGCTTTCATCCTATAAGATGTCTAGCATGAAAACTGCAATCCACCCAGTTCTGTCACTATCCAATCTATTAAATAGGCCTTACATCACAGGTAATAGTGGAAGAAGATGCAAATGCATGTCTCTTTATAAATCAGTTAGCATCACCACATTGCAAGTAGTACAAATGAGAGATTCTACATAGTGTGAGGGTTTTCTGATAAGCATGAAAAGATTGCAAAATGGGAGGATTATCTTTCAATATGTATGTGATGAGGCACATGGCAACAGAGCAACAGACAGCAGGTTGTAAGTGTGGCCAAGAGGATATACTCCAACTGACCAGATTTGATCTTCAAGTAGAAACAGTAGGCTATGACTGCATAAATCCTACATAATGTACATTTATTATCACTATTATATCATTTTAAGATAGTTGTAATATTTTTAAGTGTAAGAGAGATATCAAATTAAATTATATTTAAGATGGTCTGGTTTTGTGTTTTCATTTACTGTATATTCTTTACACATGTGAGTTATGATTATACTGTAATAAGAGGAAGAATTTATTGTTATGTGATACTACTTTTGAACTCTCTTTTTTTATTTTGAAGTCGATCCATTTTTAAAGCTTGTCATGCGAGTAATGAGCATGCTTTCTAGAATATGGGTCCGTAATAGCATGACTCTGAAGGACTATACAACAAGAGGTTTTTTTTTTTTTTTTTTTTTTTTTTTTTTTGAGAAATGCAGTATTTAATGCTGTGTTGCCTTATTTTTAATGAGTTTGTTTTTTTAAGGTTAGTCATTTGAGTACAGAGCATTTTCTGCAGCATATGCTTCAGTCATTGCATGACTCTCAATGAGCATAGTAGATAGATCATTTTTAAATATTTAATGCATTTGTTTTGTTTCAAATCGCAAGAGGTTCTGGGAATTAACATGCTATTTGTTGAGTATTTTGATTACATTGTTCTTGGACATGCTTCTTCTGTATACTTATTGGCAGTTTTTCAATGAAAGTGCCAGGATTACTATATTGTGTGAGTATATGACATACTCTGAAGTCAGCCATGTTTTCTGACAACTTCAGTAAGTGATTTTGATCTACATAACTCCCAGCATGGTATAATATATCAATAATATAGGGACAATGTGTGAGTTATGCTGAGAGTTAGTCACACCTGGTATTGGGGAGACTATAGCTTTTTGTATACTAAAATAGTAATGCTCAAAACATCAACACTAAAAAGATAGGTTCCTGTAGTCAACATTTCAGCACAGGTTCAACTATGAAACATTGATTTCCTGAAAGTTAATGTGCTGAAAGAATGAAAAAAATCCCAAAATTCATAACGCTAAAAATAAATTTTAATTAAATTTTGTAGGAGGGGTGGCTGTAACCCCGATGTGCAGGGCAAGCCCTCTACACCCACTGAACTTGTATTTGCCAGCTCCATGATTGCACCAACCACCAACAAGTGAATTGTTGCTAGTGCACACTTAAAAATTGCATCAGCAAATATTTTCTGGGGAGAACAACATTCAGTTTTATGGCTTTCATCCTTTTTTCTTTTTGCTACAGACAATAGAGTGATTTCACTTCAAGAAACTGTAGGGACATGTTTAGTACATCAGAACTGGCTGTTGCCCCAGATGTTGTGCTTTTACTTCTGGTTTACAGGACTCAGAGAACAGGAATAAAGTGAGTTTTATTTTTGTTTTCTACCTTTTATCTCTTGTCTGAGTTAGTATGACCTCAGATCTCAGACTGCGTAATTATAGAGATCAAGAGTACAAACAGACTTGCACCTTTCAAAAAATAATTACATTCAGTTGCTATGGAACCTAAGGAGTGTCATTGTTTTTAGTATATGACTTAGTGATGATTTAGATTTTCAAATTGCAACTGATACTGTGACAGTGAAAAACTATTTATGATTAATGACAGTAAAGCACTCATTGGGTTTAGCTAGGGAAATGATTTCTTGAACAATCATAACATATTAATTTTGTTTTAATAAATATGAAACATGCTAAAATACCCAACACCAACACAAATACAAAGCAAAATTATTTTAGCAGGAATACTACATGGAACTGTGTCTATATTTTCTAGATTTTGTTTTTATAAAATAGTCCAGCTCACAGAAAGAATGCCCATTTAAATCTATGACAAATTTGAGAAGTAATTAAATTTTGATGCTAAGTAATTATGCAGATAGAGGCAAGCTGATGTCCATCTCTGCCACGGGTGGTGACAGGAGGCAATGTGCATGGATATAATGAGATAGCACAAGGTGTATATTCAAGGAAAGGAATAGGATAAGGGCCATTAAAGGATATTTATTCTGAGCAACACATTTTATTAATAGTCAACCAAAGGTATACATATTTCTTTGTGAGGCATTTTTCCAGTGATTTTCTTTTTCTATTTTCCCAATTCGAGAAAAGATATATTAATACATTGCATAGTACGTGGTTATTTCACACAGAGATATTCAAAATATAATTGTACCGTTAACAATTAGCATTTGTCACTTTATATTTATAATCTTCAAGATTTCTAGTCAAAGATAATTAGATTGGTTGCACAGGTCTGAATTACTAAATTATGTGAAATAACTCCACTGTAGAGGTGGCAAAATAAATAGTGCATTGTTACAAATCATTTTATCTATTACATCCAGCTTGTGAGGATTTGGGTGGGCATTGTCCCACTGTACTCATCCCTCATTAGACCCATTATAGAGAACAACGACCCGTTTAGTATGTGCCTCACAAGACATCGGCAACAGCTGGAAAGGCTGCAGAAATACTTCACTAAAAAAATCACAGGCCTAAAGCAGATGCCCTATACTGACCATCTAAAAAACTCCAGCTATACTCTGGCATATCGTCTACTCAGAGGCGATCTCTGCTTAACATACAAGGCCATGTCAAACCCTGAGCTATTGGACATGCTCCACTTAAAGAAATCCCAATCCCTCAGTGCCACATGCTCCAGGGATCTAAACCTTGTCATCACAATGAACAAAACATGCTGGAGGGATAGGTTCCTGACCCAGAGACTCCCCATACTCTGGAATAGAATGCCCATGCATGTCAAGCAGAGTGCCTCCTTGGCCCTCTTCAAAAGGTACCTTGACAATTGGATGGGAGATAGGAAATTCACCCAGGGGATCACATCAGTCACCCTGCTAGACAAGGGTCCAGGGAAGTAAATATTGTGGGAAGAAATATCCAGGGAATTGTTATGGCTAGGCTTGTATAGGCCATAGGGCCGAATGCCTAGTACCAACATATGAACCTATGAACCTATGAACAGGTGAATATATTTAAAGAATGGTAAATCTGTGTAGGCATCAGACCAAGCTGACTACTCGTCAAAATAAAGAATATATCACAGTCAATAAGAGGTAAAATTAAATAAGTTCAAGTGAGCAAAAATAGCTTTATTGTAATATTTCATATTATATTCAATGGCGAGGTGGTCTTAGGTTTTAAATTCTGAAATAGTATAGATCTACTGTCAAAGTTTGTTTTAAATTTGTAACTCATCGATAAGTTTACTTTTGTAACTTTATAGGTACACTGTTATTGGTTATAATAGCATAGCTTTCAATAGGCTAAAACAGCATGAATTCTTTAAGAAGGTCTAAATTCTCTAGTATGTTTTACACATGTAATATAAGAAATTTGATAAATGAAGAAAGTTCATAGCAGCTGCTTATACTTCTCTCAAGTAAGGGTATCAATATGGTTAAAATGACTAAGTCACTACTATAATGCTGTCACAATCTAAAGGGAAATGTTTTTGTCCACTTTTAAAATGGCCAACAATATAGGAAAACTTGAAAATTCTTGAAAATGAATAAAAAACTATAATGCTAGAAATGTTTAATCTGCCTTTAAATTTTGCGTTAGAAGTACTGTGTACCATTTTATTCCATATAAAGACAGAAATTAGTTTAAGGTACAAATTTATGATGTAAGAAATGGAGCTATTATAAAAGTAAAAAAAATGGAAAACATTCATTTTAATGATGGAGATGCTTGCTAATAAAATAAATTTAACTTGTTCCTGCTGTCAGGATCCATATTATCAATGGTTCCATTACTGCCAGCTCCAGTAAAGGTAGATCTATACACTTTGTATTTAACATCATTACATTTAGTTCATTTGATTAGATAGTTATACTGCAGTGAAATGATGAGTTAAAGGTCTCACTACTATTGCTTAGGGAAAAGAGATTTTACCTGTCAAGGTTTACACTTTTACATTTTACATTTCACTATAATCTTTGATTATCTTTAATAAGTTAGATATAGAGCTGGTGGGATTATGAAAATATACACAATTATCATCAACAAATTAAGTGATATTGACAAAGGTGCTGAAAATTTTACTCTGGTGGATCAAAAGGTATAATAAATAGTTTGATAAAGGACACCAATAATTTATACTTATACAGATAATATAAACAAATGGTTCAAGAGATAGAATACATAAAAAGAGGGGACTCCTGCCTTATATCAGTAGATATTTTAATCAGGAAAAGATTTTAGCAATTGAAGTGATGTAACTGAATCATATACTGCATGAAAACGTTGAATGTAACATTTTAGAAATCCAAATTTGTCATCTATGTTCAATAAAATGGTACATGAACCCAGCCAAAAGCTATTCTCAAATATAGAGCAAAATCTTCCTGCTGGCTTACAGGGTGTACCCTGTAAGACAGAGTTAGTTCAAGTGAGGTATTATTATTCTCATCTGATGTGATCCCATAAAGTATGAATTTGCAATCCAGTACCATTAAGACTGATCAGTAAAATAAGTCTCTATTTTTATTACTAAGGGGTTAGAACTCAGTTTGAGAATAAAAGTCTTCACTTTTATCAGTAAAGCCATTAAATCTAAACTAATTATACATATTCAATAATATATTTGGAGATGGATATAATTTGAATTTTTCTAGGAAACAGAAGTCAAAACTATATAGACCTGCATCCTTACTACTTTTAAGTTGTATAATGCCTGATTCTATTTTTTCTAAGGGGGGCATAAGCATCAGGTTTGGGGCAAAGCAGACTAGACCAGCATTTAGAGAAAAACTATGTAGATAATTATCAATTTGAAAAAAATATATATCTGTATTAGTTGATAGGTATATCACTTTGTATGTGCCTTAAATGTTTATAATATATCATCCAACTGGGTGCAAACTGAACCATCTGCCTGAACTGAAATAATATTATCAGGGCTATGAATTAATTCTAGTATGCTTGTGAGAAGTTTAGATAGGATTGAGGTTCATTTGATGCATTTTGCTTGGATTTTGGATTCAAATAATAAATTAATTGATGTATATAATGGCTTTAACTCATTCTACTAATTTACAATTTTAGCAAAATTATCTTGCATGAAGTTGGATTGAAGTTCACTGCCAAGTTTCCAAATATAATCCTCATAATGACTAATTTTACTTTTTAAATGTTGGTGGCTTTACTAATAAGCAAACAGCAAAATATGGATTTAAAAGCTGGCCATATTATATCACATGGAACTGAGTTGTCTTATTGCAAAGAGAAAAAAGAGGGAATCAATACTTTTACATATTCCTTCACTTATATTTCTTGAAGGATATTTTGATTCAGTATTCTCCAGGCCTTGCAATATGATTAGGCTGATCAGCTTTTGCTAGATGAATCAGGAAGAAATTAAAGAAGATCTTGGTATAGGGTTATATATAAGCTACTGTCTCATAAATAAGCTAGATATAAAAAAAAAAAATAACTGACAAAGTTTAGTGATATGCTGAAAAGGAAGCAAAATCTATACCATAAGGGTATGCCAAGGTTTAAATGAATCAAAAGCTCAAGTTTGGTCTTTCAGTAGATTTAAGTATTTCCTGTGACATAATACAATGGAGATCTGCTTGCCCTTTATTGGACCAACGTTACATTCCAGTTTCCTATTAGATAGTTGTTAACGTCTGCTAGAATTTGGGATAGTTGTAAAAATATAACATGACAAGGGGCATAAAACAAAACATTAACCAGGACTGTAAAAGAGTCAGCATGTGCATTCTTCCAAATTAAGTCAACTTTGAGGACCATTCTGAACCTGAACAATTTGTAAGGAGAAATCAATCTCTCTTAACTAAAATAGCTATTCCACAACTGTTTTCTAAATCCCATGAAACAAAGGTATATGATTTCCCATTGAGAAGCACACATAAGAGTTTCTTTGATCAAACAGATGCTGGTATTAATTTTGTGTAGTCAGTGGAGATAAAATTTCCTTTTATAACCCATGTAAATGTCATTTACATTCCAGGAAGATATTTTAAGCACTACCATTTCCTTGATGTACTTTGTGTGATATGAAAACCAGTATATATATATATATATATATATATATATATATATATATATATATATATATATACACCTATATGATCCATTGGATATCAATTAGCATAAAATAATAAATTACTTATGCTTAAACAATGGCCTGATAGAATATCATTTTTTTTCAAATGGACAGGAGCATCAAAAGAATTAAGCATTAAATATTCATCAATGTTTAAAAAAGCAGAATTGACAGCTAACTCACCTTAGGACCTGATCTGGAACTCCTCCACCTGTCTAGCCTAGAAGGCAAACCCTTATAAATAAGCCAGCCACTAATTTACATAGAAACTCTAACTAAAGTAATTACTAGCTGCATATACTAGTCTGGAAGAATGGTCATGTGCATGTGTAAGGTACAAGTTGCTCACCCTTACTTCTACTATTAATATGATGTTGTACCCCCAACATCCAACAGTGACATTTAGTGTGTACTTTAGAATGCCACTAAACAACTGTCAATAAGTAATGCTGGGATATATTCTGGCTTCAGCACAACCCTGAAATGGATACATATTTCAGAAAAATGAATAAATAATGCCATGCCTTTGCATAAAATGGTAAAAATGCATGACTGAGGTATGGGTTAGGTTGTGATCTACTCATAACTACTTGAAATCAAACACACAGGAGTGAGTATATCACATCATAATAACATTTATATGTCATTGTGGGTGTTATGTAATGTAGGATGATTGGAGATTTTACTGTTTTTAATATAACAGCTTTGTAAACATACTGGCATTGGTACAGATATTTAAGTATAACATATCTAGAGATATGACTGTTGCTAAGATACTCACTGGTCCTCTTACATTAATTCTGTGACAAAAAGAAACTTATATTTATATATAATGTAATACAATAATAAATAATGAAGCAACAGAGTAGACCATGATTGATCAATTAGTCATAAACTCATTAACAGAAAGTTGTAACAAATATGTTAAGTACTCTGTAATTATTATACTGAGATTCACATTAAGAATGTCAAGAAGAGGATTCATTTATAAAGCCCTTGCTTGTTCCCAATGTTGTTGTTATGTCTTTCGGCTTATCCCAGTTAGGGGTCGCCACAGCGGAACTCTGTTCCGCTAATGTTTGGTAGTGGATTTTTACGTGCCGAGTTACCAGCCCTGACGCACAACCTTCAACGAAGGCACGCTCATTCACGCATGCCTCCACACAGAAGACGCTCTAGCTGAGAATCGAACGGGACAACATCTTACTGTGAGGCGACAATGCTACCGCAACACCACTACCGCGGGTGCTTGTTCCCAATGATTATATTAATTTGACTCAAATTTGTTATGTCATAAAGCTGTTTGAAAATATTGATTTAGATGTGCTGTCTGCCAAGTTATTTATCACTGGTAAGTGTTAATTGACACTTTAGTCATTACAATTAGTTCAAGTACTGAGTTTACATGAGGGATGGATACTTATGACATGACAAAAGACAAAGTTATTCTAATTCAGAAAGGTGAAGTCTTTAGATGGGATCCATCTCACTAAATATTTATAAATTTAATAAAGACCTTGTAATCCAGAGAAAAGTTACTAATAAGATAATTTTAATGCCTTTAAAAAAGCTCACGTATCACTGTCAATTTGATTTCTGTTCTAGTAGAAAAATGTCTGAGGCAAATCACCTACTAAAATCCCTGACACATCAGAGTGAAGACAATAATGGCAGTAAAAAAGCTATTTGTATTATATAATTAGATGTCAATAAAGCTTTACACATGTCAATACTATGATAATTTCAATTTTAGGCATCACACATGATAAAGGTTTACATTCTATATACCTTTTAGCATTTAACTATTAAGAATGATTAGTAAAATAAAGCTTGACAAATATGTCTAAATTATTTTTTTAAGTTATTTCTGTAAATACCTTTAAGATGTGTGTTTCCTTATTACTATTATTTCCATTAGAGAACACCATGTCACCTCTGGCAGTTTCTTAGACGAATAAGTTTAGGCAGAATTTTATTAACTTTCTCAGAAGAGGCAATTCCCTTCATATTCCCTGGATTAAGGTCATTGCTCCTATATGAATTATGAGGTGTGGTTTACCTGACAAAAATGAATAGCAGCACAGCAATTTATTCATTTCCTGTTTATTCAGAGTAAACAAGTTTGGGATGCAAAGCCTTACAAACAATAATAAGATGCTATTGGAATGGCCTGTGTAATATCAAGTCAACTGACTTTGTTTTGAATGTATATCTCAAGATGTAACATAAAGAAATAATGTCATTATATAAAAGATTTTATATTTTTTGGATTAAGAACTCTGATAAAATGTAATGTTGCATGGATTACAACTATGTTTATGACTGTTTTCCAGTAGTTGATTTAATGTTCCCTGACAGACAATTTCTAGCATATAACAATATAATAATATGTGGAAAAGTTTCAATGTATATGCAATGAATATTTCATTATTGACTAATAAGACATTATTGGACTTTGAAAATAAAATGTTGGTAGACATACAAAAGGAAATTATAATTATAAATTAACATATTCATATGCCAGAGAAGATAACGTTCAGAATAAAGTTGGGTAGATATAATTTGCAGGGGAGGAGGAGGAATAGCCCCCAAACTGGGGGTGCAAATGGGCTCTACCCCCATGCAAATGCTTCTTTTTTTCTGAATGCTGTTCTCATTTAGGTGCTGTCACTCATTTGTGGCAGAGTTATATGAGATGATCAAAATGAGACAACAGCTTGTCAGTGAGACAACTAAACTGATGTTTAAACTCTCATCTAGTATTATAACAGGAACTAGGTAGGGGTGTCCATTTCTCTTTGCATTAAATTTAGAGACATTACTGAAGAACATCAGACAATCAAGCGTAATTTGATATAAATGATGAAATGCTGATAAACAAATGGCCCTTTTTTCCAGACAACATAATATTGTATGTTACAAATTATATTTAATAAACTCAAATATCTTAAGAATATTGAGAAATGTAAATGAAGTAAAACCAATAGCTATAGTAAGGAATAATACACCAACACATTACTTAGTACAGAGTTTCTCCTTTTTGTGGGATCATGACAAGATGAGATACTTGGGAATTTGGTTGAAACAGTTTGCCGAGCAAGCAAGTAAAGAAATGAGGTAAAAATTATAAATACAATGAAACTAATGAAGCTGTTATTTATGGACATTGTAAACATGATATAAGTGATTTAAATGCTTTTGGTTCCTTTGGTTCTTTCTGTAGATCAGACTTATATGTACTAGCCAAGAGGTGAGGTATGGAAGAATATAAAAAAGTAAATAAAGGGGTTTCTTTGGGAAAGCAAAGAGAAAGAGTACAATGGGAGGAATTAATATTGACAAAGGAACAGGTAGGTTGGACTTCCAAACTTGGAGGCATACTATAAGACCATGCAACCTAGATTTATATATTAGATTCAGAGGCTGTAATATATGCCCAAATGGAAGTACATGATAGGCAAACTGCCTAATGTGGTAGCAATAGCATCACACATGGGCATTTAGGCAAATTTAGGAAAGGAATAAAAAGAACATCATTTGCATCCGTATATGCATAAAAGCATTAAGTAAGCATCTATCTTAAAGAAAGTTAAACCTTATCAAATTAGAATAACACCAATGGGCTGTACTATATATAGTAATAAAAAGTATAGAGCAAAATGTAATAAGCATTTGAAGAAGAAAAAACAAAGAAAACAGATTTGGGGAGCAGATAATAAGGGAATGGCGTGAAGCTAGACTTATTTGTAGGTTATTAAACTCAGATCATCTTGCATATACAGCTCTAAAGCCAGGGTGTAAGGGAGATACGCTGAGGCTGGATAGTAATTTTATTAAGCCACAAAGAGTAGATGTTATAATTGAGGCCAGAACAAAAATGACAAAGCAGAAAAGAGTAATAATTGTAGCATATAAGGGAATATTAGATTTGAGAGGATGATGCAGGACAAAAGTAAAAAAAAAGCATAGAGTGACTTAGGAAATAAAGGTATTCCAGATGATCAGCAGCAATAAATATGGGTTAGTCCTAGTTAAGCAACCAAACTGAGAATATTTGGAATTTCTGCATAAAAATGATTGCTCAGATATTTCTATATCCCTACAAGACTTGAAAAAATGTGCCTGCAGACAAGAGGAACATGTTGGAAATGCGAGTGTTCAGAAAGTTCTAGGGAGTACATATTTTGAGAATATATAGAAGTACTTCAGCACAAAAGTGACTTGAATAATATGCTAAGGCTTATATTTGGAAGATAATTTAACCTCAGTATGGAGATGGTTTTGTTTAGTTGGTGTAAAACAGCATGCACGGAAGATGATAAATTATTGCTATCTATAGTATTAACAGTCACTACGAAAGCTATATCTAGAAAATGGAAAACATCTATAAAAAGGTGAAAAAGATGATTACAGTATAAGGTGTAAAGTTATTGGTCCTGTTATTAAGATTTGTAATATAATGAAAATAAAGCGATATGTTCACAGCTTAATTACTAATCTCATATTATGTTGTAGGTAATTTGTGTGTTTTATCTGTTTTTGTTTAAGGAGCCATATTAAATCAGACATGAGATTAATACTAGATAGAATAGCTGATTGTGGTATATAGAGTTACAAGCTTAATGGCAAATTATTGGATGTTAAGTAAGCAGTGATTCTCAGACGAGGCTAGTTTATTAATATTGTATAAATATACAGTTATAAAATGGCAATCAGTGATGAGATAACAAGTATACCATGCATGTACTGTATGTATAAATGAAAATTCAGTGTTAATAAACTATTTACATTGCTTTTAAAAATGCAATAGAACAACAAGCTTTGCATCAGCAAGCATTTTTGAATGGTAAGAAGTGTGAAACTGTTATGTTTGGCAATAATGACTGATTATAATCCTCAGTGTTTTACCACAAAAGTCAAAAATGTTTTAAGGGGCGGGGCAAAAATGTGAGAAAAAATCATGACAGCATATCTTCTTTAGCTTCATGCCATTTTATACCTCATTCTCTTTCACCATCTCTTCCCCAAATTTCTGTTCTTTGTTCTTTCTTCTTCAAACGCTCATTACATTTTCTTCTATAATTTTTTTATTCCTATATATAGTGTAGCATATTGGTGGTCTTCTTGTTTTGCAGGGTCTAACTTCCTTTAACATAAAGACAGTTGAGTGATATTCTGTAATGGGTGATTGAGTTTCTTTATTTCATTGTTGCTACAGTAAGTATTAAAGGGTGTATGTTTGTGTGTCTGTGTGCAATTGACATGTTTGAGTGTAAATATGTATTAGTGCATGGAGTGCCATAATTAAACTCCAAAATCAGAAAATAAATTAAACCTGGCGGGTGCTACTGTAGTGCAAGACACGAGTGTAACAATGTTTTCAAAGGTGAAATGTTACACACCCCCTAAGTGCTGTTATAGTTGGGTATAAGGGAAGGAATGTTCCTTCACTCTCAATAGTCCCTAAATATCTTTCCTGCTATGCCCGTATAAGTCATTTACTTAAATTAGAGCAGTATTTAAAACCTGCTTCGGGTTTTTTTTTTTTTCTTTACTTGCTATCAATGCAACAGTTAAGTGCTTTACTGGCTTTCAAAGCCAGTAAAACACTTCAGCTTTTTCTTTGTTACAGGTAATACATGGAATAGATAAAACTCCATGCACTACAAAGAGCTATGATCAGGTCTCACGGATCATAACCCATTATTATGGGTTTTCAACACGAATGCTTTGCTCTTGAGGTGAATTTCTTGGCATACATGTCAAAAACACATAATAATGTGGTTACAATCAGAGACCTGAACCTAACCAACTATTTTACAAAATTTCAGTGGATGGATAGGCAGGGAGGATTGTTATGCATTTCAAACTGCCAAGACAACAGAATCCCCCCACCCTGGACAAATCAGACACTGCCAGGCTCTCTGGTAAATGTGGCTATGTGCATTTGAGGGATTGCATGTCTATACAACTATATGAATGTAATTTCCCAAAATGAAAATCTGCAGGTGTAAGAAAAAAACAACTGCATGCTTCAGTTTAAGAAAAGATTGTCCCTGAGCATTGTTGGGTGCATAGGATTCCATGCCCTTGTACTTAATTATGCTAAATCAAGGTTGCCCACCCTTAGAGAAAAGGGAATACTTGGTATAAAAAACAGAGTTTCCTTGTTTTCTGCTCCTGTTCACCCCAGATGGCAATCATGTATTCATCAGATTGTTGACTTCAGGTCTTCACATTTGCAGACTGGCAGTGCAGTGCACAAATGTTTGTTAAAGCTGATTTTTTTTAATACTGATTACACACAGTGGGATTAAGAGGAAATACAGACTGCAGTGATTTGTGAAATGAAACAAAAGTTGCAATTTGTGTTTGCTGGAGCATGAATCATCTTCATTTCTGATATGGATAGGCACTCTCTAAATGTTCACTTGTCAAGGTCCTATGGGTAGATGTTGGGGTGGAGAACTGCACTGATTAATGACCACTATAACAGCTGTCTACTAGGTTAAGCAGAATATATTAAGGGTTACCTTATTCCAGTGAAACAGCCTTTGAATGTCACCTTAAGCTGCACGTAGTCAAAATAAATGCCTTCAAGAAATACCCATGAACATTTTATAGCCTTAGCATTTATGCTGCTCATTTTCAGGGGTATCTTCCAATAATCTCAACAATATTAGTAAAGATGCACTAGGGGATACACAATAACATGAAATTGAACACAAAATAGTATAAAAGGCTGGTGATTATGCTCAGCATTATAACCCTACTTTAAGGTATCATTTTCAAAGTCTGAATATCACGCTCTCTCACAAATACTGCTCTCTGAAATTCAGAATAAGAGTGTGGCAAAAATCCCTTTTCTGTGAGAATTTCAGACTTCTGAATCCTACTTATGATTAGATATATTGATCTTTTGCTGCATGATCTACTTGCACTTAATTTTAAAGCAGTAGCCTTACAAATGACACTCTAACATCAATACTGAAAACTGAAACAAAGCATATAGTATGATGCTAGGACTCACAGCCTTCTGTTTATCTGATATTAGACTCTTTCTTGACACAGTCTAACTTAGATACCAGAGGTATATCAAACAGCATACCCTACCTGGATATTAAAATATATCCATCCCTATGTTACCTAGTTCAGCCATTCCAGTTCAGTCATGACAAAAATTGTATTGTTATATATGTTGTGTGTCATTAGATAGGCCATCAACATTTTACCATTAGATATGTCATGTATCATTAGGTATGATGTGTATCGTTAGAAGTGCCATCAACACTGTACCTTTAGCTATGGCATCTATCATGAAATATCCCATCAAACACTATACCATTAGATATGCTATGTATCGTTAGATATGCCATCAACTTTGTGCCATTAGATATGCCATTTATCATTATATATGCCATCAGCATTGTGCCATTAGATATTCTGTGTATCATTAGGTATGCTGTGTGTCATTAGATGAGCCATCAACACTGTACCATTAGATATGCTATGTATCATTAGATATGCCATCAACATTGTGCCATTAGATATGCCATGTACTGTTAGATAACCCATCAGCATTGTGCCACTAGATATTATGTGTATCAATATGTATGCTGTATATCACTAGGCAGGCCATCAACATTGCACCATTAGATATCGTATCATTATGTATGCTGTATATCACTAGTCAGACCATCAACATTGTGCCATTAGATATTCTGTGCATCATTATGTATGCTGTGTATTATTAGATGTGACATCTACATTGCGCCATTAGATATGTCATGTATCATTAGATAAGCCATCAACAATGTGCCATTAGATATTCTGTGCATCATTATGTATTCTGTATATCACTAGTCAGGCCATCAACATTGTGCCATTAGATATCGTATCATTATGTATGCTGTATATCACTAGGCAGGCCATCAACATTGTGCCATTAGATACCGTATCATTATGTATGCTGTATATCACTAGGCGGGCCATCAACATTGTGCCACTAGATATTCTGTGTATCATTATATATGCTGTATATAATTAGTCAGGCCATCAACATTGTGCCATGAGATATCACATCATTATGTATGCTGTATATCACTAGTCAGGCCATCAACATTGTGCCATTAGATATTCTGTGCATCATTAGGTATGCTGTGTATTATTAGATGGGACATCAACATTGCACTATTAGATATGTCATCTATCATTAGATAAGCCATCAACATTGTGCCATTAGATATTCTGTGCATCATTATGTATGCTGTATATCACTAGTCAGGCCATTAATATTGTGCCATTAGATATCGTATCATTATGTATGCTGTATATCACTAGTCAGGCCATCAGCATTGTGCCATTAGATATTCTGTGTGTCATCAGGTATGCTGTGTATTACTAGATGGACCATCAACATTGCACCATTAGATATGCCATGTATCATTAGATGTGCCATCAGCATTGTGCCATTAGATATGCCTATCACCAAGTCTGCATCCTGCAGAAGGTGATTCTGTCTAGACAAATCCATGGCTTTCACTGTCAGAAAGCAGATGTTTGGTGTTTCAGCCCTACACCCACCTCAGTCATCTAACTGTCACACCACATTCACCAGCCTCCCTGAATGATGTCCTTACACTTTACCACTGGGCTTGAGGAAGGAAACTTCTTATGATTGACGAGTAAGACAGAGAGGTGAACCTCACTGACAGCAAAATCTATAAAGGAGGTACGAGTGAACATTTTCAGGGAAAGGAAACTACATGTGGTGATGTGAAGGAAGATGCACCCTACATGGAGATGTACAGGAGGCTTATTCCTCCATAAGAAAGTTTTCTTCCTGGTTTTAACATGCTTCAGTAAACTCTGCTTACAGATCTTTGATTTAGTATTGTCAGTCCCTCTGCTACTCTTCATTTAACTGTCCTATACCCATGAAATGGGAATATAATTTTAAAAAGTTAACATTCAGCTAATGTTTTCTGCCTCTTCCGCATGCAGATGCAAATAATAAGTAGTTTATGTTGCAGGTTGGAATAAATATATACTTAGTATCATCTATCTTTTTCATGTCTTATAGGAGATAGCATGATGGCCTTCTTGCTATGATACAAATATGCGTTCCTTTCAACCACTTATCAGCTTTTTTCTTTACTTTTTTCATATTTTGTTTTTTACTGGATGCTCTTCCTTTTTCATCTTTTGCGCATCTCATTCATTGCTTTTTGTTTCATATGCCAAAGAACTGTATGATTCAGAGGGGAATGTCTAACATAGCTAACAATTTGTAAGTACTGCAAAACATAGCTAACAATAAGTATTACAAAACGACCAAGAGCTTCAAATGCAAATTTACTAACTTCATTATAGCACCTCAGCATAGTAAACCCCCAAAAGAAGATTATTAAACACACACACAATATACGTTTACATAGAAACATGTATTACATAATTAATTAGCTGTTTACATTTTTTCATTGTAACTAATGCAATAGAACAAACTGTAGGATCCTTTCCCAACCTTCAGTAATATCACCAGAAAATAAACTACATAACATAAAAGTAAAATAACTTTAATGCAAGAAGTATTTTCAGGACAACTCATTATTCAGCTCCTCCAGGAACAAGTGTCCCATATTCTAAAATAATCCAGGCTTCTTTCCTATGAAGGAGCTATTTAACCTTTTTGACACTGATCCCAGAGGGAGACTGAAACAAAACTACAAACCTTAATACATTATACTTTTGCTGCTGAAGCTGTGCGGCATCCTAGCTGTCTGGCTGTGCCTAGCATTATTTTACATGTCCCAAACTACTTTAAAGAAATATTCCTATAGTTCCTATAGTTTCTTCTGTATAACCTTTTGCATGAGGGGGTGGAAATGGAGAAACAACTCAAAGATTTTACCATTCCAATAAATATGCAATTTTAACAAAATTAAAATAACACCTTAAAGAAAAAGCTTTTCATTGATTAACCATTCATAAGTGCATAAAGTACAAGTACTCAATGAGCAACTTCCAGAAGGAAGGGTTCCCCTGACCAACACTTCCTTCCTTCTGCATATTAAAAAAAAAACAGTGAGAGCTCTACTGAAAGGTGAGCCAAGTGGTTTTGATTACCGAATGTATTACTATTTTAGATCTTGTTTACATGTTCAGCAGAAACCTTGAAGTAGTAGCAGTATGTGTTTCAAAGATATAAGTAGTGCGGGACTACCTAGTGTGTGTGTGTGTGTGTGTGTGCGTGTGTGTGTGTGTGTGTGTGTGTGTGTGTGTGTGTGTGTGTGTGTGTAAGTGCATACATATGTGTGTATGCATGCATGTAGCTATGTGTGCATTTGTCTGTGTATGTGGGGGGGGTGGATCTGTGTGTGTGGGTGTGTTTATGTGTTTTATTTGTTCTTTTATTTATCCTTTGTTGATCATGTTAGTCCCACTAGGCTAGTGGGCTTTTTTTCATGGAAGACTTGTGGTGGTTTTGTATTAGTAGGAGAAATGTGGCCAGGGCATCAGGGAACTTCCTCTACTCTTTTTAGAGTACTAGGTGGTGACAGAGGGCTATCAATAGTGCTTAGAAAATTCCAAGATGGAGGAAGGAGTAAACACTGATGCTGGAGAAATTTTAGAGAGGGAATCACTACAAGATGAAATCACAGTTAAGGAGTTGGAGAGTGAAGGTTTTGATACAGAGATTTTGGAGAACTTAATGGACTAACAATCAAATGAAGGTAAGCAGGCTAGCCAGAGTGCTGTGATGGGTTGAGTGCTGCAGGAGCAGTCACGTAATGAATCTGATACTTTGACAGAGAAGCAGATTACAGAGGTTTCAGATTCAGAGGCATGTTTAGCCAACAGAATAATCAGTTATAAGAATAAACCTCTGCAACTGCATACTGTGGATGGCAGAAATGAAGCAAAAAAAAAAGAACATATTCAAGTGCTGTAAGAAAGGAACAGAAGAACACACAAAGAGATGTGTCTGCCAGCAGCAGAAGTGTAGCAACTTCAAAAAAAGTCCAGTGATAAGAATAAGAAGCAAAACCACTATTATTGGCAGGTATGACATTGTTGACAATATTATTTTGCCTTTAGGATTTACTTTAAAAAGACATAAGTTCTCCAAAATCTCTGTATCAAAACTTACAGTTTTAGTACTTAACAAATAAGCACCTATCCAGGCATGTCTAAGGGTCAGCTCCCAGTGTTTTCTCCTGTCTACCTGATGAATCTGGGCATCTTGGGGCAATGCAGCAATTGCCTCATGTACACAGACAACCCTCTCCTCCTACCACCCAACACTACAACCTGTGAGAGATGCACTTATATAGCCAAACGGTACACCACCAAAACACACACATAGAAACACAAAACACACACCTACATTCACGAAGGCTCTCAAAAAAATCTACCCAAGCAACAGGGACCTCCAAAGCAGAAACGCAAGCAACCTCAAACCCCCAACACAACCCAAATGACACACAGCCCACAAACTCAGTGTGCCACTCAACCAAATCCCATAAGGCATAACAACGTACCCAACACTCTAGTCATAGGTGACTCTATATTCAGGCACACTGATGTTCCACTCCCCAGGCTAAATAAGGAGAAAGTTATTGTCAGCTGCCTGTCAGGTGCCAGGATCCGCCACATAATGCATGCACTCAGGTCACTCCACAACAAGTACAAATATGACTCTGTCATTGTCCATGTTTGTGTGAATAACCTGAGACGTACCTCCCAGGACTACATGAAAAGAGACATGGAAGAGCTATCCAATCTTGTAGCCCAGGTAGGTATGACCCTAGCCCTGAGTAGCATCATGCCATTATCCAGAATGACACCACAGTACAAGGACAAAATGACTGACTTCAGCAATTGGCTAAGCTTCTGGTGTCATTTTAATGGGATCCACTATCTGTCTGCCTAGGATGACATGATCGACAAACCATGATACTTTGCTAGAAATGGCCTGCACCTGTCGCCCTTGGGATTCTGGATACTGGCTAAGGCTCTTGCCATCCCTTTAGTGCCTTTTTTAGGCAAGATTCAAATGACAAATTCACCACCATAACAGGAATATGTAAGCAAAATCTGAGGGTAATGCTACTTAATGCTAGAAGTCTAAACCTCAAAATGCACTCACTCAAGGCACTCCTTAAAATGGAGAACATCGACATCTGTGCAGTGACAGAGACCTGGTTCAAGGTTCCAGAGAGCACCCCTGTATTACCAGGCTATAATTCATACCACACCTTTTGGCCACCAAACCTGGACCAAAGCACTAAAGGCGGAGGCTTGTCCATATTCATTAAGGATATCCACACCTCCAGGCAAGTTGCTCACCATAATACATCCGAGATTATCCAAGTGCAACCAACTCTGGGCAAGACCGCAGTCTTAATTGTAGCTTGCTACAGATCCCCCACCATGCCCCAGGATTCCCACTCTTCATTTCTTGATACAGTGGAAAATATTAGGGTACAACCTAACACCCTAATAATGGGCGATTTCAACTACCCCAACATTAACTGGGAAAACTACTCATGTACCAATTCTTGTGCTCAATGTTTTCTGGAATTCATAAATTCCAACGCCTTGAATCAACTTATCCACACCCCCACCAGGGGCAGCAATATCCTAGACCTGGTCATTACCAACATGGGCAATTGGTGTTCCATAGCAGAGGTCAATTCCTCATTGGTGAGATCCGACCACAAGCAAATCACCCTAGACAGCCACATCCCACCCCCACACCCCATTAGGGAAACCACCATAAAAAATTTCTCCAAGGCCAACTTCACGCTTCTTAAGACAGAAGTGGCAAACTTCACGACACCCATGTTGACGGACAATAGAGATACGACTGCTGAATCCTATACAACTGCACTTTATAAGCACTTACACGAGTGCATGGATCGTGCAATCCCTAACAGAACCAAGATGCTATCCTCCAAATAAAGGAAGCCAATCTGGTGGTCCCCTGCTACAAACAAACTCTACAATAGAAGAAAGAAACTGTTGCAAAAAAAAGTAAAATCCTATGATTGGAGGAACTCCGTGGTCAGCCTCAGTAAGAAGCTGAGATCCCTCATAAAATCCTCCAAAGCTAGTTACGAAAAGAAAATCACCACTGATTCTAAAGACAACCACAAAGCATTCTACAGCCATGTCAAGAATCTCAATGGCAATACTCAGATCTGCTCTGAGTTACAGCACAATGGCACTAAATATGCAGAACCAACTGATATTGCCAACATCCTGGTAGATAGGTTCAATGCTAACTTTAGCCCTCTCTCATCCCCTAAAGGGCCCATCTATATACCGGAAGAATGCAAAGTTCCTGTAATCACGGTTGCACAGGTAAAAAATACACTCTCCAAAGCCAAGAACACAGCATCCATGGGACCAGACAACATCCCAGGCTACATTCTACATGAACTACAGAATGAACTGGCACCCCACCTAAGTACCATGTTCAATCATATCCTCTCCTCAGACTTTGTACCCACTGAATGTCGCACAGCAACAGTTATCCCACTCCACAAAGAGGGAGCCACCACGGACCCCGGGAACTACCACCCCATTAGCCTGACAGGCCTGGTCTGCAAGGCTATGGAATGTATCATTATGGAACTTATAAACAATGACATTGTTAATCTCCAAACTCTGGACCCTACCCAGTTCGGGTTTGTAAAAGGCAGATCATGTCTCCTAAACCTGATAGATTTCTTTGAAGCAGCCACCAAAGCCGTAGATGAGGGAAAGGTGGTTCAAACAGCTTATCTAGATCTCGCCAAGGCTTTCAACACCATCCCCACTCTGGAATTATAGATAAACTCACTAAACTAGGTATAAATCCCTATGTCACAATATGAGTTGCCAACTGGCTCACTGACAGAACCCACACTGTGAAAGTAGCAGACTCTAAATCCAACTTCAGACCAGTGACAAGTGGAGTGCCACAGAGATCAGTCCTGGGTCCTCTCCTGTTTGGCATCTACTTCTCTGAAGTACAAGCTAAATCAGAAGGTCTTTGGCTAACAAAATTCACAGATGACTGCAAACTAGGAGCCATAATCCAAACTCCTAACGATGTGGACATCCTACAAAAGGACCTCACTGAGACAGATGCCTGGTGTCAAAGCCATGGCCTCAAGCTCAATGCCACAAAGTCCATTGTCATCCCTTTTGGTAAAAACTCTGTACCCATGAACTACCACATAGGTGGTAGTCTACTTAACACCGAAAGTGTGATAAGAGACCCTGGGACACAGATGGACAGTAGTCTCTCCTTTGATAATCGCCACAGTAGTCAGGAAATCCTTCTATGTGGCACACCTCATCACAAAAGGTTTCTCATCCAGGAAAAAAGAGGTCATTGTTCCCCTCTACTCATCACTCATTCGACCCATTATAGAGTACAATGTCCTTTTTGGTATGTACCTCACAAGACATCTACAACAACTGGAATGGCCACAGAAATACCTCACAAAGAGTATTACCGGCCTCAAACAGATGCCCTACGCAGACCGTCTAAAAAAACTCCAGCTTTACTCTGTCGCATATCACCTACTCAGAGGCGATCTCTGCCTAACATACAAAGCTATGTCAAACCCAGAGCTGCTGGACATGCTCCACTTAAAGAAATCCCAATCCCTCCGTGCTACACACTCTAGGGACCTAAAACTTGTCACCACAATAAACAGAATATGCTGAAGGTATAGATTCCTGTCCCAGAGACTTCCCATACTCTGGAGCAAGCTACCTATCTATATCAAACAAAGCTCCTCATTAGCACTCTTCAAGAAAAATCTTGATGATTGGATGGGAAATATGAAATTTACCCCAAGCATCACTTCTGTGGCTCTGCTTGACAGGGACACAGGAAATAATTTTCTTGGGTGGCAAAAGCCAGGGTACCATTTGGCTAGGCTTATATAGGCCCTAGTACCTACCTATGAACCTATGAACCTATAAAAGCATTGATACTTCTGGTGTGTAAATATATTTATGAAGTAGCTTTTGGGACTTTTTCAAGTGGACCAAAATTTGGGGTGAAATAGTAAAAATAGGATATTACCTTAGAAAGAATTTATTTTACAGAATGTTGGCTTACTGTTAAAAAAAATGACTGTGCAATTCAGACCTTCAGATATGGAAGAAATTTAACTTAATACTTTTTCTCACAATATGTGACAGAGTGCATTACATAAAGAAAATATATGATAAAAATGTATGGACAAGAGAGTGAGAATTGTAGGTTAAACTGGACATACATGATGGAAAATTACAACATATTTCAAATAAGAAAAAGTAAAATAAAAAAAAGAGCAACTGATATGTATTGGGGTGAAATACATTTGGTTCAAGAATGTACCAAAAGATGTGGACAATGCAGGAAATAAGGCCATACTGATAGAAATTGTAGACCTTTTTGCAGAAAATGTAATTATTTTTGGCCATTTTTGGTTTGATGGGTCTATATTTAGCAAATCAAAAATCCCTTTAACCGAATACCTAAACGTCAACACCTATGAGAACCGCAAAAATCCCGAATGCACTAAACAGCGAAAAATAAAATAACAAACTGTTATAGTTAGCCAACCCCACCACCCGCTACATACTACCTATCCAAACAAAATAAACCACATGCATACACTAACCAAACCCTACTTCTAACCTAAAGTAAAGCAACAAAACCCTACTTCTAACCCTACACTAAACCCCACAAACACAACTAACTATGCACTATCCTTAACCCCTCCCTAACCCTTAGGTCCATAACTACCGCACAAGTCCCTACAGACATACACTCAAAAAAATAAATACACATACATATAACAAAACCCTACTTCCAACACTACACTAAACCCCACATACACAACTATCTATGCACTATCCTTAACCCCTTCCTAACCCTAAGGTCCATAACTACCGCACACTTCCCCTACAGACATACACCCAAAACAAATAAATAATACACATACATACAGCTAAATAAATCCCTGCTTCTAACACTACACTAAATCTTACATACATTACCTATCTATTAACTTACCTTAACCCACATCCTAACCCTAAAGTCTTATCTATCGCACACTTACCTTACGGAGCTATACCGCAGACGGGTCAACCATTGAACTTCGACATTTCCATTTTTGCTGTTTCGGACGTTTGGCGTTTCCGTATTTTGCACAATACATGTTGCTCTTTCTGTATTCGCGATTACAGTCTTTCACTCTGCTAATAGGAACCCTAGGCTCGACAATATGTAAAAAAACAATATTTAGGAAGAAAGTGAAATGGCTATTGTAATTAAGGAAAGGAAGAATGTGAAAGAAATATAACCGCAGAAGGACAAGAACTAATGATTGAAGAGATTTATATATAAACAGAAAATACGTATGATGGGCAAGTGAAAAATGATGGTGACTCAGAAACGGGGAAGAAAAAGAACAGAAAGAAGTAGAATATATTGGAAGGGGGGGTGAGAAGGAAAAAAGACAAATAAGAACACAAAGAAAAAATATGTAGAAAAGGGAAAGGACTGCTTTAGGTATTTTGGGACTAAATGTGAATAGTATAAGAAATGAAATGAGTGATTGTTGAATGGTGCATAAGGACATGTATTACGTTTGTTAGATACAAGAAGTATTAAACAAAAAAGGAAAAAAAAAACCTCTATGGGGGAAAAAAGATTATTTGGTCAGTAAGATATGAAAAATGTTCTAGACTGGGGTGTGAAAAAATTAAGTAAAAATATTAGAAGCAACAACTGCAATCCCAGGAAGGGTGATGGTATGGGGCTTGAGGAAAACTGAAATTGTGTGGAGCTAATAATAATATATGTGATACAAACATGTCAGAAAGAAACTGTTTGAAAAATTAAAAACTGTGACAGTGAACATGCCAAAAGTGAAGATCAAGGGTTTTAACTCTAAGGTAAGAAAAGAAAAAGGAAAAAATAACACACGATGTAAAGATGATAAAAGCAGTGATGCAATGTGGAAACTTGAGAACAGAAAAAAGTAGAGAGTGGAAGTACCAAATGGGAATTTTAAAATATAAATATATTGCATTATGTGTTCAAGTGATATCAGAGAAGTGGCAGGTAGGGTAGAAAAATAGATTCTTTAGATCATGGGGCAATATGGGTTGTATTAGAAGATAATGAAGAAATAAAACAAAAAAGGAAGAAGAATAAAATGCTTAACAGGGGATGTATGTAAAAAGAGCGTTTTATAAAAGTTGGGCACAAAGATAGCTAGTGTTTAGAGAGAAATACATAACAAATGTTTTTGGAAATAGAGAGAATTGTATAAAAGAAAAAACGTAGAATATGAAACCAAGTTGAACGTTTTTGAGAAAGAAATGGAAGATTGAGGTGACAGTGTAAAAGAAATAGTAAAAAAGTACGAGAAAACAAAGAAGTTTCACCCTTTTTAGGAAAGCAGACAAAAAGAAGGGAAGGTAAGATGGATGGAGTGTCAGGTGAGAATGGGAAAAGAAAATGTAAAGAAGAAGAAGAACTTACGGAGACAGCAGGAATATGTGCAGCAACAATGTGCAAGATGAATGAAGCCGGAAGGTGGAAAGTAAAGAAAATGTAAGTTAGATGAAAGAATTGAAACGGAAGAACTGGAAGGCTGAATGTAAAGAAGCATATATTGTTACCAGTGAAATGCCAACCACTGCAAAAGAAATCTGAGTAGGATTAAACTCTAAATCAACGTTTCCCATATGAACAAAAATATGCATCACTATTCATATAGGCCAATGCATGTAGGTCATATAGTAATGCAGAACATACCTTACAACTATGACAGTGAATGCCAGGCGTAATATTCAGATTTAACCACTTCCAGTGCCTAAAATATTGGCTGTTATTACTGTGTGTACCTGCAAAAGGCATTTTTCTGTTAGTATAAGTTTGTTATTTTTGCTAAGAATTCCTGAATCCCAGAATGCAGTTTCTATAAGCAGGGGGGGTGTCCTTTTGCAATGCCCATAATGCTACTCTATATGTCTGTCTCATATTCAATTATTATTATGGCATGCCCATAACATGTAAAAATAATCTGCTTTATCCCCATTACAACACCAGCATTTTCCATTGCTTTTTCCCCTCCTCCATAATTGTAATGGTCTTGTTTTCCCGAAATACATCTTCTTAAAAGTGTGTGAAGGAAATTGGGCTAATCCCTGACTATGCCTTGTTTGGGGCAACATGTTCCTGCCACATGGTGGTATCCAAGGTCCTGTCCAGTCAGGCTAGACCATTGGTAACACTCTATTTCAAATATTTTATGGCTATAGTCATGCATCTTACAATATAATCTTTAAATTAGTCTGGGTTTGCTTACTTCTTTGCATGTTTTCCATTACATCTCATTAGTAAAGGCAATAACACTTCTGTCTGGCTGCAGGTACTGCCAACAAGGGACATTCCCTCTATGTGCATCTCCTTTCACCTCCTAGAGGGACAGCCATCTGAAATTGTCTTTTTCCAAAAATCTTCCCAAAATTAGATTTCTCTTGTTAACCAGTATTTTCATAATAGGGATAACTCCCCGATTTTGACCTTTTGATTTGACCAGATTCTGTCCAATGGATATATACTATTCATTAGGGAACTTTGAGGGATGATAACATTCTCTGTTTTTTGCATCTAGGCCACCTAGGTCCCAGACTTTTCTGCATTGTGTCATGGATTTAGCTTTCAGATCACAGAAATAAAGTTTAGGTAAGATCCATACAGGCCAGGGGTGTGCTCAAGCCAAGATAAAATGAAATACATCAGCATATCTTTTAAAGTCAGACAGACCTAGCCTCCCATATTTTTCAGAGGCCACTAACTTCTTGCATGCTAGCTTAGGGTGTTTGACATCTCATATGAAATTACATAACATCCTTTGAAGTTAGAGTGTGTGGTCCCAGGGATGAAAAACACCTTGCTAAAAACATGAATGTGGACAAAGGGAACATACATATTGCTGTGATTTTTGCCAATAATGGAAGATGCAGCTTTGCCAATGTATTGATCCTGGCTTTACAGTCCTCAATCAGAGGTAATAGATTTATGGTTCAGATGGAGCTAATGACAAAATGTATGGTTCAGTTAGAGCTAAAGACAAAATCTGCCTTTAAAGCCAGATACTTATTGGACATAGTCCATGTTAAGTCAGCACCCTACATCATTTGTACGCTCAAAGGGACAGATACTGTTTTTTGTGGATTAATTCTGAGACTAGATAATTTGCCCAGATAGTACAGAGTATGCAAGACTTTCTTTGTCTGTAGGTAAGGGTATGTTTAAAGTAGCGAACAGTCATCAAGAAACAATATGTCTGTTGTCCTATATTTCTTTAAATGTGGGGACCCCCATTGTGAACATGTTTCTTGTAAATATAGAGAGAAAGATTCTACTGCCAGACTAAAAAGTGTTGGGGACATTGTGGGTATGTTCTCTAAAACATATTAAAGGACAAAGAGACCATATTGTTTGCTCAAAGTCATATCATGGTATGCTTTTCAGGTATAAATTTGTAATGAATTTATTCTCCATCACCTTAATATACAAAATGATTTTTCATATTTTCCCTACAAACCCAGTGAGATAAAAAAAATCTATTAAATTGATTTTAAATGTGCCCATACCTGCCAGGCTGAGAGGGTAATTTCAGCAAATCCCAAATATTGTTGGACCCACTGGCTCAATATCTTTCTCTCTACGTGATTCCTTAGGATTATGAGATCAGTTCTGGCAATGTGCTGATGGCAGGGCCAGTGTACAGCAGTGTCACCTCATAATGCTACATGATGGTCTGATAAGGATCCTTGGGCATATTCTACTCTTTTTGCCTTTAGTAACTGATGGCTTATCAAAAAAAATAAATAAATAAAATTTAAAAAAATGCTATCCTACTAGCTACTCCAGATTGGGCCACAAAGTATGGGTATTCCCTTTCCAACAGATGTTGAACTCTCTAAACATTTACCAAATAAAATGTCTTCATCAATCCCCTAATGATTGTCACATGTCTCTCCAGATGGGATCTTCCTATGGGCAGCCTGTCCAGCTGATTGCCCAGAACTGTACTGCAGTGTCCCCTTCTTCTTCCTCTTCATTCGGCTTTTTCCCAGTTAGGGGTCGCCACAGCGGATCACCTGTCCACTCATGATTGTCAGTGGAGTTTTACGGTGTCAAGTTGCCAACCTGACACCCAACCTTCCATGGAAGGCACACACACACACACACACACACACACACACACACACACACACACACACACACACACATACACACACATACACACACACACACACACACACACACACACACACACACACACACACACACACACACACACACACACACACACACACACACACACACACACACACACACACACACACACACACCTAGGACCAATTTAGAGTATGCAATCCACCTACAGCATGCCTTTGGGATGTGGGAGGAAACTAGAGCACCCAGAGGAAACTCACGCTACCACAAGGAGGACATGCAGACTCCATACAGAAGGCAGCCCAGCCGAGGATCGAACCAAAGAACCTCTTGCTGTGAGGGGGCAATGCTAACCACTGCACTACCGCGGCCGCCCACTGCAGTTTCCCTTATAATGACTGGTAAATGATAGCCTCCCATCACACATAACACTTCATAAAATCATGAAAAGGAGGTTATACTCATTTTATTTGGTCTATAAACACTAATATTAACATATCCTGTGTTGTGTTCACTTTAATAATTGCCCAACAACCTTTACAGTCCACTTTTGTGTCTATTTTGGTCTAAACTAGAATCTCATTAATTGGGCAGAGTACATTCCTGTCATGCAATGCTCTAGTTTCTAGTCTAATATTATTAATATTACAGTTTGTCTCCACTTGTACAATCAAAATGTTAGGTACACATGCTCCCACAGTAGTCAGTTGTGGCCCAGTGCTCATCTACGTTTCAAACCCAAAATAGAGATGGGATTAATCATCTGGTTTTGTGTATCACTCCAATTACTGTTGTGGAAGATAATAATTCAGGTTTAATTTGAAGACAGAGACTTGCACTGCACATTATTTTGCTTTGGTTGATAACATGGGGTGCACATTTGGTTAGTAGTGAATATAATAACTGCAGAATAGTCAGCCTCAGCCAATATGAAATAAAACACTACTAACACAAGCAAAACAATAACATATACTGTGATGCCGTCTACCTTCTGATCACCAAGACTTGTGATTGAAAGAAACCAGTTCTACAGTTTGGGCAGAGAAATACATGCTGCACATTTCAAAAAAGATGAAAAAAATCCTATTGAAATAAAACAAAAGGTGTATGTGTTGAATGGAAGATGGCAGCGGTGAATTAAAAAAAAAGAATCCACATGGCTAAAAGAGGAAAAGCAGTAAAAGAAACAGTTCTGACACATTGTGGTACTGCAGGGATACCATAGTTTCAGAGGCAGTACCCAATAATGATGAAGGTAAGCCAAAGCCTAAAGATGCAAAATGGTAAGACTGGGTTGGTGAGGACTTTTTAATGGGGAGTGTATTGTGGAAAGCTGAACAAACTGTAGTTTGTGCATGTTCTCTTTACATCCATGTTGGTTTCCATAGAGCAGTATAATTTCCCCCACCCGACAAAGCATGCTGCTTAGTTGCTGTTCTAAATTATCATGTAATCCTTACTGTTGCATCTGGCTTGGGATCTAGCTGGAAACAATCTCCAAACATCTGTCTGCTTACCCAGTTTAGAAACAAATTTTCAGAAAGAGGTATAAATGTTTTACTGACTGACTGTAATACTTTGTGATTTACCAGAAAAACAAAAACATTTCAAACATAGGCCACATCACAGCACCACCTCTGCCCTCCTTTCTTTTGCAAATACCATATTCCAAAATAGGAACAACAACAGGCTATCTTCAGCCCTATTTCTAGACCTGTCAAAGGCCTATATGGTCAACCACAAATTACTCATCCATTTCCTAAAATCCATCTCCCTAGATAACCATGCTATTCAGTGGTTCCTACCCTATCTGAATGTCAGACAACAGGCTGTATTATGGCAGGGCAAACTGTCCACCCTGCTGCCTCTCACCCTTGGTGTTCCTCAGGGCTCTATTCTAGGTCCTCACCCTTGGTGTCCCTCAGGGCTCTATTCTAGGTCCTCTACTCTTTTCTATCTTCATCAGCAATCTTCATACTGTCATCCCTGATGCAACCTGCATTCAATATGCAGACAATCCTACCCTGATCTGTATGGCCTCCTCCCCTTTAGACCTGCAAACCTTAACACAAAACACATTTAATACAGTTAAAAATTGGCTCTCTAATCACCATCTGTTGTTAAATCTCAGCAAAACTAAACCGCTCCTCTTTACCCCCACCAGTAGATCCACCCCATTTTCCTTCTCCATAACATCCAACAACGGTACCTCTATCTCTCCAGATGACCATACTAAGCTTTTAGGAGTAATAGTGGACAATAATCTCAAATTTGATCTGCATATCAATAAAACCATAAAAAACATTAATAAGACGCTTGGCTCATTATATAGAAGCAAACCTTTTCTAACTCCATTAGCTAGGACTGCAATCACCCACTCACACCTACTCTCTACCCTTCTATATGCCTCCCCCATACTCTCCAATTTGAGCAAAACTGAACTTAGTAAGCTCTCTGACTGTTACAACCATATTTCCATAGGCTCAGCATACAGGACACATCACTGTCAAAACCTCAGTCTTCTTGGGTGGCTAGAACTGCCTAGCCTACTTCTGTTCAATCAGCTTATAGTAGCACACAAAATTCTGTACCACCCTGAAAATACTCTGGCACTGAAAAATATCATAAAGCCATACAGTAATTCAAGGCAACTACGATCATCCAATAAACTGTTGGGCCAAACCCACAAAGCCATTAACTCAGCCGGTGACTCCCTTTTGCCAACGCCGTTGGGAAAACTTGGAATTCACTTCCATCTAAATTTATCCTCGAACCTTCTTTAAATCTCTTCAAAAAAGGCGTCAAACAGTATTTTAAAAAGCACTGGCTTTGTCCCTGTACTAACCCTGATTAATCACTACTTATTCAATGCCTTATTTAAATTAATATTGCATGCATCTCTTGCTCATAATAGCTTGCTGCAGCCTGTTGTTTTTGTATACAATTGCACACTGTGTATATTGTGAATACCTACTAGAGGGCTTTGTAAACATGTTTGACTCATATCTGTTATGTTCTGTCTGTGTTATCTGCAGCTTTTCTCATCGGGCCTCCGCTGAAAATTAACATATATCCAGTCGGACTATCATTGTCAACAAATGTAAAATAAAAAAAATAAATAAATAATTTCGAGAGACGGAACAAAAAAATGCAGCAAAGCCAGGAACATTCTACAAACTCCAGCTGTAACCGTCTACTGCCTCCACACACACATACACACACACACACACACACACACACACACACACACACACACACACACACACACACGTACACTGATTTGCCAGAATTCATAAACTTTACAAAAAAAAAAAAAACAGGAGAAAACATGAGACAAAATCAGGCACAGCTGACACCTTCTATGCTCCTCAATTTTCATCTTTGCTCAGGAAGTCTATTCAAAGCCAACATTAAAGACACTTTTTAAAGATAACAATAGTTGACTCAAAAAATGAATATAGATGGCAGTTTTCCATAAGCATGCATTTACTGAACAATAAGAAGCATGGAAGTATAATTCCTGGCTTTACTGACTGACCGTAAAACTCTGTGGTTTATCAGAAAAATCAAGTCTTCAAGGGACAGAGAGAAAAATAGCAAAATAAGGACCATTTTGCAAAATTAGAGAGCATTTTCACCCCTACAAACATACATACACAAACACACACACACACACACACACACACACACACACACACACACACACACACACACACACATGTACAATGAACTTATTATTCTTATTCTATGTGTAGCATGAGGGATGTAGTAATGTCATTCAGCATTAACATGCATTATCTCCTGGGACGATACAAAAATTAAAGTGCATTTACTAATGTGACTGATACTGTTACCTAATAAGGAGGTTCTGTAATGCTGATCCAATATCCATAAAAGTTACTTTACAACACATTTATGGCACAAACATGCTGACTATGCACTTTATCTGCCCAGATCAACTTATATACCATCAAGAGTAAATACATCCTGCAAATAAGCAGTGAACAGGAAATTTGCAAAATGCTTTAATGTTTTCCTGTAGTATATATCCTGTTGTACAGCGTGCCTTACATATAACACTTCTCTACTGCTGTTTTGAACAGACTATTCCAACTCCACAATGGTGTCATTTCATGCTGCCTGTCAAAATCAGACCGTTATATCCCCCCTTCCTCTATTTCCTATATCCCCTCCTGCTTATATCACCATATGATGTTTATCAGCTATAAACTTGTTAGTGTACTCAGCTACAACTGTCAAATTAAACAGTTTGAAGGTGTAATTGTTTATTCTTGACTTTTATCTAAACTTACTGCACTACAAATTATAATACCAATCATTCTATGTCATCTTATGTTTACAATGACATTTCTAAATGTATTTTTACTTTTTCATGTGTATTGCTACTGCTTGGTCCCTAATTGGATTCTACATACATTCTTGCTGTCCAAGTTTGCTACAGATTTTACTTGCTTTGTATTTGTTACTTGTTTTGCTTGTGTGGAGCTTTTTTCCCCAGGCCTCAGCTGAAAATGGACCCATGTCCAGTCAGAATTTCCCAGTAAATAAATAAAAAAAAAATGCCAACCAGTATGACATTCTTACACTGCTGGTATGTTATCTGCATTAATGGATGATTGTTCATATGTGGCATTACAATGTGCTAAGAACTTTCTCTGCCGCTGCACTACATGCAGTACAGTGGTGTAATTGTATAAACAAAGAATTTCACCCACATTTCTCTCCAGTTTTTTTTTTCTTTTTGTATTTTAAATCTAAAAATTAAAGTTAGATAGACTTAAAATTGAAAGTGACATTTTATTGTAGCGACAAAGCAATAGATTTGCCGAATTCTGACCATATTAATAGCAAATCTTTTTTAGCTTAGCAGATGTCTATATCAGATATTAGGGCTAGTGGTAAGCAAACATTATTTTCATGAGCTCATTATATTTCCCATAAACACAGTAAATGAATACACGACTATTTAATTGTTCCACGTATCCTTACTGAAAATGTAGCAGAGTGTTTCCTGCTCTGGGAGTTAAGTCACAGTTCTCAAGAAAAAACATTACTTCATCGCTGACCTCAAATACTTAGGTTAAGCTATACAGAATACATACTTTAAGTCTCTGTCAACAAGATTTTGTTCATGCAAGACAGCTTTCATCTTTGAAATGGTGCAGGTTAGCACTGTAGTTGCCACATATGATGCTTATTTCAGACTCTGTTGTTTAAAAACTACAGACACAAATGTTCAGCCACTTCCCTTGTTACCATAATTTCAAATGAAAGTTACCTCCCCTTTTTATACTTTATATATTATATTTATTCATTTTAATAAACTGGTTTAACTGGCCTTTTTCCAATATGTCATTTGATATACCATCTGGTACAATGTATACTGCTTTTTGCCTGCAAAAATATATCTGTGACTCTAACTTGATCCTTCAGAAGCAAAGTAATGGCATGACACTTACATAGTAACTTTCAATTTCTTTCCATGCTCTACTGACATAATTAAAACAAATGTAATTATGTCTCATATTGTTAAGAGGTGCTGCTACAGCTGAGCAAACAGATTCTCAATAACTACAGAGAAGAAAACTCTTAGTTGGAAAACTTGCTTGGCAACACAACACAAATGCAGAAATCCAAAAGTTCCAAGCACTGAACCATGCACGAAGGACCCCAATGCAGATGAAAACAGCAAAAAACACCCTTTAATAAAAACAGCTAGGCAAACAGGTAAGCACTTTCACAATCTCTCTTGTTTGCTTCTTCAGACCATATAAAGTTGTCAAATAACACACCTATTTAAATACACTGAATCAAACACAGCCAGTCAGTCATTATAAGCATAGTCAATAAATTGCTTAATTAGAAAACAGCATAGCAATAGAGAGTTCTGTCCATCAATGCATATGCCTACGTTCCACAAAAAATAATAAAAAAATAACAAAAATAAAAATATATTAATTTATAAATATAAGCATGTGTATAAGAAACAAATCATTTCCTAAGTTTCCTATCTTTAAGAACTGGCTTAAGTGAAACATGGTCATTAAGACCTGGTGATTTATGAGCTGCCAAGAGTAGAATCCACCATCCTGAGCATAACTGGGTTCCCCAAAATACATAAAAATCATCTCTCTCCCTCACTGAGGCCTATTTTCTCAGGCGTGGGATGGATTACTGAACCTGCATCTATTTATATAGAGAAATCACTTAGACCCATATTAAATGGATATAAAACAGTGCTTAGGGACTCTGAACATTTTTTGAAAGATTTGTACTGTTTCTTGTCTGAAAATGAGCTACAGGGTGATGAGTATTTGGTCACTTTAGATGTTACATCGCTCTTTACTTGTATTCCGAATGATAAAGGACTAGAATACTTGCGTGAAATTTTAATTGATATTAAGGCCATGGATGGGAACAACATAGATTTGATTTGTTTCCTTTTGGAACTAGTGTTACAATTTAACATTTTCACTTGTGATGATAAATATTTTTTACAGACGTCTGGCATAGTCATGGGTACTCCAGTTGCGAACAGCTACGCCAATTAAGTTATGGCTAAATGGGAGCAGTCCCAGTTATTGAAAGGGAATATGTTTGTGAAAAATATTCTGCTTTACAGGCATTTTGTAGATGACCTGTTTATTTTATGGAGCGGAACTGCAGAAATGCTACACAAGTTTGTGACAATTCTGAACAATAGTTGTGACTTTTTGCATTTTACAGTAACATACCCAACACAACAAGCAGATTTTCTTGACATTAGAATAACTATGGACAATGAAGCCAAGAAAATCTACACCAAATTATATAGAAATGAATGCTATTGGAATAGCTATGTCTATTGCAACAGTATGCAGCCCACACATATTTTAAAAAATGTTGTCAATAATCAAGCTCTATGAAACTCTAGACTGCATGCTAGAGAGTCAGATTTTATTATGAGCTTGGATACTCTCAAAGAGAAATTTATAGTTAGAGGCCATTAACTGTATGAAATAGATGAAGCCTGTCATATTGCTATGAGCATGCGCTCGGATAAAGGAAAACCTTATTTTACATCACCTAATGTTCACAGGAGCACCTTCCAAAATGAGAGGGACAAGGATACTAGTTTAAGGTTCAGCCTAACACATACAGCTGATAGTAATATGATTAAAACATAATTAATAAGAACTGGCATATTTTGGAAACTGACAATCACATTAAAGGGATTGTAGGGAATAAACCAAGATTTGATTATAAGAATAAGAAGTCACTTAAGCAAATTTTATGTTTTTCTGATAAACGGAATCCTACAAAACTTATACAACAGGGGACTAGTAGTTGTAATAACTGTGCTTTCTGTAAATATATAGATAGTGATAATAACTGTATTCACCCTGTGACACAGAAGTTATACACATTTCATGTGATAGCGAATTGTGAAAGTCGGAATATTATTTATTTAGCTCAGTGTGTGAGCTGTCAGGGATTTTATGTTGGTAAAACCAACAGATGCCTCAGAGAATGTATACGTGACCACTATTATAGTTTTAGGAAATGTTCTGATCATAGTGCTATAGCTAAACATATCTATTGTTATGGTGATAACCACTTTTTAATGTTTTAGTGATTGACACTTTTGATGCAGGGATGAGAAAAGGAGGCACAGTAAATAAAACAGAGCAGAAGGAATTGAGGTGGATTCTACTCTTAGCAGCTCATAAATCACCAGCTCTTAGTGACCATGTTTCACTTAAGCCAGTTCTTAAAGATAGGAAACTTAGGAAATGATTTGTTTCTTATACACATGCTTATATTTACATATTAATATATTTTTAATTTTGTTATTTTTTTATTATTTTTTGTGGAACATAGGCATATGTATTGATGGAGAGAACTCTCAATTGCTATGCTGTTTTCTAATTAAGCAATTTATTGACTATTCGATTCTCAGCTAAAGCATCTTCTGTGTGGCGACATACGTGAATGGGCATCCCTTCGTTGAAGGTTGTGCGTCAGGCCTGGCAAGTCGGTACGTAAAAATCCACTGCCAATCATTAGCGGACCGGTGTTCCGCTGTGCCGACCCCTAACCGGGAAAAGCCGAAAGATACAACAACAACATTGACTATGTTTATAATGATTGGCTGGCTGTGTTTGATTCAATAAATTTAAATAGGTGTTTTATTTAACAACTTTATATGGTCTGAAGAAGCAATCAAGACAGATTTCTTTGTATTAAAGAGTGCTTTTTACTATTTTCTTCTGCATTGGGGTCCTTCATGCATGGTTCAGTGCTAGGAACTTTTGGATTTCTAGATTCTCAATAATGTTAATTGTTATCAGATAGCAAATTTATCCTCAAATTATCATATTTCCTTTACTATGCACTCATCAATGTGACAATAACCTGGCATTGTCTGTTACTATATTTTGTTTTTAATATGTCATTTTGCATGTTTACTTATTGTTTCTTGTTGTTTTCTGCTCATGTTGTAATACATGATTCAGTGTCAGAGTTCAAGCTTTGTAAAATATTTTGGTATAATGGGTAATTAAAAAATAAACACATTTGGCTGGAATGTCCTAATAAACAAGAATCACACATAGCAGGAACTTACCAGTGATTTGTTTCAATTTCTCTGGCCTAACGTGGTGTATATATGCCTTCAGGTACAGGAACACAGGGTAGGGGTTAAGGGCAGGAGTAGGGATATTGTTATCACACATGAGAAAAGGATGAGCTGGGTGTTTCACACCCTCTACATCATGTTACATCTGTGTTCACCCTAACAATTCCTCTGCCCCTAACACCAACCTTACACCATACCTCTCAACCTCTTAGTGCAAGAAATCTGGACAAAGCCCAACAAAATGGGGGACAAAGGCCCCAAAACAGGGAAATATTTTAAATATTGCTGTTATAAACTTAGAAAGTTGCTAGAGTAACAGGGTTTGTTTTAACATATATTTTCTGAAGGTTTTGAAGTCTGAAATTTAAATGTGTGTCGTCATTTAGTGACTTCAATCCTCAGATCATCCCAGCAATTTGCCAGAAAACCACAAATTTTATGAGGAACAGGCCAAAGATATGAGCCAAAAATCTGAACATTCTGCAAAAATCTGTACAGTTGAGAGGTATGCCCTGCACATTATGTTAGTAAAAGCCCTTTCCCTATTAGTATCACAGCATAAGACACAAGGACACAGAAGATACACATCATCAAATATGAACAAAACTTACATCTGCTCCCTTACCCAGTTCTTACTCTTACCAAACCTGTGAACACTCACAAATACTGACTAACATTGTAAATAAATCATTCTTTCATGTTCCTGCACATATCTACTTATATACGTACATATAAATCTTTTATTCAGTTAGATCAGATTCAAATAAATGAGCATTCACTCATTTGTGCAACCACTCTCAAATCACACCTAAAAATGCACTGGCTCTGCCCTTGCTCCAACCCCGACTAAGAAAACTTCCAACCTCTTAGTACAGTGTTAGATATCATCTTTTTGTCATCTCAAATTAAAATCTGTCTAGTACTCATTAACCATTGTATGTCCCGAATCCCACTATTGTTTTATGTATTCTGCATGTAAAAGTGTTTACTGTATATCATCTACTATTGTAGCATTTTCCATTATGTATTTGTGGAGCTTTTCTCCCTTGGCCTCCGCTGAAAAAAGACCCATGTCCAGTCGGAATTTCCTGGTAAATAAATGTAATAAATAAATAAATATACAGTCATATACACACACATGTGTGCATGTGCACATGCACACAAACACACACACACCCACACCCACACACACACACACACACACACACACACACACACACACACACACACACACACACACTCACAGGAAAGGCTGGCACACTTTACTAGCTGAGCCCCCTTCTGCCCAGACTATAAGGTAGTTTCCACCACCACCAGTCACTCCTTATCGGCTACTTAATAAAGGGCATCCAATCTTACTGTGTAATGTTACTATTAATACAAATGGTAGTTTGACCAAGAGCAAGGTTGTCAGGAGTGGCACAAATTATCACCAAATAAATATGCAAGTACTCTCAGAACTTAAATAGCTCTACAAAGATTAGCTACAATGAAAGGTTTAAATATATCTAATAATAAATAATAAAAGAACAAGAAAATACTCAGTATGTAATTACAGTGACATCAGAGCTCAAAATCATAGGAAATATTTGAAACAACATTACAGGACAGTCTCAAATAAAGAAAAACATCTAAAGTAAGTGTTGCTGTATTCCAGACTATATCTAAGAGAATTATACTGTTCCCTAAGCTTACTTACTCAGAGCAAGGTAGAGGTGTGGTAAATGGATTTCTTTAGTTGTCAGGTCAAAGACAGAATACAGAATGCTGTCTCTCTCAGAGACTTCTTTAATTAATATCTCAATTAGTACTGCTGGGATAACTTGCAGAATGGCATCACTGCTTGTTATCTGACTCCTAGTTCCCAGGGCCCAAGACAACCATAGATGGCAGCTGGTAACATTTAGCATCTACCTGTGAAAATACATAGACCTCAAATTTTTTTGCAGATGGTGGAAGTCATAAAACAATTTACATTACTCCTCATTTAAAGGCAGTACAGAAAACCTCTCAGCACAGACATTGCGTCTCCATGCTGGCATAAAGTAATTTAATTTATCTGAAGTTAGCATCCTGTATTCCAGTTTCCACTGTTACAAAATGTACATCTAAATAGTTACAATAAGGCATGTACATTTCTGTTCTTTTCCAGTAGGGCATGCTGTGGTTATATTTCAAGCACTTTGCAAAAACCTTTTTCAACTCAAGCCTGTACAAACAAGTTTGATATACACATGACATACAGTTCTAATACAGTTGAAACACATGTATCGTATATGAATTATGTTGATATTCACAAATGACATATAATTACTTACAAAATTCCAGATAGCTGAGCTGGCAGTATCCCCTTTTGTGACAACCCTTACTGGAACTTTCTTTTAGCATAATGCTGAATGGTTTATAATTTCAGTAGTCCCCGCCCCCCCTACTGGACTTGCCAAATGGTTCTTCTATCTTTACTCAAGTGGCTCATTTTTTCTGTTGTAGGAGAGATCCAGGCATCCCTGGGCTACATGAAAGTAATGTGACCCATTTCTTCCAACCTGGGGTGTCTTATCACACCATTAATTCCTTTCAATGGTGAGTTGGCGGTGGTAAGCAGTAGACCAGCTTTCTGGTCTAGGACGGTGGTCTATCCCTCCCCAATGGAGCACTTCCTCTCACACAGTAGCTCCCCAAGCTTCTGCACTACTACCTGCTATATGAAACCTGCCTCCACATGACCTCTTGGCTACATCTTAATGTAGATGGGTAGCATGTACAGACAAGTTCATGAGCCACAGATGCAAATTCCAATGCTCCCCTTAAGTGTCATCCAAATAGGATGGGCAAGCCAGCAATGACCATTCACTCCTATCCTCCCTGCCAGCTCCATCATTTTCCCAAGCCAAATGAAGCTGTGGTTGACTGGGCCATAGTCAAGGCTTTATCATTCTACACCACCAGAGCTTGCAATGTCAGTAATTATGTTGTGTACAAATATTTGCTACACTTTTTTTTATGGCTACCTGTCAAGTACATATGTCGTAAAATTTTATATGTTCCTAAAATTAAAATGTGAAAGTCAAATGCAAAATGTTTTTAGCGCTAAAAAATGAGCATATTTTGTGCATGGAATATCACAGCTTATACATTCATAAAGAGATTTATACACATAATAATGGGCTTTGATTTTCATGGTAAAACATCTTGTAGTCTCCAGAATCGTAAATTATTCAGTACTATTATACAACTCATTATCAATAGGTAATTTTGTAGGTACAGTGATCAATCATGAGTACAAGGTTAGAAGCAAGTAACTGCCATCTATATCACAGAATTGACAGCAATTACAGAATAAGGAATTTAGAAGACGCAACATAAAACTCAGAAGCAGCAAGACAACATGGAATTTCAGTTTTCTTCATTATCTGAATCAAAAATACTTTTCTGCTTTCTACATTCCTTCATGTCTATAATTATTTGGTGTTTTGCATCTAATGCTCTAGCCATGCACAGGCTGTCAGTCTGACCTAGCAAGTGCTATTAATGGTGTACGATTTCACATTTAAGGTTGATGCCATACTAACTGGTTTTCATGCATTTTGCTGACAGCACTGTGACTGACACTGATTTTGTTTTGTTTTATTTTACTATATCTCTTTCCCTACCACATATCTTCTTTAATGTTGTTAACACCAAGTTCATAATGCATGAAAATGTGGTCTGCCTCCCTAGGCTGATAGTTATTTTTGTAATAGTTATATTTATGTCAGCCAGTTCAGTTCATACATTAAAAATTTTCATTGAAGTTGTTCCAAATGTCTGCAGCTTTGGGCATTAGCCAAATAATTGGTTGTTCATTTATTTGTTTTGATGTTTTTTCTTACTACAGCTTAGTTACACTAAAATTAGAATGCACTAGTAAATGAATTAATGCTCTGAGTAAGTAGGGTATCACAAACTATAATTATTAGCTTTCAGCACTGACATGTGACCAGGAAACAATGAATTTAGTCATCAAAGGAAGCACTTATGAACAAATTATTACATATCATAGAAGTGCTTAGGTTTGTGTTTTTCTTCAAAAATTATGAGCAGGTAGCCTTGGTGTTATGGTACTCTTTAAGTCTTCCAGAAAACTGGATTATCTAAATCAAAACCTCTTGGAACTTTACAAACCTTTACCTTCACCAGGGCAACTCTTATTATCATTCTCCCTTGCTAGATTATGGAACTCTCTTCCCCCCTCACATTAGAACTACCCAGAATCTCCCTTCCTTTAAAACCATACTCCACTCTCATCTCTCCTCTCTCTGGGAATGCTCCTGCACTCATCCTACCTGAATCCTGACACCTATCTTTTTCTTATCCTACTCTAAACTCTGCCTTTGCTTAAATTCTTTTGTCTACAATTATGATGTACTAAATAAGCATTAATTTGCTTGTTCTTGTAAATATCTATAAGTGTTTGACTTAGTTCTTACATTTAAATGGTTTTCAGTTAATTTGTTTCTCTTATATGATCCACTAGTTATTATATTATATTGTACTAGTATTTCTGGAGCTTTTCTCCTCGGGCATCCATTGAAAACAGACTACCTTGGCCCAATAGACTTTCCCGGTTAACAAACTGAAATAAATAAAATAAATAAATTATCATGAATATAGAAACACTCACGTTTCTAACTCGTGGAATGTCGTGGGATGACAAGAGTAAATGAAGCTGACCTGAAAATCAAAGTTTCTAGTCGTATCTCACAGCTTGGTCTGCTGGCTAATACTGGACACTGGTCAAAGTGTAGCTCTTTGTGGATTAACGTTCCAAGCAAAGAGATCATTCCTAGATTAATGTTAACCAACCTATCACTTTCAAGTTGGTGTTAATACTCTATAAGTTTCTGAAATTTTCTGAATGGCTGTTATTGTCTCGTAGAATGCTGCTAATAGTTTTATGCGCTTAAAACTGAGTTTACATTTATAATAGAGACACCAAACTCTAGGACTCGTAGTAGGCTATATATGTCAAATGCAGACCTTGCCTGGTTTCTTTGTAAAGGCAAGATTTTGGGATTGTGGGAAATCACTGTTGTCAAGTTTCTATGTGTCTAGCCAAAGCCATAGATATTTAATTCACCACTGTTTTGTTATTTCCACCAGAAGTTGATTGTCTATTATAGTTCTCCAAAAAGTGGTAAGAATGTTTAATGGCAGGTCATCTGCATATACAAATTAAACTTATGTCTTGATTACAGGTCTATAACATGTTTTAAGTAAAGGGAAATAAGATCCTCTACTCTCTACCAGATACTCAAATCTTGTTTGATCTACAGTAAAATAAATTCAAACATATAACTGCTTGAGATAATCATAGTTACATGCATCTAGCTGTGTTCAGACATGATATTTCTATATGTCACAAAGCCATGTCATGGTTACACTACCAATGTCCATAGACAAACAAAACTGCTGTTCTTCCCTTCTTGCAAAGGTCAGTGTGTTCCTCTCCTCCATCTTGTAGTACTTACAGTGTATCTGACTGCTTTACAAGCGTCAGTCAAATGCCTGTAAATTTAGATTCACAGACACCATTAGGTTGCTTATTTACTTCAAGGAAAATAATTGTAAATTGAAAAAAGTAAGGGCATAAGCTATTAACGTACAACAGAGCTAAGAAATAACAAGGTGGTAGTCTACATAAACTCACAGTCAACCATGCTATTTGGACATCTGGTTTGCATTTAGAAATGACAGCTCCAAGCGATGACGCATGAGTTTTATCATCAATTACAAGAACATAACAGCCTGAGGACAGAAAGTTTATGTGTTTTATACTGTGAGTTTGCCTGTTGCCCTACCCAAGCTGTGAACTGCACTCCCTGTTAAATGATGTTCAAATACATCCTTCCTGACATAGACTTAAGTTTTTCCCTGACAAATCTACTGCCTTTTGCAACTGGGTTTGCTTTCCTTAGCTACCTTGGCTGGTTTTGTACCACGTTATCTTGTCTCTCTTCTCTCAATTTTTAAACAAAGAATATGTCCTCCTGATTTATGCTTCCCTCCCAAATTCTGTGAAATCAACTGAGATATTAAATGTTTCTATCATAAGCCCTCTCTTTCTGCTTAACAGCAGACCCTATAACACTTTGTTGCCTTTTTTTTATACCATACATCCAGCTCTCACTACGGAAGCTAGTTCTACAGAACAATAAACAGGACACCAGACCTGGTGTCACTAACCTGTTGCATAGAAGAAGAATAACATTGTACTAGCACTGATGTCCTTACATATCCATGCGAGTATCCTACAATTGACTTACACAGTTACAAAATATAATACAGATTACTACAGTTACAGCTTGTTACTCCTTTTAGTGATCTGGCTATCCTACCATTGACTCACACAGTTACAAAATATAATACAGATTACTACAGTTACAGCTTGTTACTCTTTTTAGTGATCTGTCTGAGTATCCTATCATTGACTCACACTATTACTAAATATAATACAGATTACTACAGATACAGCTTGTTACTCCTTTTAGGGATCTGTCTGAGTATCCTACCACTGACTCACACAGTTACAAAATATAATACAGATTACTACAGTTACAGCTTGTTACTACTTTTAGTGATCTGTCTAAGTATCCTACCATTGACTCACACAGTTACTAAATATAATACAGTTTACTACAGTTGCAGCTTGTTACTCCTTTTAGGGATCTGTCTGAGTATCCTACCACTGACTCACACAGTTACAAAATATAATACAGATTACTACAGCTACAGCTTGTTACTCCTTTTAGGGATCTGTCTGAGTATCCTATCATTGACTCACACAGTTACAAAATATAATACAGATTTCTACAGATACAGCTTGTTACTACTTTTAGTGATCTGTCATTGAGATTTTCTCCCTCATCCATTATCTTCTATATCTTTTCATTCAGCATAATCTGTCACACATCTGGCTGCTCTTTTAATTTGAAAGTTCCTTAAATATAAATATATGAAAATATTGAGATTTATTGCCTATAAAGTCAACCTGAATGTTACGATTAACCCACGTGCATCTGTCTACTAGTTTTCAGGTTGTCTTAGTAACTTCTAAACTGTTTTAGTAACTACATATATTGCATGACCCACCACCTCCTGAGTGACACAATATCAGTATCCATTTCTCCAAAAATGTCCCCTTTCAGCTATCCCATGACATCTTCTTTCTCGTCTGTGGTTAGTATTAAATTCCACAGAGCACCTGTATTCTGACAAAGAAATTTCTCAATATCCTTTATTTATATACTTATTTAGTTAAAGTGGATATACTTGATTAAAGGGCCAGTTTTCAGCTACAACCTTATTACAAAAGTAATAACTTACACACAAGTTATACGCTCAAAGTAGCACAATGTAACAGTACAATAACAATATAATGAAAGTTAAAAACAAAATGGTTCCTAGTTCTATAGTTAAAAAAATGACAAACCTCCTTTTGAGAAGGAGCTGGAATTCACCCTTGAACTCAACTACAAAAACTATGCATTTACACTGCGAGCTGTTCATGAATGATTCATGAAGGTAGCTGTCAAGAACAGACTGGAAACAATGAATGGAGGACATGTCCCTGAGGTTTACTAGGACTGCATGCCACAATTTACATCACCAGAAGGAGATTGATTTAATGAAGCAGTCTAATAAATAGTTTGAGGTAATGAGATCAAATGGGTTAGCATCTGATGACTTAAGATATCAGTTGAAAGATTTTTTTTAGGAAAGAAACATTCTGAAGGACAATAATCAAGGTTAATGTTCTTGTTTATCAGTAAGGAGGATGATAAACCAGCTCCTGGTGTGACTGGTAAAACCTTCACATTGATAAGAGAGGTGCAGTATTCCTCAGAGTAGGGAGAATCATTTATAAATGTACAGGCTCCACAATGTAAAATTTTAAGTCCGTTATAGTTGTTGGAGGATCCTACAGTTATGAGTGGGAGGCCATAATATTATGTTGGCAGAAGTATACATTTTCTAATGGTGCTTTCTCCCATAGGTGTTAATAGGTGAGAGGGTCCACGGCTGATAGCTATGAGACTCTATATTATATGAATAGATATAATGAAAAGATACAGTATAGATTGAGATGAGAAACTCAATATTAAAATAGCTGCACAGATTGTAAGATATCCCCAGTACTGAGGAAACAGACCAACTCTAGTGGGAGAAGGAACTGAGACAGGCATTTGGCTATACCAAACAGTTTTTGTGACATGCAATCTTAAATTGCCTGAAATGAATGAAGAGTAAAGATGAAGAGAAAGAGATGAATTCAAAGTCCAAATAACCATGACATCAGCATGGTAATGCTGACAGGTTATGGTGTGCGATCCTGAAAGTTTTAATGATGAGCAAGTAGCAAAGGACTACACATTCTCTTTCTGTTCTTTCATCATGCACAAATATGACTCCGGGTTTGTATTCTTGTTCTGCCAATGCATTCCCTTTAACATCTAAGTGCCATTCCTTTTCATGTTTTCTTTCAGACAAATCACCTTTTTTCTGTAAGATCTGCAGATTTAACCCCAGTAGCATTTGTGAAAGACACTTGACCCAATTATTGTTTTTCATTCTTGTTAAAAAGACAGCAAAAGCATAATTCCAATCCACCAGCTAGATATTGGACAATTAGCAAATATGCCCCAAATGAATATTCAGTAGTTGTCACTAGTTGGTTGAGTGGTTCCTAAGAAACCCAACATGGGTGAATATGTCAGTAGAGGAGTTAAGGTGTACTTTCTATTTAACCAATTTAATCTTTACTTTACTTAAGCTCCTTATATTATTAAAAAGTAAATGTGAAACTCACCTATTATCCTTCTAGTCTCTATGTATTTACAGTTTACAGTGAGTACACAATGCAAATAAATGCATTTATTTTAGCACGTAAGTGGTTAACTAGAGCAAGCATCGTACAACATTATTGCAATAAAAATTATGCTCTCCACTGACATTTTTTAGAAATTGTATTCAAATTGCATCATAATTCTAGTCCTTTTTATGTAATACTATTAACAAGAATATCATCTGTGTAACTGAGGGTATAGCTAATTTTGGTAAACAAAATACAAGCATATTCTCATTTATCATGGAGTGCAGTTTGTTATAAAATACAGACTCACCCCAGTCTTTTCATACTCAAGATCCCTAAACCACTAACAACAACTTAGATGACTTTGTATATGTTTGATAAACTTGTACTGGCAAACTTTGCTCTGTTGTTACCTTGAGTGTAAACTTTATACAGTTGTGATCGTTGCCAAGCAAGGAATGGGTGAAAACTGACTAAAATATTGTTCCCTTGTCTGTTGTCTGAAATGCTGTACAACATAAGTACAGATAAGTGTTAAAAAATAAATTAAAAAGTTTTCCAGTGAGATCTTTGGGACACTAGAGAGATCTTGGTTTATATTGGGGAAGCTTAGATCTTGCATAATAAGTGCAAAATGTGTCTAAACATGACTTAAAACATAATGCAATTCTCATTCTCTTTAAGCAAAGAGGTCAGGTCTGTTATAAAACCCACCACTAACCAAATATATACAGTTAAGTGAAATCTTAGGAAGAGTAGCTTTGATGTGCTTGCAGTTATAAATCAGAGCAGATTTTATGATTGACATAGACTGACATGTTACCATCAATAGTTAATTGATCTAGAATTGTGATGCTGTCATAATGTAGAACATATAAAATAGGTTTTCCCTTTTCAAGCAAGCTTTCCTTTACAGTGGCCATAGTCACTGGATAACAGTATCATGCCATAGAGACAGTTGCCTACTTGGCATGCTTGCTTTGTTAGTGTATTCAAACTTTTTGACATTATGGCTCTATACATTTCAATTTATAAAAGATGTGGTAGGTCAAAAAACTATCTATTTCTCCAAAAATGCTTGACATAAATTGTAAACTTGATAGATATAAATTTACTCCCAAGATGACTAAAATGATGGCCATCATGCCAAAATAATTTCTGATTCCATATGATTCCTTCCATAGGGAAAAGCACATGAGACCTATGTAAAAAGGTTTTGTATGAGACAACTATTAAATTGACTAGCTGTCAGGGGCCACATTAGGAAATCCATCAAAGTTACTTCCATATTTTTCATTATCTCAAAATATAGCTATGACAGCAGTCTTCATCTGATGTAAAGGAAACCTACCTAATTCATCAGTATTAACTCTCAAAATGAGTATTCTATATTTCCACTTTGAAGATTTATTTATTTACTTGTTTTAGTTTGATGACCGGGGAGGTCCACTGGGCTCAGGAGCCCATTTTCAGTGGAGGCCCGGGGAGAAAAGCTCCACATTACATAATAATATAAAAGATAAAACAAAAGAAAATACAAAAGATAAAATTAAAATTAAGGTTCAAAGATGCAGATACATGAAGATGCAACAGTCAGCCTAAGTGATAAGAATACTGGTAGATTGTGATACAGAGACATTAAGAGGTATAGTGTTTACATAACACATGAATCGTATATTGACATATGAGTGATATATTGACATATGAGTCATATATTGACATGGTTGGTTAAAAAGGTTACATAGAGTCTGAGTCTTGTTATGGCAGAGTGGTAGAACAAGCATAAATGTTAGGGAGGGGAATAAAGGGAGAGCAAACTATTTACAATACTTACATATATACACAAGACAACAGTAGACAGAAAGTAAATCCAGGAACAAAGTTGATGGTAGTATGAAATAGTATAGAAATACAGTTAGTGTGTGCAGAGTAAAAGTCTAGGTGGGGAAAGTGCAGTTGCACTTTAAGTTGCTAGCAAACAAAGCAAGCCTCATGTCCAGTAGTCATCTGCCTCTAAAGCATGTTACTGTCATGTAAAATAATGACATGTCACTTCATTATATTTATTAGAAAGGTTTTCATCCATTTGTGTTTCAATCTGCCAGGCATCCTTGTTTCAGAAAAGTTAGTTTCCATTTACCTTTTCAATGAGAATCCCACACTTTGTCTGTCAACATCTACTATACCACAGATAATACTTTCTTCACAAATCAGTTTATTGTTTCATCAGCTTTCTCCTTTTTTGCTGTTTTTTATGACCAAACTAACAAACGTCCTTTAATTCTAAATGGTGCATCTTAGGTATTGAATTTAAGATCAATGTTCTCCTCCAGACTACCTGATTCCTGGACTACAGTTACGTCACCACACTCTTTATCTGCTTCCAGTCAGATGATCATATTGCCTTAACTTATACCAAACTCTGACAAAGCAAAGCCATTTTCATTCTCTAAAGCATCAGAATTCTCTAGACATAAGTCACTCCATACGATTGTCTTAGTCATAACACTTTCCTAAGGTAAATATTCCATTCAATTTTCAACACACCTATTCACACTAGAAACAACATTGCCTTCACCCATAACTCTACAAGCTGCTTATTATTGTTTACTGCTCAATTTTGTTCCTCAGCAAGGCATTCTACCCAGAGTACACTTTTAATTTATTTAAAATTTCATAGAAGACAGAGTGTTCTATAGTATATTTTTAACATTCATAAAGCATTTTCTTTATACCAGGCATGAAAAAAATATTAAAATCTTATTAATCTCAGCATTATCTCAATTTTACAATAGCCTAACAATTAAACACATTTTCATGTTTTCTAATATTTAGAATATAATAGTGAACATGTTTAACTACTTCTATTTACATGTACTATACAATCTTTATTGCCCTGAGAATGCTTTTTTTTTACTGAAGAAATGTTTAAAATGATTCTTTAGAAATACACCTTTTTTTAGTCGACCAAATAACCCCAGACTAATTCTTCATATGTTGTTCTAAATCAGACAACCCCCCCCCCCCAAATCTTCAGAAAATGTTCCAATTTTTTTTAATGTCCAAACTTTCAAAGAAAAGATTATTGTGTCTCTCCAGAGCTTTATTTCATTAAGTTGTTAAACACCTGCATAGCATCATGCATATAGTTCTCCCTTACATGTGCTAGATCACATGCTGATAATGACATGATATCCTACATTTCTTCAGAGATTCCTCAATAAATCAGAATACCAAAATTAATCTTATCTTGGGGCTTTTTGTAGATTCTTTCAGGACCTCTACTTTCAGCTCCTTTGCCATTTCATAAACACATCTTCCTGTTTTACCCTAAACATCAGCAAGGTGTAACTTCCATTTATTAACTTTCTTCACACCTTCTAGGACCATAACATTTTGTTACTCTCCACTGCAAACTTGCACATCTACCCACAATCTTTCATACATTTTGATGACCTATTCTGATTTCATAACATATTTATTAATGTTCATTACATACATGACCATTATAAATGTAAGAATGCCTTTCATACCTTTGCTTCTTTCTTCATTCTTTAAACAAACTATTCCTCCAGTAAAATTTAACTTACAACCAAAAACGACAGAGAAGATAGCCCAAACATAATTATTTCTATCGTTTTTAAGATCCGTACAACCACTGCTAAATCTTTCCATATATCCATTTCCTTTTTCACTTTTTTAACAATAGTCAAGTTTCTTCCTTTTATATAATATCCCCATGCTCAGCTCACAATATCTTAATCCTATTTTTAATAATCTTGAATAGAAATTCCTTACTTTGTCCTCATAAACCTATCCTGGGCCGCATCTTCTTTTCTTACTTCTTTACTTCCTGTAGGCCTTCCCACAGAGACAATTCATATTGTATGTAATACCAACATGACACTGAGCCCAAGTTATCTGCTACCTGCAATTGCCATTCCCTTATTTTGCTGCCATCTTTTTGGCTTTATAAAGCAATAATCGATCAATGTATAAAGAGGTAATAAAGGGCTAACTGGACACATATTATACTTGCTCTGGCCACACTAACTAAAGCACGTACTTCAATCCATTTTGATAAGATGCTGACCAATCACCTTTTAGCTTGCACATCTTTAAAATCTTCTAATTCTTAATAAACGTTTAATCTTAACCTTGTTTTAATATTATCAAATTAATTTCTGGTCTATAAGCACTATATATAATTACTGCATATCTATATCTCAGGCCAAATAAATGTAAATTCAGTCCTAACACAGCACATTATTAATGTCAAGCATACTTTCTACTCATCACTTTAATCTTCTGGGCACTATTGTGATACATATAACATGGAGGTTATGTATTTAGTGAAATTTTGGAATAATAAGCAACTAATGCAGGTGGTAAAATATGATATATTATGTTGTCTGTTGGTGATTTTGTTTGCTTAAACCCATTTTTATAGATTTTTCTTCCACTACAGGTATTAGTGATATTTTTTTCTGTGAATTTTGCTTCCATTGTTTCTTCTGTTCATTGTGTTTATTAAGTTAGAATTATGTAGTTTCTCTTTAAAAACATTAAGAAGTTGATTGGATGTTGCTATTTAAATGGATGTGGTAGCACTGGGTGATATGCATTGAAAAAGTCCAGCTTAGAAAAAAAAAACAGTGTGCTACTCAAATGTTGCCAAATAAAATTATAATGGTTTAATGTTATCTCTGGTTCTGTTTTTTGTTGTAGATATATATATATATATATATATATATATATATATATATACATACAGAAAGGGGGTGGGATTCTTTTTCTCCTCCCCACCTGCATAGTAGCACCCTTTCATTCTCTATCAGTAACAGCACCTTTAGTGGCCTGAGCAAGAAACAAATGGAGGGAGCAGCCATTCAGGCAGGCCAGAAGACAGATTTATCCAAGCCATCCACAGACCATTAACTCTCACTGCAGCTTAATTCCCAGAGTGGATTGCCAACCCTTTACTATAGATTATTGCAGCTAGAAGCCTGAGCGTGTTACAGGAGAGCTGGTTAGAGAACACTTAGCAAACTATCTAACAAATGAAAGATCCAAGAATCAATGGCAATTTTTTAGAAATCTGTTATGAATCTCAAAGAGCATCATTAACATGGCTATGTGAACAAAGGTTCCCAATATCATATGATTATTTTAAAATAAATAAATTATGTACATAGATTTTTCATAAATAAATGCACTTTCACTTTGGAAGTGGTTTGCTTTACCGGTTACTGTATCATGGCTATTTTCTTTTTTATTTGCTACAGAATAAGATAATGTTATGGTTATTCTATTCTGTTTCTTAAATTTTGTAGAGCAGGCTTATGACTAAAGCATTTTTATTCTGTGTCTCTAAGAGACAGTGGCAGACCACTATGACTGTCTCATAGCTTCATATACCATTGTTTCGTTGTTTATTGCAGTAACATATGTGCAAGACGTATACTGAGTATACGTATACTTCATTTACTTCATTATTTTGTTTTGCAGATGTTTCTTAGACACTGATATTTTATTATGTCCATGCACTATGCCATCTGTCTCCACAGGTTGGAGAAAGTGTTTATGGTTTGATCATAACATTTTTAGGAATCTAAGAACATTGTTACTGGTTTATAATACAGGTACATAAACTGTTTATGAATCAGTCAATGAACTAATATTGCTTTATGGCTGTGTTTATTATCCCTTTATCAGTGTACTATGTATCTGCTAAAATGAAAGAGGAAGTTTCTCTCTGTACACAAGTATACATTGCTAGAGATACACAAAATATAAGCAGTAAATTAAAAGAAGAAAGTCATAACAAGAAAAACAGTGCCACCTAGAAGGGGAGTAAATGTTCCAAACTAGAAAAGTCTCTGAAGCGACAAAGCTTTAAAGGAGCATGTATTTCTCATCCATATGTTTATGGAAAAAAGCTGTAGAATAATGTGATATTGAAATCAGCTGTCACAATGGTTGTTACAATGACACAGATTGTTCCGTGCACGACTTTTACTGGAAAAATGTTTAAATCTGAATGGTTTCAACAAGACAAACTGCAAGATGCCACTCTAAAGTACACAAGGCATGTAAAGCAAAAAAAGGTATGCTAAGATTTAAGTATCTGAAAATGAACTGAAAACAACTAACCTCACTAATGAAATGGCAAATAGGGTTTAATTTAGGTGCAATGTATACCTCAGAAAGAGCCAAAAACTGTAATAAAAAGCAAAAAAGAAAAAAAAAGAAAGTGGAAAATGTTAATTTTATTTCAAACACTTATTCCTTGTAAATGATTTTGAAACCATGCAGATTATAGAAGAAGATCATTCTGCAAAAAGTACCTGGTAGCTAATAGCCATGGGCTAATAAGTCTAGAAACAAAAGGAAACAAAGAATTGGCAAGTATCCTTGCAACTCACTGAAACTGATTGTTGACTGGCACTTAGCAAGTTGAGGAAAGTCAGCAGTACTTTTAGAGTCTGCTATGTTATTTCCTTATAAAACAGATAAAAACACTTACATCTGAATATTTACCTTCCTAAAGTCAACTGTAACTACATCCAAACCACCAAACCTACTCAAAACATATTATATTCAACTGACACTCAGAGCAGATACTTTAAACACATGGCTTCTGGTGTTATGCTCTGTAAAAATCAACAAGTGAGACATGAAATTAAGGGCAGTCACTTTTGCATGGCAGGGATTTGCACAAGCTACTGCTAAGTGCAGCTTATGGGCTGTCAGCACCTAGGTGCAAACACTGTAGACAGATTAGGAAAAACTTGTATGAATGACGCTATAATGAAGGAAATGAGGAATGTTTTAAAACTCCTATGACAAACTTATATAAATGAAGTTCTTTCTCACTTTTTTGCAATTTGTAGTCACTTTTTTATGCACATCTATTCCATGTGCTCATACTTTATTAAAAGTGAAGTTGTGCCTTTTTAACCTACTTTGCAATCAGCAAAGATGCTTGCTTTGCTACCAGCATGGATATACCTCATTCTGAGCTGCTTGTATCAGCCATTCCAAAACAAAAGGTGCCTGGTGGTGCTCCGTGGCTGGGAAAGTGGAAGTCTAGACAAAGATTACCCTGTTATAACTCTACTGACTAAGAAATTCTTCATATATTCAGAGTAAACAATGATATTGTAAGGGCTTTAGTAAGTTTGTATGGTCCACAGATGAGGACTGGGAGGATGGGTGGGCTTCCTATATCCGTGGACAGCAGAGTATGTATAGCCCTCAAAATACTTGTCACAGAGACCCTTCACAGACAAACTGGGGACATGCTGGATATCTCACAGGCTTCTGCCTTCAAGATACTTCAGTAGTTTCTCAACATTCTCTTGACATGTGTGGATCTGTATATTTACCTGCCAATGTCATCTCAGGACCAAGCCAGAAACAAAAGTGCCTTCTATGGGATGACACTTTTTTCTAAAGGTATACAGGGTGATAGATTGCACCCATCTTTTCATTAGTGCCCCACCTCGCTCTACTGCTTCTTCCTGAGCTGTAGGATATCCCATGGTCCCTTTGCTGGAAAGTGCAAACTTCTTCAGTTATAATAATTTCTGTAGTTATAATTTTATCAACATTTTTCTTATTAGTAAAAGCCCCTTCTTTTATTATGTGTCACCCTCATCTGTTTTGTTTTGCAGGTGATGCAGGCTACCTACTAGAAGCCTGGCTAATGACACCAATCTGTATCCCTAGGGGAGCTGCTGAGAAACACTTCAACACCACCCTGTCCTAGACACAGACTGCCAATGATCAAGTGCTTGGCCTGCTGAAAGCCCACATCCTTTGCTTGAATGGGTCTTGGGATGCCCTTCAGTATGACCCTGTTACTTCATGCAGGATGTTGACGTGTGCTCCATTCTGTGCAACATGATTATGCATTGGCCTGGTACTCAACTGCTCCATGATAGTAGTGCAGCTCCCACTATTTTTCCTTAATCTAGTGTAACAGTGTCACTGTCCAGCTGATGGCAATATCAAGGGGCCTCATGAGGCAGGCTTGTATATAGTTCACAGCTGCACTATAACATTAAGGTAATGGTATATTTACTTTAATATCACATAGATTAATCTTGATGCATGCAATGTTACCTGTGAGCAATGTTGAGTGGTGCACAGCTGATTGTCACTGTACATACAGTTTCACTAATATGTAAATACATTTGTTTTGTTTGTTTGTTTGTTTGTTTTTTTTTAATGCTGAACTCATTGATTGCTGTATCTGTTTTGTTTGACATCATTCTAATCTGATGCCAAGATAACTGTTATCTGTACAGTTAGTGGTAAAGGGCATAAAGACAAGTATAATGATTCATTCAAACAAAGGGTTATTGAGAAGTACAGTATTTTTATACCATATGCCTGAGCAAATCTTAACAATGTGGAGTTAACTGGTAAGAGAAGTTTTATTTTAATTTATATTGTATTTGTTATCAATGTTTTAACTGTTTGTAGGTAGAAAGGGATAGCTTGTTAACAAGACTTAATTTGATTCATATTTTGTTGTTATACGTTTAATTTCACTGTTGTTGTTAGAAAGGGCAAGATTTTTGACAGGCAAGCTCTAGCTACTCCAAGGGGCTTAGACAGCTACAAATTCACACAGAATGCAGAGAGGAAATCCTGAGCATATCTAAACAATCCTACCTTGGTTTGTTATTTACTGTGGAATTGACCGGTAAGAGAAGTATTGTTTGAATTTATATTGCATTTGTTATAACTGTTTTTAACTGTTTGTAGGTAGGAAGGGATAGCTTGTTAACAAGACTTAATTTGATTCATATTTTGTTGATTTTACCTTTAATTTCATTGTTGTTAGAAAGAGAGAGAGGTTTTAGACAGGCAAGCTCTAGCCACCCCATGGGGCTTAGACAGCTATAAATTCACACAGACTGCAAAGAGGAAAATCCTGAGCATATCAAAACAATCCTACCTTTATTTGTGATTTACTGATCTTTACTGTTAAAAAGAAGTGTGACTGCGAGTGATTATGAGCAGAAGCTACTGCGCGACGTAAAGGAATTGCAACTTTTGTCTGGCTTGCAGAACTCGTATGGTCAGAACAACTTTACTATATTGAATTTATTATTTAGTTGTATATTGCTGGTGTGATATTTTGTCATAGAAGATGATTTAAATTTTCTTTGAATTCTGTAGTTACTGTTTTTGATTATTCTTTTCTTTTACAATATTTTATTAATTTGAAGCTGAATATGGATTCCTTAAATTTGTATGCAATTAACAATTTGCTAATGCACAAATATCTTATACAGTGTAATAAATGCTAATCATATTTAAAGGTAACAGCTGATAACACTGGGGATCTGTATTCCTTGTGTCAAAAGCTGAATGATTTGCTTACAATTGTCAGAAGTAAATCTAGACTTAATCATAATGATTGTACTTGTGCACTTGGCATGGCTTGGAGAACTGTTGTTTCATATATTAATGACTGGACTGGTGAGATAAATATTGTTAGGCATAGAATAAATAGAGCATAGGAAATGATGCATCTATTTTCTGCAAAAATCATTCACCCCTATGAAACAAGACGATGCCCTTGATGACTTTGAAATTCTGGATGCAAGTATTCAGCAATCTGTGGATCCAGTTTGTTTAGAAGGAAACAAAAAAAGAAATGAAGGAAGAAGTCCACAACAAATAACAAGGAATAAAAAGAAACTGATTAAAGACTGTAAAGGAAAGAGAATACGTAGTAAAAAGGACATCACTTTGTTATGTAACACTCAGGTTACAGGGAATGATGATATTTTTCTACCAGAAAACCTTCAGTCTACAGCAGAAGGCATCATTTGTCCAACAGAGAAGGTAGAAAAAAGACGCAAGGGACAGGTGAAAAGGAAGAAATCAAAATTGAATGCGGAAGGATTTAAGAACTTTACTGTTAGAAAAAAAGAAGAGAAAGACAGATGTTGCCTACATGGCTCAAGCTGTGGATTTATAATGCCGGCTGGATGAGAACTTAATACACAATGAAAACAGTGGGATTAATAAGATTAATGGTGATGAAGATCTATCCTTTGTAACAATTGACAGAGCAGATATTATTGTATTAGAAGTTGAAGATTCTTCAGAGCTGGCCAGCAAAGATATTCTGAGATTCAGTTATTAGAGAAACTTATATCTGCAGAAAAGATAATGAACATCAAATAGTGTTATGCTTGCCAGGATTAAAAATAGAAGATGTGAGATAAGCCTTGGAATGCTTTAATGTAAGGAAGTATGGATCCATTTTTATTCATGTTGGTACAAATGATGTCATCCACAAGGATTAACTGACTGATAGTAGGGAACTGATAGCCCTCTTAGATAGTATAGCTTGTACTGGTGCTAGGACGTATTTTTCGCAAATCACCTATAGAAAAGATAGTCAGGTCACTGTGAGTGAAAAGATTTTTGGTTCAATACCTACTTGGAAAAAATCTCCTGTTTTAAAAATGGAAATGTGTAGAGCATCCAAACCTAGTTTTGAGCACACGTGTTCAGACAAGATGGCATGCATTTGTCAAGTTCAGTGAAGAGAATTTTTGAAGCAGATATTTTGCAATACTTGACAAGCACTAGGCAGGATTATTGCCAGGTTGAAAATGTAACAGTTCACAGATAGCAATATCTGATGCATCTCTGATAGTTGTTAATACTAGGAGCATTAATAATAAAGTTATTTTACTGGAAAATGCACTAAGTTCCAACAAGATTGATGTCATTATTGTTTGTGAAACATGCTTAAAGAGCAATGACTGGAAACCAGTTCTGTCAGGGTATAAATATTTTTACTGTAACAGACATTCTAACAAAAAATCAGGTGGAGGTTGTGATATCAGGGAAACACTGCCAGTCCAGCTATCTGGAATTTTATAAATAATTGCATGTCACTTGAAAATATTAGTATCATTTGTATAGAGATGTATTTTGCCAATAATCATGTGTCATTTGTGAATAGTGATATGATTCACATGCTTGTCTTACAAATGTAAGAGAACTCCATGCTATGTACTGAGCTTCAAGAATGTAACCACAGTGTCCCCTACTGGGAAAGAACAGAAATGAATGTAAGCTATTGCCTGTGCAAATGTATGTTTTAATGGTAGAAGCTGGGAACATGCAGAGTTAACATATAAAATTTTAAGAAAATAAGGTGAAATTAAGTGCTTTACGATGTGTTATGAAAAAGTTTCAGTGCAGCAAGCACACACAATGTCTAGAACTAGGAGTTTTTCCTATTGTATTGAAGCAGAAATAATTAATAGGATTCAAATGTAAAGTGTTTTTTATTGCTCTGTGACTTCCTAGCAGATGTGTATCTGAGAGATAAGTATTTTTGACACAGACATGTTGGTTTCTGTTATCCTGTGAACTGAATGCAGGTGACGTGATGTCATCCCAGCTAACCCAGCAGTAATATGTGTTATTAATTTAAGAACTATCTCAGACAGTGAGTCTGTGCATTTTGTATTTGTCTTTGGACCTAGAAACATCCCACTCATCAGCACTTCTGCCTGCATTTTGCTAATAGTAAGAAACTAGGGAAAAGTGATTTATTTTATATATAGATAAGAATATAGTGAAGAATAGTTTAGATGTTTTCTGTATTTATTTGAGAAAGGAGAGGCAGAGGCAACATGAAAAGGAGATGCTGTTTCTTCACCAGAGTCATGGAGGTAATGGGAAATGGAGTAACTGAACCCCAGAAGCAACAAAGGTCAGTAAATATCTTCCACAATTTACAGAGGGGGATAATTTTGATAGCTTCATTCATATGTTTGAGAGTGTATGTAAACAGTATAATGTTGGCCAAGGGCTCTGGGTATAGTTCCTGACCCCCTTACATCATGGTAGAGCTGTAAATGTTATCTCAAAATTATCTGGCATTGATTGTTTAAATTATAATGTTGTAAAGAACTGTTTGCTAGAATGTTTTAAGTTAACACCTGAAGCCTATAGAAAAAAGTTTCATGAGAATAGACGCAAGGCAGATGAAAGTGTGTGTGAATATGTTGCTGAACTAAGTACGTATTTTCATAGGTGGGTGAGTGGCTGTCAGGTCACCACTTTTGAAGGGCTGGCAGAATTTTGGTGAGGGAACAAGTCCTTAGCACTTTGCCTGAGGACATGAGAATCTGGTTAGCTGATAGACAATGCACTACTATAGATGAGTTGGGGAAGAAAGGAGACTACTGTAGATGAGTTGGGGAAGAAAGGAGACCTATACTTAGCAAGCAGGGCATTACTGCACAGGAAAGGGGCAACCACTGCTGCTCATTCTGACATTTGTCTTTGGACCTAGAAACATCCCACTCATCAGCACTTTTGCCTTCATTTTGCTAATAGTAAGCAACTAGGGAAAAGTGATGTATTTTAGATATAGATAAGAATACAGTGAAGAATAGTTTAGATGTTTTCTGCATTTATTTGAGACTGTCATGTAATGTTGTTTTAAAATATTTCCTGTAATTTTGAAGTCTGTAGTCACTGTGCTGAGTTATTGAATAGTGTCTTGTTCTTTTATTATTAATTATTAAATATATTTATACCTTTTAATTGTGGCTGGTTTGTTTAGAGATATTTAAGCTCTTAGAATACTTGCATATATATCTGGTGACACTGTATAGGCCACTCCTAAATAGCCTGGAAAGTCTTGGTCACATTTACCATTTGGATGATAGTAACATTACACAGTAAGATTGGTCACCCTTTGGGAAGGGCCTTAAAGTAGCTGATAAGGGGTTTTGGTGGTAGTGATAACTACCTTATGGTATGGCAGAAGAGAGCATAGCTACTAAACCTGTGTTTGTGTATAAATCAAATCTCAAAGTGTGAGTGTGTCAGCTACTTGGGCAGTGACACGAATCACTGGTTGGGCAGAGAGAGTGCTGGGAGGACTTGGCTTGGAACCCTGACTAAGGACTCAACTCTATAGCTGTGCCAGTGGGAAGTCTTATCGGGGATCTGGAGAGAGGGAGAAACCAGCCCCAGACTGATTGTGATCTCTTTGTGCTCTTAAGAAAAATTGTACTTTACTGTGTATGTACTTGTCATCCTCCCAATGTGTACATACCTCACTGATGCTAGTGGTGAGGATTGAGGCTCCTTGATTACTGGGCCAATGCAGGGGCATCACAGAGGTATTATGATAGGGATTAAAGATAATTATGAAATCTGTGATTATTACATGTTCAATGATAACACCAATACTATAGACTATGTAACTATGACAATAAAGACCACCCTGGAACATATAACAATTGTTGGAGTGTATAGACCACCAAAGTTAAGTGCAGATGACCTAGAGGAATTTATACATTTTTACCAGAATTTACCAGAAACAGACTGGAATAATACTGATTCAACAATGTTAGTAAGGAAACTATTCACAATGTATATTGAGGAACAACAGTTGCTTCAGATTGTAAAAAAAACTACCAGGGGACGGGACATACTCAACATTGTTTACATTCCTAAAGAAATTACTGTTACCTCAACTTAAGTTTGACAACCATTGATGTGCAGTGATCATGGGGTTATAAAGGTTAATTTGTTCCTGATAATTCTGTCAAACTGAAATCTAAACCAATGCACAGAAGGCTAATTACAGATTCTATGGAATCAAAACAGTCACTATGTAAAACTAACTAGAGTGAGGTGTTCAGTGGAAAAACTGCAGATGAAATGTGGAAAGTTTTGAAAGGGAAATTGAGTGCAAAAAATAAAAAAAAAATGTTTAACATCAGGATCTAGGCATACATCATCAGGGGGATATATTTCCATAGGAACAAGATATCTGATTAAGATGAGAGACAAAAAATATATGAAATGGAAGAGAGGTTGAACTACAACTTTGAAAACTGAAATAAACAAGCTGGACAAACAGACTAAGCATAGTTTGAGAAAAGATCAAGAAAATTTTGAATAAAATTTATATAAAGATATTGAGCATTATAGGAAACCTTTTTATAGATACATAAGATGTGGAAGGAGTAAAGACACACAAATTGATAAACTGTGTGCAGATTCTAAAATTTATTTTCAGACACAACAAATTATAGATATATTTACAAAATCTTATGCAAAACAGTTTGGCTCCACAAAGGGGTAATAAGTTGTCCTAGTGACATCCAAGTAACCCCAGATACTAGAATCAAATTAGATTATATTGAAAAAGAACTGTGCAAACTGGATCCAAACAAAGTACAGAATGGAGATGGAATTAGTAACAATGACCTGAGAACACTTCATAGGTTCATAGGTTCATAGGTTGGTACTAGGCTATCAGCCCTAGGGCCTATACAAGCCTAGCCATAACAATTCCCTGGCTATTTCTTCCCACATTATTTACTTTCCTGGACCCCTGTCTAGCAGGGCGACTGACGTGATCCCTGGGGTGAATTTCCTTTCTCCCATCCAATCGTCAAGGTTCCTCTTGAAGAGGTCCAAAGAGGCACTCTGCTTGACATGTATGGGCAATCTATTCCAGAGTCTGGGGAGTCTCTGGGTCAGGAACCTATCCCTCCAGCATGTTTTGTTTATTGTGATGACAAGGTTTAGATCCCTGGAGCGTGTAGCTCTGAGGGATTGGGATTTCTTTAAGTGTAGCATGTCCAACAGCTCTGGGTTTGACATGGCCTTGTATGTTAAGCAGAGATCGCCTCTGAGTAGACGATATGCGACAGAGTATAGCTGGAGTTTTTTAAGGCGGTCAGCGTAGGGCATCTGCTTTAGGCCTGTTATTCTTTTAGTGAGGTATTTCTGAGGCCTTTCCATTTGTTGCAGATGTCTTGAGAGGTACATACCAAATGGGGCGTTGTATTCTATAATGGGTCTAATGAGGGATGAGTACAGTGTGACAATGACCTTTTTTCTGGATGAAAAGCCCTTCATGATGAGGTGTGCCACATAGAAGGATTTCCTGACTGTTGTGGCGATGTGGTTATCGAAGGTGAGACCACTGTCCACCTGTGTCCCTAAGTCTCTTATCACACTTTCTGTGTTTAGTGTACTGCCACCTATATGGTAATTCATGGATACATGTTTTTTCCCAAAGGGGATAACAATACATTTCTTGGCATTGAGCTTGAGCCCATGGCTCTGGCACCAAGCATCTGTTTCTGTAAGGCCCTTTTGTAGAGTATCCACATCATTTGGGGATTCAATAATGGCTCCCAGTTTGCAGTCATCTGCAAACTTTGTTAGCCAGAGTCCCTTAGTGTTGACCTGTACTTCAGAGAAGTAGATGCCAAACAAGAGCGGCCCCAGGACTGAACCCTGAGGTACTCCACTTGTCACTTGTCTGGAGCTGGATTTGGAGTCGGCTACTTTTACAGTGTGGATTCAATCAGTAAGCCATTTAGCAACCCATTGGGTGACATAGGGATTAATGCCCAACTTAGTAAGTTTATCTATGATTCCAGAGTGGGGGATGGTGTCAAAGGCCTTGGCAAGGTCTAGATAGGCTGTGTGGACCACCTTACCCTTGTCCATGGCTCTGGAGACTGATTCAAAGAAGTCAATCAGGTTCAGGAGACAAGATCGGCCCTTCACAAATCCAAACTGGGTGGGGTCCAGTGTTTGAAGGTTGCCAATGTCTTTGTTTATAAGTTCCATGATAATACGCTCCATGGCCTTGCAGATAAGGCTTGTCAGACTGATGGGACGGTAGTTTCCGGGATCCAAGGTGGATCCCCCCTTGTGGATTGGGATAACTGTAGCTCTGCGCCACTCAGTGGGCACGAAACCTGAGGTGAGGCTATGATTAAACATGACACTTAGGTGAGGTGCCAGTTCATATTGTAGTTCATGTAGTACACAGCCCGGGATGTCATCTGGTCCCATGGATGCTGTATTCTTGGCTTTAGAGAGTGCGTTTTGTACCTATGTGGCCGTTATTACTGGAATTTGGCAATCTTCTGATATTGAGATGGGCCATTTAGGGGGTGAGGGGGGGTGAAGTTGGCACTGAATCGATCTGCCAGGATATTGGCAATATCCTTTGGATCAGTATATTTAATGCCATTCTGTTTTAGCTCAGAGCAGATCTGAGCATTGCCATTTAGATTCTTGACATAGTTATAGAATGCTTTGTGGTTGTCTATGGAATCTTTGGCAATTTTATTTTCGTAACTAGCTTTGGAGGATTTTATGAGGCATCTCAGTTTCTTACTGAGGCTAGTAAGGGAGTTTTTTGCATCCTGGGATTTTCCTCTTTTCTGCAAAAGTTTCTTCCTTTTGTTGTAAAGTTTGTTTATGGCAGGGGACCACCAGATTGGCTTCCTTTTTTTGGATGAGAGCATTTTGGTTCTATTTGGGATGGCACGATTCATGCATGAGTGGATGTGCTCGTACAGTGCCTTAGTGTAGGATTCAGCAGTTGAACTTTCAGTTACTGTCTGCATGGGTGTTATGAAGTTTGTCACTTCTGACTTGAGTAGCATGAAGTTGGCTTTGGAGAAGTTTTTTATGTTGGTTTCTTTACTGGGGGGTGGGGGTGGGATGTGGATGTTAAGGGTGATTAGCTTATGGTCAGACCTGACTAACGAGGGGGTGACCATAGGTATGGAGCATTGATTTCCCATGTTGGTAATGACCAGGTCTAGGATATTGGAGCCCCTGGTGGGACTATGGATTAGTTGATCCAGGGCATTGGAATTTATGAATTCCAAGAACCGTTGCGCAAAGGTGTTGGGACATGAGTAGTTTTCCCAGTTAATGGCAGGGTAGTTAAAATCACTTCAGCAAGAACTTACAATACCATCACATCTATCATTCACTAGGATATATTCCTCAAGATTGGAGACATGCACTTATTAAATCTGTCTTTAAGGGAAAGGGGAGTAGGACAAACCCAGAGTCATACAGACCCTTAAGTCTACTTTCATGTTGTGGAAAAATAATGGAGAAGGTAATATTGGATAAGTTATTATCAGAACTGGATCGGTTGTGACTTGAAACCATATATCAGCATGCATATGTTGAAAACAGATCTATTACCACCTGTAACATGATGTTCTATAACAATATAATAACAGCTCTTCTTCTTCTTTCAGCTTTTCCCGGTTAGGGGTCACCACAGTGGATCACCTGTCCGCTCATGATTGGCAGTAGAGTTTTATGGTGTCGAGTTGCCAGCCTGGCACCCAACCTTCCACAGAAGACACACACCCACATGCACTCACGGCAAGGGCCAATTTAGAGTGTCCAATCCACCTACAGCATGTCTTTGGGATGTGGGAGGAAACCAGAGCACCCGGAGGAAACCCACATGACCACAGGGAAGACATGCAGACTCCACACAGAAGGCACCCCAGCCGAGGATCAAACCAGAGAACCTCTTGCTATGAGGCAACAACGCTAACCACTGCACCACATGTTCACCATAACAATATATAACAGCTATGAATGAAAATTTGTGCTGTGATGTAATTTATATAGATTTAACTTCAGCATTTGACAGGGTCATACACAAAACACTGATCAATAAATTAGTAGAACTAGGAATTGATGTACTCTTGATAAGATGGATAGCTGCATGGCTTACAAATAGGACATGGCAAGTATCATATAGGATAGCAACTGGACAGTTGAAATCCTTAGTTACAGTTGGGGTATCCCACAGGGATCTGTCCTAGGCCCTTACTTGTTTAGATTGTATATTTCAGATCTAACTTTTTCATCTGAGGTGTTCTACTGTTTATATGCAGATGACCTGAAATTGGGTAAACTGAATGCATGTGTTACAGATAAGGAAAGTCTGCAAAATAACTTGACTAAATTGACCATTTTGGCACAGGAGAATAATATGCTGATATATACATCAAAAACTAAGCATATAAGATTTGGGAGACATAAATTGAAAAGTGAATATTTAATACAGCACACAGCGACTGAAACTGTAGACTCATTTAAGGACCTCGGTATATGGGTAGATTCAGATATTAGTTTTTCTAATCATATCATATGCAGGGAAACATCTAGACACTGATATGGTTAATAATAGTTATAGAACTATAGGTTATATAAAAAGATTTATAAAGTCTAAGAAATCAAAAATTATGACATCATTGTTTGTCAGTTACATTACATGAAAACTTGAGTATGGAATAATAATATGGAAACCCTATAAGAAAACAAGCATGAGTAATCTGGAAAGAGTACAGTGGAAATATACCAAGTGCATCCATGGATGTGAACATTTAAGTTATTATGAAAGACTAAAATATCTGAACTTGTACAGTGTCTCTTATAGATATCTAAGAGGAGATCTTATTAAAGTATATAGGGCATTTAGAGACAACTACCTCTGGGAATGTTTGGGATTTTCAAAAAGTACTAGAGAATCATTAGACAACCTATGTAGAAGATACTATAGGAATGAGAAGTGTGCTAATTGGTTCTCTTACAGAGTAGCTGATGTATGGAACAGACTACCAAATTACATTAAAGCAAGTACTACTTTAGATATTTTTAAGAACAGCCTAGACACTTATTATTGGAACAAGTGTTTTGGTATATTGGCATGCTAGAAGGGATTTTAATTCCCATGCTTGAAATATCTGTATGTATGTATGTATGTATGTATGTATGCATGATTGTTTATTTCCAATCAGTATTTTAGGCTGCATTGCAAATAATGGCATGGTGTGCATTTCTGAATGTGCTGGACAAACTGTCATGAAAAGTGTTAGCTACTGATGTTTATTTTATTTTATTTATTTATTTTTATTTTTATTTTACATTTGTTAACCGGGCTAGTCTAGCTGGATATATTTCCATTTTCAGTAGAGGCCCAGGGAGAAAAGCTCCACATATAGAGATCAGAGATATATCATGAGCTCAATTAACAGATTACAGGCTGGTAGGACTTAGACAATGAATATTGTTACCCAAACAAGAATAGGACTTAAAAATTTCTAGACAATCTAAATGACATCATAATGAATATTATTACATAGTTTAAAACAAGAAAAAAAAATGTAAGACCAAGGAAAGAGAAATGTACATTGTTACTAAAAAGGAAAGGAGTTTAACTTTCTGGACAATCTAAATAACCTCATATTGAACATTATTGCTTATTTTAACAGCAAGTAGAGAAAGTGGAAGACCAAGGAGGAAAGAGAAACAACAATAGAGAGAGAGAGTAGAGTTAAAAGAGATACAAGTTTACTGGTGTTCCTTTAGGTGATTAATTTACCTCAGATTAGGTGACTCTTTCATTAACACACATTTCTGTGTGCCATCAGTATGATTAAGCAGTTATAATTCATGCAGTCCTGAGGGTGAAGTGGCAGCAGTGCTAGTTTCAGTGTCAGGAGTTACAGCAGTATCAAATGTATGGCCCTAGTTATACATTCCTACATTCATTACCCAAGTAATTGTATTTGAAGTATCATTTATAAGAACTCAGTGATACCACCCAGAAAAGGAAATTGAATTTTTCACATTCTGCATTGTGACATCAGAGTTTTAAACATGTTTTAAGCAGTTATGTATTTCTATCCTTATCTGTGTCTGTCCATGTATTTTTCAGTGCAATTACATATCTAATCTGAAAATACTTAATGTTCCCTAATGATAGCGTAGGTGATTGTCCAAATGATCATGAGAAAGTATTGTAATGAAAGCTTGATGCTGAGTTATGTTGACATTGTGACTTGCTGGATGCAGGGAAACATCTAGAAATTGATCTGAGTGCTGCAGGACTGAAACCTCAACTGTGAGACTGTATAATGTGTTGATTGTCTGTGTTCCTCTGTGTTATCTCACCTGTAGTCAATGTAGCATACTGTGCAGAATCACATACTGTGCAAACTTCTCAGCCCATGTGTGTACAGATACTCCCCATCCACATCCACATTTTTGAGTCTAAGCGTTTACCAGTGTGCATATGGAGGTGGACATGGATGCCGTGTGTGCCACCATATTGACATAAGGCTCATCAAGGCATTGCCCTTAACCTCCATTATTACCGTGTACTGATGAAATTCTTCACATACAGCCTACAGTACTCTAGCCATCTCTATCTCACTCTTTGTGGCAGTGGCATAAGCCTGAACAATGTCATACACATCTGCTGCTGGCAACTAAGGCCTTGCATGTCTCCAGAGCTAGCTGTGACATATGTTTTCTATTGGCACTCCTTTGTACATATGTCACAGTGGTTACTACTAACTTTGAAATGGTAGCATCTTCCTGAATGCATTTTTGTCATTCTTAAGAAACTGGAGTTGAGCTACATGGCATCCCCGCTCTTCCGATTACAATGTTGTATCATTACCGACTTGGTTGTGTGAGCCTGTCTTTATTTATAGACTTACGTATCTGCTGTGGGGTGTAAAGATCCTGCCTGGATACTGTGCAGCTGTGTGCCACTGTCCTCAGGCTGTCTTATGAATATGACAGCTATGACTTTATTGTCAACAACCACTGTGCTTTAAACTTCAGTTTGTTGTGCTGTTACAGTGAACATGTTTGGTTCTGGTGATGAACCTTTGAAAGAATAATTGATAAGGTGCTTATACCTTGACAACCACCAATTATTTATTTATAAGCACATAATACAGAGACTTAACATGCAGACACTGTGAACTGTCTTGCATGCCCAATGATGGTGGGGCACCTAGTGAGATAGCACGTAATAGGATATAGTTACACAGCTATCATTGAAAGTAAATGGCAGTGTATATTATTGCTACCACCCAAGCACTTATTTTCTTATGTGCCACACTGTGGTTGCTACTGTGGTAAGAAACTACTTGCATGTATGCCTCCTCTGATGATCCCTGTGGCATCATCATACGCACCACCACCACTTATGGATAGAAGATACTCCTTTTCTGGTGCTAATGGTTGGATTGTGAAAGCCCTCACTGATGCTGCTGTGGAAAACTGCATTCTGCCTAGCTTTTGCTCTTGCATATGTCACTAGGTAATTTCCTCTTTTCCTACACTGAGCCAGTGTGTGGTTGCTTCCCCCAACTGCAATGATGTTGGCCACTGCTTGATTACATGCCTTAGCTCTCTCTGCCAGTCTTCATCCCCCTTTCTCAAACAAACATTTCCCATATGTCCTGAACAGTTGTTTCTCCAGTGACATGATCCCTGATGGTGTAGCATGTTGTAAAATGAAAGCATTAATATATGGCCACCCTTAAACCTGACTCACTCAGGGCACTCATACAGAGACAGTTTAGTGGTAGGTATTGTAAACAAGTACTGTGTGTTATTATATAGATGACTATACATGTATTTTAACATAAGCATGGTAATTCATTTAGTGGTTCTGACATACTTCCTTGTAACCTTTTATAAAGGCCATAAAATATGACAATGTAATTATCTGCCAAAAATGACACCTTACTTTCTCACTCCATTGATACTTAACAGTGTTAAAAAAGTAATATTAGACATACCTGACTAGCACAAATATACTTCATATAAGTTGTTGTCAGTAAATTCTTCCAATCTTCTTTACTAATATTTTCCAGCTGTTAACCTTTTACCTATTTTTTAATGTGTTTAAGCTTTCTGCAGCTGCTGGCAACAAACACACCTCACTGCAAATTAAAATGATGGAGTGCTGCCTATTGGTGGAACATTAGTCTGATATATGAATTTCCTATGCAAATAAAGCTCTGCTGAACTGAGATGTATGAATTAATTGGATCATAGGCTCATAGGAGGTTACTAGGCTAATGGCCCTACAGCCATTACAAGCCTAGCCAAGAGTTTATCCCCAAAAAAGAAGCCTCAATCAACACCTGTCACCCCTGTCAATGAGGGACACAGGTGCAACCCCTGGGACAAATTGGCAGTTTCCCATCCACTCATCAAGATTGCACTTGAAAAGGGTCAGCAATGTACTTTGTTTGACGTGTATGGGGAGTCTATTCCAGAGATAGGGCAGCCTCTGGGAGACAAACCTGTCTCTCCAGAAGGTTTTGGAAATGTTGCATATTAGATTTAGGTCTTTCAATCGGGTAATGCGCGAGAAGTTAGACTTATGGATATGGAGCATCTCTAGATGGGCAGGGTCCGACATTGCCTTGTAGGCGAGACACAAATCACCTCCGAGCAATCTTTATGATAGCGAGTTGAATGACAAAGATTTCAGCCTGTCCACACAGGACAGGTGTTGGAAGCCATTGATTTTCTTTGTGAGGTATTTCTGTGGCCTTTCTAGTTGGTGCAGCTATTTGGAGAGTTACATACTAAATGGGGCATTGTACTCAATTATTGACCTAATAAGGAAGGAGTACAGAGAGGTAATAACCTCCTTTTTCTGGATGCAATCCCTTTACTTATAAGATGAACCAAGTAAAAGGTTTTTCTGACCACTGCCTCTACATGATGGTAGAATCTGAGATTGTTGTCAACCTGTGCACCCAGGTCTCTCAGCACAGGTTGTGTCCTTAGGGGGTTGCCACTGATGTGCTAAAGAGTAGGGGCTATGTTTTTGCTGAATGGTATGATAATACATTTTTTGCTTTTAACTTAAGGCCATGACTTTGGCACCAGTCATTTGTTGCTGAGAGACCCTCTTGTAGTATGTTAACATTATTTGGGGAGTCAGTGACAGCACCTAACCTACAGTCGTCCACGGACCTGGTCAGACACAGGCCATTTGCCTTTGCCCGGACCTCTGAGAAGCACTGGGGAACACCACTAGTGACAGGTCTGCTGTCAGAGGTAGAGACACCTATTTTGACCTTGTGGGTCCTATCGGTGAGCCAGTTGGCCACTCACCTGATGAGATAGGGATTTATGGCAAGTTGTGTTAGCTTTTTGATGATGCCCGAGTGGGGGATTGTGTCAAAGGCTTTGGCCAAGTCAAGGTAAGCTGTATGTACTGACCTTCCCTCATCCACGGCCTTGGTGACAGTCTCAAAAAAAGTCAACCAGGTTCAATAGGCAAGATCTGCCCTTGACGAATCCAAACTGGGTGGGGTCAAGTGCTTGGAGATTGCTTATGTCCTTGTTTATGAGGTCCATAATAATACACTGCATGGCCTTACAGATCAGACTTGTCAAGCAGCTCATACCTCTCGACTGTACAGATTTTCACAGAATGTCCAGATTTTTGCCTCATATATTTGGTCTGTTCCTCATAAAATCTGTGGTTTTCTGGCAAATCACAGAGGATTGAAGTCACTAAATAATGAACAAATAATGATATATATTTGAGTTTCAGACTTTATTTACTTCAGAAAATGCATGCTAACACAAATGCTGTTATTCTAGCAGCTTTCTAAGTTTATAACACAATATTTAAAATATGTCTCTATTTTTGGGCCTTTGCCCCCCCCCCCCTTATTTTAGGCTTTTGGCAAGATAATGGGGCAATAGTTTCCAGGGTCAGTAATGGCACCACCTTTTTGCAAGGGAATGACAATGGCAAATCTCCACTCTGCTGGAATGACGCCTGTACTTAGGCTATGGTTGAATACAGTACTCAATGGCAAGGCTAGTTCTTGCTTAAGATGGTGCAAAATACAGCCTGGAATACTATCAGGTCCCATGGAAGTTGTGTTCTTTGCCTTGGATAGGGCCTTTAACACTTGATCTATAGATTTGTGAGGTGCAGGACAAGTATCGGTATGTCAAATGGGCCTTTTGGGGGGACAGGGGAGTGAAGTTTGCACAGAACCTATCTGCTAGCAGGTTGGCTAAGTTAACAGGATCAATATAAGTGGCACCATTAAGAACTAATTCGGAACAAACCTGGGCTTTGCCATGGAGGTTCCTGCTGTAACTGAAAAAGGCTTTGTGGTTACCCTTTGTTATGGAGGCTAGTTTCAATTCAGAATTGGATTTGGAGCTTTTCACTAGTGATCTAATTTGCTTGTTAAAGCTAATAAGGGAGTTTTTCCAATTGGGAATGTGTGCCTTTTTACCCTTGGACAATAATTTCTTCCTCTTGTTGTAAAGCCTGTTGATAGAGGATGTCCACCAGATAAGTTTGTGTTTCCTTGAGGAGCAGATTTTAGTTCTGTTGGGTATGGCTGAGTCCATGCAGTTGTACAGGTGCTTGTATACTGCACTGGCATACTGCTCAGCATAGATGTCTGCATCTTCTGAGGGGGTCAGTAGTGTGAAGGTATTGATACCCTCCCTTAGAAGGTTGTATTCAGCTTTTGAGAAGTTTTTTAGCCTGGTTACGGCTGGGGAGTGGTTGGATGGGATAGAAACTTCAAATGAGACAGACCAATGCTCTGATCTCACCAGGGAAGAACTTACTATGGGAGTGGTGCAGCAGTCACCCACGTTGGTGAGAACCAAGTCTAGAATATTATCTCCTCTTGTGGGGGGTGAGACAAGCTGGACTAGTGCATTAGAACTGATGAAGTCAAGAAATCATTGGATGAGTGCATTAGAGCAGGAATAATTCACCCAGTCTATGGGGGAGTAGTTGAAGTCACCAAGGATCAGAGTGTTAGGGGGGTACCTTGATGGAGTCAAGTAGATCCAGGTAGGAGGAATAGGTGTCCTGAGTCATGGAGGGGGGTCTATAGCTTGATATAACTTGGATGGGTATCTTGCCAGTTGTCATTTGCACCTGGAGTAGTTCTTCATAGCATGAGGGTGTATGAGGTACAATTCTCCATATGAATTCAGTACAACAACAGTCTGTAGAAATGAACATAACCTACTAATAATTTATCCCTATAACCCATATTAGACCTTTCAAAACTATATTAATGATTTTCTTAAAATCGGACCACAATAGCATTTAAGAGTGCAATAATGAACCGATTTACCATAAATGACTGCATCACAGCAACACGGGTTGCATTACAAATTGTCTCATAAATGCTTTCATTAACCAAAGCAATGAGCACTGATGCACTTTTCAATTCATTCATATGCTGTGAAAGCCATTCTGCATATATCATATTGCTGAAAATGTTCCAGTCACATAGCTAAAGTAGTAATACCAATGAAGATACAAGCTGAAGAAGTCCACGTGACTTGCTCAGTCCAGTTACTAAACCAATTTTAGACACATTTCTTAGGTATTATCCCTTTATGGCTTCATGGAGTGGGCATACTGGGGTCCCACCAAGAGTGTGTGGTTCACAGCCTCTGTCTCCTGACTTGTAGTTCAGTATGCCTCAAACAGTTCAGTGTGTTATCACTGACAATTTGCAAGACCGCATCTGTGAAAGTTCAGGGCTGTACTCCAAGCTATTCTGAGAAAGAGACCAAGATTCTTCCTACCTACTGCAGAAGTTACACCTGCAGAAAAATGAATGGAAAAATAACTAATATCTGGAAGTTAGAGATGTACCTGTCATCTCTGACAGGGATTCCCCACTATAAGCAGCAGAGTGTCAGCACAGGTATGATGACCTGCAGAGCCAGAGAGAGTACGAGCTGACACAGTGGGTAGCTCATGTGCAGAGTTCTATACTAAGCATATTGGATTTTGTGCTGTAATATAAAAAGATTAATGTAAGTAAAATGCTGTAGCTCTGCGTTTTTAAATCATTAAACTAAATCAGATGTATGTATGTCTGCATGTATTACTGACTGCATTGATTTTCATATTTGTGAGTGCAACAATTTGTAGGAAATGTTTAACTTTTTTTAAAGTATGCAGACACAATGAACTCTGAAATCTGTTTCAGGGTTTTAGTAGAAGGGATAAGTAAAGCCTCATTATTTTATTAATGTGCAAACTGCTTGACTTTGTAAAATATGTAACTTCTTTACAGAACAGTTGTGGCACTTACAAAATGGCTGACCAGAGCGAGCCACCACAGCTTATGTACAGAGGGAGTGGTGGACAAACCAACAAGTGAATGACATGCATAAACATCATTGTATTCTGTACTGCTAAATTAATTTTACCAACAAGTATGAATTGTGTGCTTTAAAGCTGAAACTGAAAATATTTTACCTCAGAGAAACAGAACCAAGTTCTGCACATCATAATGCATTTATTTGGTAAAGCATAAGTTAGAAATATATAAGGAAATGTAAAAAGCAATTCAGCAGTAACAACACCTCCCTATTCCAAAGGATACCCTGGTGCCTTATAAAGTAGCAAATCCCAGGAACCAAGCATATCCTGTAACAATTTCTTCTACCAAGAAAATAACAGAAGTTATGAAATTAAATGATAAATTGTTAGAATGTAAGCAGACTGGTCCTTGCTGGAAGACTCTTGTGCTACTACTTATTCATCTTTTGTTGACCGAGTTAGTCCCATTAGGCATATGCCTGTCATCAGGGAGACCAGAGGTGGTATTTATACTACCAAGGGAAATTTGGCCACAGTATCAGGGAACTTTCTCTACTCTTTTCAACAGGTGTCAAGCAATCTTTAATATACACCTGAGCTGCCACCAACTATAGCAGATGGGGCTTTTGTTTAATGTCTCATCTGAAAGATGCTACACTCAGGAGTGTAGCACCCCCCCCCCCCCCATGCTGCACTGCAATGTCAGCAACCAATCAACCTGGTGTGGGAAGAGATCCCACAGCCTTATGCACCAAAGGTGAGTGTGCTATCTGTTGCATAAGTGACACTGCAGTAACAAAGCAAGGCAGTCATAGAATAGTTAAACACGTATGCATTCCATTTCTTCTTACTTGTATAGCTGAGAAGGAAACCTCATACATTATGTACCAATCAGACAACTTAAGAGAGACTTATTGAAGGTGGATGCATGTATTACTTATGACATTAGATAAGCATAAAAAATGTAGTCATTTATTATCTGTTCAGATTGTACCAGCCCAAAAAACATGCATTACACTTTTTGATGAAATGCTTCAGATATAACTACAGAAATATTGCAATTACCATAAGTAGCCCTTCCAATAAAGCCAATATTGAAGTATCATCTAGCAACATTATTGCAAAATGTAAAATGCTGCATAAATTGATTACGTAAACTTGCATAAGACATGTTTAATATGCACTATCAGTATAATACTGCAACAGCAACATTTTGTCCTTCTTCTCTCTCTCTCTCTCTTTCTGTCTCTCTCTCTCTCTCTCTGTTATATATCTATTTATTTACTGTTTCATTGTTTTCTTTCTCTTCCTTTTAATTTCCATTTTCCACATTCCATGTATCTCAGGGGCAGCCCAGAGTGTTACATCCCAGGTCAAGGAATGTTCACTACCCCACCCCCAACTGCCTGAAGATTTATTCTCAGGGTTGGGGCGGTGACTCCAGTTCTGTGGACACTTGGGTGTGGTATAATCTGGCTAGCCATGAAGGGAATATGCATTAGGACCTGGTAAAGGTTGCAGCTGAGTGGGCAGTGGAAAGACACCTTCAATCTCTGCAAGACTTCCTTCATCACCACTGTTTAGCAGGACAACTTACTGCAACCTATGGTAGGCAAATGTAATATTTTATGCAGTTCAGTATGCCCTCAAACAGTCCAGTGTGTGTGTTTGTGTGTGTGTGTGTGCATGTATGTGTGTGTGCTCACGCGTGTGCGTGCATGTGTGTGTTATGTGTGCATGTCTTGGGACTATGTGTACAGATTACTTTTTCTCTTTTGTTCTATAAATGCTCCTTTATTCTGTTGCTTTCCCCTCCTATTTATTTTTATTTATTTATTGTTTTGGTAGGGAGTCTATTTTATAAGCAGAGCGAGATGCTCCTAAGAGCTGTATAATAATACCAGGTCCCTGGTATTAAAGGCACTTTGCACAACTCTTTGAGGTTTAACAATCTGTGTTGCAAGCCTGGTCTTAATAATGGCACTCAATCAGTAAGAATATTTGGAAGTAGAACTGTCAGACTTGCATGAACTTATAGTTGTCAATATAGTATGCACGCCTCACTATACTGTTAAGCTCAATAGGCATGTAATATGCTATAAAACAAGTCTAATGCCTTCTAATGGCATAATAGTATGATAAACTAAAACAGAATTGTTATTTTGCAATCAGCTCACACCCACCATGCTCTTCTTGTCCTATAATGAATACATATTACTTATAAACTAGAGTCACCAGTAATCACTATTAGTAATTTCTGCTGTCTGGAGTGTACAGAGCTAGAAGTAAACAATAATGTGTAAATGGATTTGCATGGTACAGATTTTATTACACATATGGGGTACTGCTTGACTTGACCCTAAATGCCAAATGCCTTACGTTTACAAAGGTATGGATCAAACTTTACACTATGCACAGCCTAAATTCCTTATCAAAGTTATAAGATGAACATCTGCGTCATCGGTATATAAACAGATGGGTTGGCATTAGACGGCATTAGACACAGATGGTTAAATTTCTTACCTCATAGTTATTTGACCTGTGGTTATTAACTAGGTTTATAAAAGTCTGCAGACTGATAGCTTATCCTTTAGTTGGGGGTTGGCACACAATGGCTGAGGTGTTTACCTCACAGACACAAGGTACAGTGGTCGGTCACTACCTGGTTATTAGCTAGGCTGATATAATAGTCAAGGTGATTTCCTTACAGTCATAATGTAAAGGGAAACTGACTAGCTTAAAATAGCCCACAAGGTGAGTTACCCTAGTACTTACTTATGAATATATAGATTTCAAGACTTTGCATCTCATCCCTATCTCCTTCCATGAAATTCCCCCCTTCCTCACCCCATGAAATACCTACTAGCACAACTCTGAGCTATTATCAGAGAGCAGGTCCTGGCAGTGCTCGCTAAGCCAAAAACACAGCGTCATTGGGTCATGATAATATTCTGGGATGCCTCCTAAATATATTGAAACATGATCTATCAGGACTACTTGAGTCACGTTTCAAATATAGCCCCAAAAGAAGCTTTGTACCATGAGAATGGAGGACTGCAGTGGTTACCCTGCTTCATAAAGCTGTACCATCAACTGACCCTGGAAACTACAGACCCATTAGTCCGACTAGTCTAATATGCCAAGCCATGGAACACATTATCATGGTAATGATCAACAAAGATAATAGCAATGTTCAGACACTAGACCTAACCCAGTTTGGTTCTATCAATGGAAGGTTATGCTTACTAAACCTGGTGGATATCTTTGAGAAGATCACCAAGGCAGTAAATGAGAGTTAAAAGGTGGATACTACTTACAAAGACCTGGCTAAAGTGTTCAATACAATAGCCCACTCAGGTATAGTTGACAAACTCATTGAACTGGGTATAACCCCCTACATACCTCACTGTACTACCAGCTGGCTCACAGACAGGACCAAGGAAGTTGGAATTGGTGAGACCACCTCCAGTAAGAGACTGGTCACCAGTGGGGTGCCTCAATTCTCCTTGCTGGGGTCACTCCTATTTGGCATCTACTTCTCTGAGGTAAAGGCTAATATCAGGGGCCTTTGGCTGACCAAGTTTTCAGATGACTGCAAACCGGGAGCTATAATAGTCCCCCCCAATGATACAAACATCTTACAAGAGGGTCTAACACAGATAAATAACTGGTGCCGAAGTCCTGGGCTAAAACTCAGTGCCAAGAAATGCATTATAATGCCTTTTGTGAAAACAGCCACCCAGGCAAATTACTCCATCACTAAGACACCCCTTTCAGTTGACGCATTAGTCAAGGATCTCTGAACATATGCAGACAGTAATCTGGCTTTTAACCAACATGAGACCAAGGTAGTAAGAAAATTATTCTATGTCGCCAAACTTATATGTAAGGTCATGGTATCCAGATCCATAGAAGTCATAATACCACTTTTTATTTGGCCCTTAACAGACCCATACTTGAGTATAAGCTTCCTTCTGCATACAGGTGACCAGACATATGCAACAACTGGAATGCCCACAAAGGTTCCTTAGCAGGAGAATCCAGGGTATAAAAACATTGTTCTATATGGATTGCCTAAAAGCCATATCTCTACACTCAGTCTCCTATAGGTCACTGAGATGCAATCTGTGCTTGGCATACAATGCATCTTCAGATCAAGCTCTGATGGACCTTTTGCACATCAAAAAAATGAGCAGCATCACAACACTAGATCCAAGCATTTAAATTTTGCTTGTGACATAAATAGGACATGTTGGTGAGACAGATATGTGTATCAGCATAACCCCATGCACCATAACAGGCTCCCTGCCTATGTGAAACAGAGTTCATCCTTAACTATTTAAGTATAACCTTGATCAATGGATGGAAAATCAGAAATTCATCCCACATCTGATAGACAGAGGCAAACATTAACTATGCTCAAATTAACATACCTTCCCACATAACCTCTGGAAACTTCATAACATATCCCGTCCTAATAAATGCCCCTGATACATAGGGACACAATTGGGTTGGGTTGTGTGGCTAGGCTTATAAAGGCCCTGGTGGTCATTAGCCTGGTGTATACCTATGAACCCATGAACCTATGAAATGTATGGGGTAACACACTACCCAAGTGGTTTCACTGTACCCTGTTTCACAGACTCTACCAGCGTCCAAATCATGCAGACATTTTGGACTGTTGCAGCCCTATGTCCAATTCCAAAATAAGAAATGGTTTCAGTACAATGATACACTTAAGAGTTTTTACATTTATTTTGAATGCCAGTGTAAAAACCCTAAAAAGCAGAGCAACCCATTGAAGCCAATGAACCATTCCAGTGTAGCAACAGTGACCAACATGTACTCCCTGCAGTTAAAATTCCCACACACAAGCAGAGCTGTAATACAGAATCCTGGAAACCAATCCAGGAGCAGATGAGGATGGCACATGAGTCTAGAAGTGATTTGTGAGTTGTTCCTGTTTTACAGTGGCGGTGATTTAGATCTTAAACTTTTTCTGCAATCAAACTGCACTTTTCCTAGTGCAGCTCTACTGCATGCTATCCCTATTTATTGTTTCAGATATGAGAATGCCTGCATGAGAGACATTTTACCTGTCATACATGCAGTCTCACATCAGACAGACAAGTAATGCTGTCCTGCTGGGTATCTACGGGGACTTACATCTCCACCTGTCAGTAATGGTAGTACAGACAAGCTATATTCCTACAGTACAAACATTGACCTGTGGGAGGAGCTGTGACATCAGCAGACTTTGGATGGACTCTGCTGCTGTGCAGTAGACTCCATACTTGTCAGATTATGGCAAGAGTAAGTAATGAGGTTTGTTAGCATAGAAAGGAATTGAATGTCATTAACAGCTCTTCGCATAGCAGGAATAGTTTACATTTGGGAGATGGCATGCCATCAGGTTCATAGGTGTTTACTAGGCTAATGACCACAAGGGCCTTTTTAAGCCTAGCCATACATCCCAAATTTCTGACAAGTTCTGATACCCTTGATAAGTGTAAGCATGGACCTGGGAGATGAACCATTTACAGGTTACCTCTGTCCATTAGAGAATAGCTGCCAAACCAGGGATGAATTTTCGGTTTCCTATCCAATTGTCCAAATTGCACTTGAATTGGGTTAGGGAGGAGCTCTGCTTCACATGGATGGGGAGCCTGTTCCATAGATGGGGTAGTCTCTGGGATACATACCTATCTCTCCAGCAGGTCCTGTTTATATCACAGGCAAGTTTTAAGTCTGTAGCATGGGTAACTCTGGTGCTGTTTGTTTTGTGGATATGCAGAAGGTCCATCAGAGTGAGGTCTAACAACATCCTGTATGCCAGGCATAGATCACCCCTCAAAAGCCTGTAGGAGACAGAATACAGGGATAGGGCCTTGAGGCAGTCTGCATAGGACTTATTAGTTACGTCCTGTATTCTTTTAGTGAGAAACCTCTGTGGATGTTCCAGTTGTTGGATATGCCTGGTTAGGTACATACCAAAGGGGGCATTGTACTCAATGATAGATCTGATGAATGCCAACTACAGTGGAACAATGATTTCCCTGGACTTAGATGCCATACCTTTGTTTATAAGTTGCACAACATAGAATGATTTCCTCACCACTGTAGACATATGATGGTCAAAGGCTAAATTACTATCTGTGTCCCTACGTCCCTGACTACTGCATCAACTCTAAGGCGTGTGTTCTCAATATGATAGTTACCAAGGATGGGTGATTTCCCAAAGGATACCATTATGCATTTCTTGGCATTTAGTTTTAGTCCATGCCTTTGACGCCAGTTGTTTTTCTGTGTCAGCCCCTCCTGGAAAACATCTGCATCAGTGGGATCAAGATGATGGGTGAGTTAGGGGATAAATGGCTCCAGAGGGTATTCATAGCAGTATGGAGAGAGAAAAAAATATTCCAGATGACTGGAGAATAAGCATTCTAGAACCAGTGCACAAGAGGAAAGGAGACAGTCATAGCTGTGGGCATTATAGAGGTATCAAACTCCTGTCACTTCTAGGGAGTGTGATTGATAAATACACAGAGTAGTAGAAAGTATGACAAGAGATGAGCAGTTTGGATTCAGATCAAGATGCAGCACAACCAACCCAAGGTTTGCAGTGAGACAGATACTTGAAAAGAAACAGGAGATGAGGAAAGAGTATAACTGGGAATTCCTAGACTTGGAGAAAGCATCATATGACAAGGTCCCGAGAAAGCTGATTTGGGCAGTCTTGCAATGGTTCAAAGTCCCAGAAACACTGGTAAAAGTAGTGCATGCTATGCACTCAATGGCACATGTACAAACAGTAGTGGGTGTGCATCAGGGTCCAGCTCAGAGTCTACTGCTGTTCATACTGGTGATGGACTACATTAGCAAAAAGGTCAAAGGGACAGACCAACAAAGCTACTGAAGATGTGACTTTTGCTGTGTTATTTGTGGTACTATTAGATGTGCAGAGATTCAGGAGATCCATGACAACTGGGGTTTTAATGACTTGGAATGCAAGGCATTTATGTTCCCTCAAGAACCTATGGGATACTAAATAGAGAGACAGTGCATCTAGCTCAGGATATTTAAGCCAATGATTTTAGTTAGGAACCTCTGGTGTCTTTCTAGTTGTTTGATATGTCTATTGAAATACATCCAGAAGGGAGCATTGCTCTCAGTGTTGAATACAAGGGAACAATGACCTCCGTAGATCTGGATAATACTTACTTAGCAATTAGCTGCAATGAGTAGAAGGATTTTCTTACAACATTTGTCAGATGATGACTGAAAGAAAGGGAATTATCAAGCCATGTTTCAAGGTGCCTAACTTCAATTTCATTTTGTAGTGGGTATTGAATATACAAAATGTTGAAGAGAAGGGTTGTTTATCAGATATGATGATATTGCACTTCTTTGCATTTAAAGAGCCTTTAATACACCAAGTTTTTATGAGTGTGAGGATTTGCTGAAGGGTTAGGTCATCAGAATGAGAGACTTGACAATAACTCTCAATTTATAGACAATCACAGACTTTGTTATCCAGAGGTCATGGTTCCTAGTCTGGGAATTGGAAAACTAAATGCTGAAATAAAAGGGTCTCAACACTGTGCCCTGAGAGACACCTCTGGTTACCTTCATACTTTCTGATGAGGTGCTTTCCACCTGAACTGTGTGGGTTCTGTTGTTTAGTCAGTTTGCTATCCATCTTACCACATAGGGATCAAATTTTAAGCATTTGGCTTACTTACAATGCCAACATGGGGTATAATTTTGAGTGCCTTGGCCAGTTCAAGATATGACATGTGAACAGTGTGACCACCGTCAACAGCCTCTGTGACCCTTTTGAAAAAGTTAACCAGATTCTTTAGACAGGACATCATAGTTGATGAGGTCAGTTGTAATACATTCCACAGATTTACAGATGAGGCTTGTCAGGCTGATGGGTGCATAATTTACAAGGCCTGTAGTAGGTCCACTCTTGTGCGGCAGCTTTATCACAGTGGTTCTCCAATCTCTAGGCCCAAAACCTGTTGCTAAACTTAGGTTAAACAGTTTGAGGAATGTCTGTGTTAGGGCATGCTTGGCTCTTTTTATTAAATATGCAGACATATTGTCAGTACCTATGTAAGATGTATTTTTGATTTTAGACAGCACTTTAAGTACAGCATGTGTAAGGGATTTGGGGATTTGTGGACTTTGGATACAAGTATTGAGGGTAAAGTTAGCATTTAATAGTATACTGACAATGTCTGTTGGGCTAGACTGGGAGGTATTATTTTGAATGAGTTGAAAGCTGTGTTGGGTGCTGTTCCTTAGTTTCCTAACATACTTGAAGAAGAATGTTTAATTAGCCTTAGCTTCAGGCACTAGCCTAAGTTCATGGGTTACTTTGGTAGACCTCATAGTCTATGCTTGATATGAGAGATTTTGGATCTGCTTGCTATGAGGAGATACCTTTTGTAATCTTGTATGTTCCAGAGGTATTTCATTGGACAGTGGCTCAAATCACTGAAAGTTTAGAGGGCGTTGTAAACATCAGTGATGGCATTCTGGGTTGTGATGAAATCATTAAACAGTAAAAAGCAAGGTTAAAATGTTTGCTTGATTGGCTACAGTGTTTTAAGTCTTAATAAAGGCAAATACCAGAAATGTGTCACTAGCACTGAATATATGCAAAATGTTTTGACCACTTAAAGATTTAAGCAAAACCTGTGAATGTAAGGGAAATGGCTCATATGGAAAGCCTGGTGACAATCATTCACTTCTGAGATATTTGAGTGTGGTTCAATTCCTGTCCAACTAGGGTATTATGTAGCCATAGCTGGCCTTAGGCATAGGCCAACTAGGCGTCTGCCTAGGGCACTGCTCTAGCAGGGCACTTTTCCAGTATTTATTTGGTGTAGATAGACCAGGATAGGGGCACCGGGTGGTGTGGTGGGGGGCTCCATGAAGCCCTTTTGCCTAGGGCACCAGTTGACCTAAGGCTGCTCCTGTATGTTGCACTGGTAACAACAGTAATGGAATTTTCTACGCCTTAAGAAATAAATGACTGCATCTCCAAAATGGAGGTATTATGATTTACTAAAGTATGTGGTATTTAATTTAGATGCCAACCAATCCGGCATAGGAGCAGTGCTGTTGCAAGAGATTCAGCCAGTGGCATATGGATCTACAACAATAACATGTTCAGACACTCAATATGCAAACATTGAAAAAGTTTGAGTGGCTAGTGTGTACAGATGTGAAAAATATAAAAGTGTCTATAGCCAGTGAGTTATCGTAGAGTCTGTTCACAAACTTTTGCAGTTTTTTTCCCACAAACCACCACCTAAAGTGCCACTGAGACTTCAGAGAATGTCCCTGTGACTACGGTCATTTGATTTAACTTCTGTAAGCAAACTAGACAGATGTACATTGTAGATGCATTGTCTAAGGTACTCCTCAAAACAAACAAAATGTACTCCAGCAGGACCCGGACGTGATGGCATGGATTCATAACTATGATCTACAATTGTGCAGGGCTGAAATCTGGTAAATACTATATACAAGTGCCTTACAATATTCATAAATGAGCACAATCCCCTTGGAGTAACCACATATACTACTGCATACTTGGAGGAAACCAGTTATGGCAATAGGTATGTAAATGTCATTTGGTCAGTCTGTGCTATTCAGAAACATATGAACTGTTGAGAAGATAGAGAGTGACAGGCATACATTTATTGCAGTCCTACCATGGGCTACTGCTAGCAATAAAAAATATATGCTGCACAGATGACTGTGCCACACTGATGTTTCTCAGCAGACTGTCATCAAACAACATTTACCAGCACTCACAGTAAAATGGCACACAATATATCATAATACATATACAGAACAATATTCCATTTTAATGCTGTACCAAGCATAGGAACATGGTGCAACAGCCACTTCACAACAACAGACAACCCCACAGAGTGATGGAACATAGACTGAGCTAATGGGAATGTCTATGTAGCGAGATCCTTTCATTTACACTGTATACAAATGAAATCAGCTCTGCTATCATTGCAAGGGAGGCAGAAACATTTAAGAATATCTTCTTTGCAGACTACACCAGTGGTGTAGAGGGATAAAGTCCTGACTACCAGCCATGTGTCTTGATTTCAGTTAGGTGGGATGGAGTGCATATGTCCAGGTGCACATGTGTGTGACTTAGTTCAAGGTTCGATCCTGACCTCTGGTCAATGCCTGTATGGAGTTTGCATGTTTTTCCTGTGCGTCTGTGGGATTCCTCCCACTTCAAAAAAACATGCTGAATGTTTCCACCTCAAATTCACCCAAGAATGGAGTTGAGGGTAGCAGCACAGATTCCAGATGGTGCCTATAGGAGAAGAGTTAAATAGACGTACCACTTTGGACATTAAATGTAGTGAGCAGTGTCCTTTAAAATGGATAATATGGATCACAGACTACACACCGTGTCAGGGCTAGCCACTTAATGGTGTAGAAATTGTCTCTAAGTGATTTGGTCATCTCAATTAATGTTGACAAAAATTGGCATGGGTATTTTGCCAGTGATAAGGGGGTTGAGGACCCAGCCTACTTTAACCTAAACCAAGAACCCATGCTAATGGTGGTGGGAAGGGTGAATGTGTCCCTATCAGCAAGTGTTTGCCCACAATAAAGCCCAGCAGTCATGGGTCAATAAGCTATGGGCTGGCCAGTGTCCAGTTGCCCTGCTTGGGTTACCAGGGATTGCTCTGTTGAGTGAAAGTCGGACATAAAACCAATCAACCTGCCAAACATAAACTAAGGATTGCTGCACTCAGTATAAGTTCACTGACAGGATGCAGCTTGGAAGTGGATGATATGGTGGTAAGGAAGAGGCTGGACATCTTATGTATGCAGCAGACAAGATGGAAAGCCACTTGGCTTGGGATCCAGAATCTACTACTCAGGAGGAAGACAGACTAGAAATGGTTTGGGAATTGGGGTGAGAAAGAGGCTTCAGAAAAAATTAGACTCCAGTGTAAGAATAGGGCACTATTCAAAGTCTCAGCCAATGCCCCACAGCATGGTTGTGATAGTAAGGAAAAGAGTGCTTTCAGACAGCAGTTGCAGGACCTACTATTTATTTATTTTATTTTATTTTACATTTGTTGACCGGGCTAGTCTAGCTGGATATATTTCCCATTTTCAGTAGAGGCCTGGGGAGAAAAGCTCCACACAGAAATAGACACAAAAAAAGAATCGTGCAATCAAAAAGAAATATTAACAGTAAAAAAAACAGCAATATCAACATCAAAATAAAAAAAAAACTTAATTAAGAAAATATATAAAATTATAACTTGTATAAGTATCAAAAATTCATGTTGAAGGATGAGATGACAACATGAAATATAGGGTAACAAGTCATTGTTCAAAGAGAGTTAGAGGTTAACAAAGGGGTTAATATCAGAGAAAGAGAGCTATATCAATATAAGTGGGTATAAATGGAAGTAATCTAAGAAAGGAATATGAGCAGTAAAAAGACCTACTGGATATAAGCCAAAGAGAGGAAAAGGATAAAAGGGTTAGAAAATAGTTTTAAAAAAAAAATTGAGAGAGTGGAGGAAAATTGAGGAGGAGGATAACAGAAGTAGGTAGGAAGATTAGTCAGGTTTAATACAGGAACAGAGCCAATGACTTTGGAAGTAATTCTTAATTTCTTGTTTGAAGAGTGGTAAAGATGTGATTAGTGTAATTTCACTGGGTAGCAGATTCCAGCTCCTTCCAATTGTATTAGAGAAAAGGGAGTCACCGGCTGAGTTATTGGACTTTGTAAGGCAGGCCTTGAGTTTCTTAGAAGATCGAAGGGAGTTGAGATTATTATAAGGGATTAAAGGTTTTGAGGGAATAGGGGTGTTATTGGACTGGTGGAGTAATTTATGAGCAATGTTGAGTTGGGGGATAAGCAAAAGGTTTTGAAATTCCACCCATCCTAGTTGTTTCAAGTTCACACAGTGGTGTGTTCTGTAAGGGTTGCCAGTGGCAAATCTAGCAATGTTGTTATAGGATGTGGCAAGTTTGTTAAGGTTGGCTTTCCTAAGGTTGGCGAAAATAGGAGAAGCATAGAGAAGTGTAGACATAAGATGGGAGTGGGCAATTTTAGCTCTGGCAGGAGTAGTTAGGAAGGGTTTAATTCTATATAAGGACCCAATTTTTCTGTTTACTATTTTAATAGTGTTGTTAATGTGTTGATCAAAAGAGAGATTATTATCAATAGTTATTCCTAATAGTTTTGTTGTTGGTCCAGGGGAAATGACAGTAGCATTGTTTGATGAAATAGTGAAATCAAGGGGTGGGGACTGAGAGGTGGGGGTGAAGAGGAGAAGTTTAGTTTTTTTGGCGTTAAGCAGAAGGTAGCGTTTAGAAAACCGTGTTTCAGCAGTGTTGAAAATGCTTTGAGTAAGTGAAAAAAGTTCTGAAGAAGAAGATGCTGAGCAAATCAGGGTAGAGTCATCAGCATATTGTATGACGGTTGCTTGAGGAGTTGCTAGATGTAGGTCATTGATGAATAGGGTGAAAAGAAGAGGTCCAAGAATGCAGCCCTGAGGGACACCAATGGTTACAGGTAACTGAGAGGAAGTTTGGTTTCCCCAAAGAACTGCTTGTTGTCTATTGCTAAGATAAGATGTAAACCATTTAATGGCAAGGTTGTCAAAGGAGAGGGATGTGAGTATATTGATTAATATAGAGTGGTTAACCATGTCGAATGCTTTAGAGAGATCAATAAAGAGTGCAGAAGAGAGAAGGTTATTGTTGCGGTTCCTATTGATGGTGTCTACAAAGGATAGAAGAGCAGTAGTAGTACTGTGATGGGGTCTAAAGCCATGTTGACAGTTGGCTATTAAGTTATGTAAGGAGAGATGATGTAGAAGTTGCTGGTGTATACATTTTTCCATAATTTTTGCTAATGGAGAAAGGAGTGCGATTGGTCTATAGTTGGAATAGTCGATAGAGCTACCACCTTTGTGTAAAGGGATAATGTAGGACACTTTCCAGATATCTGGGATGGTTCCCTCTTGGATTGTCCTGTTTATGAGAATGGAAATAGGATATGCGATTACTTTTGCAGCCTTTTGGAGAAAAAGAGAAGGGAGCTTATCAGCAGAGGGGGTGCAAGGCTTGAGTTTATGGATACGTTTGTAGATGAAAGAGGTTGAGATAGGTTGTAGTTTAAAGTTAGGGGAAGAATCAGCTAGGATATTGGAGGAGTCTGAGTTTTTGGTTTTCATTTGTTTAGTTAGGGAATGAATAGTGTCAGTAAAGAATAAGTTGAAAGCATTAGCAGTTTGGTGAGGGGTGTCTGGGTCTGCGTTAAGAGGGCTAGGTGTTTTAGCTGTACCTGGGGACAAGAGTTTATTTACTGAGGACCAGAAGTACTTGGGATTGTTATGATGAGTCTGTTGAAGTTTGCAGTAGAAGTTTTTTTTTGTCTGCAATTATTGCTTTTTTAGTAAGGTTTCTAAGCTGGCAGAAGTGAAGCAGATCAGGATTATTTCTGTAACATCTCCATTTAGTCCAGATTTTATTTCTGGAGAGAATTAGATTTTTGGTTTCTCTTGAGAGCCATGGGGCTATATTGGATTTCATTCTAATGGTACGCTCAGGAGCATGTCTATTAAGTATGGATAAGAAAGTAGTGTTAAAGTATGATACTGCATCTTCAAGAGGAAGTAATTTTAAGGGATTCCAGTTGCATTTGCTGAGTTCCTTTTGAAATAAGTCTACGTTAAACTGTTTTGTGGAACGTATTTTTCTAGTATTAGGGAGGTTTGTAAAGTCAGTCTTTTCTCTTGCTATATAAGTCAAGGAGTGGTCACTGACATCATCTGGCAGGGTTCCTACTTTGTATGTATGTTTGGTATTGTTTATTAGTATCCAGTCTAGAACACTTTCTTTATTATTAGGCTTATTGATTCTTGTAGTTGAGGTAATGGTTTGGGAGAAGCCTTGGAAGTTCATATGGGAAGTAGGATTTTCAGCATTTATGCTGTTCCAGTCTATATTAAAGTCGCCTAGAATTATAGTTTCTTGGGGGTGAGTTGTAGATACCCAGCTAAGAAAGGCTTCTAAAATGGGTATGTTATTACCTGGGGGTAGGTACATACAGATAATGTTAAGGTATTTCTTGGTGTTCAAGTGAATTTTGATTATAATGGCTTCTACTTTGCTATCCTGGGTTGGGTCTATTGTTAGGGTGGATATATTTAGTTGATTATTAAAAAGAATTGCTACTCCGCCACCTTTACGTTTAGTGCGGTCAAGTCTAACAATATTATAGCCTTGGGGTATAATTTCTGTATCTTTAGTGTCAGGCTTTAGCCAGGTTTCTGAGAGGCAGAGAATGTCAAAAGAATGGATATGTAGGAGAGCATGAAGGTGAGGTACTTTATTGTTTATACTTTGAATGTTAAGATGTCCTATTAGGAGAGTATTGTTGAGTTTAGTATTAGAAATTAGAGGCGAAGGGTAGATAGGGCCAGGGTTAGGGTGGATGTCTCCATCTTGTAAGGTGTGGTTCTTTGGTTTGGTTATTATGTTGCTGTTTAAGTAGGTTCTCAGTTTCAGTTTTCTTTCTGTGGATAGGACATGATTAATGTGAGAGAGTCTGTGGTATTTAGGTAGAATGTAGTTGGGGGTAGAGGTACTGTTGGAGTATGACATGAAAGAAATGTACAAACAAGGTAGAGTTTGCTTATGTGACAAGGTAGGTTGGCCATAGAGAGGGTTTTCGAAGAAGGTTAGAAGGTAGACTGAGAATAGTGTAGGTAAGAGTAAGACAGAAAGTATGAGCATAGTTAGGAAATAGGGAGCCATTATTAGAGAGGAGATTAGATAAATCAGTATGACATGAACTGGTATTGATAATGGGTGACCTAAATGTACAGATTGGGACAGAGAACAGGATATGAGGACTGTCAGGGTCTGTATGGGTGGAGCAACAGGAATAAAGAAGTAGAGGCCATTCTAGACTTTTATCTGGCAAATGGCTTGATGGTGGTCAACACATGCTACAGCAAGAGAGAGTGTCTCAAGATCACATACAGGAGGGACCAACATGCAACTCAGGTAGACTTTCTCCTGGTAAGAAAAGGGCATTAGGGTAGAATCAGTGATTGCAAAGTCATTCATGGTGAAATAGGTGGTCTACAGCATAAATTGATGGCTGTCACAATCAACTGCAAGCAGTGGTCAGAGAAGGCTCTAAGGTCAACAAAGACTAGGGTGAAGAGTCTAAGGAATTACTCAGGGCTCTAGCACCTGAGAAAGAAGATCAAATATTGGGTTGAAGAAGAATGACAGCACCTTAAAACAGCATGTGTAAGGACTGTAGAAGAGATATGCTTCTGAGCCAGTATGGAAGCAATGTACATAAGAAATCTGGTGGAAAGCAGAAGTCCAGAAAGTCATCATCGAAAGACAGGAGGAGTGCAGGAAAAAGTGGGAGTTGGAAAAGACAGACTGGACTAAGAAGGAATACTGGTTGGCTAACAAAGAGGCACTGCTTGAAAGGGGCACAGGAAAATAATTTCCATGGGTGGCGAAAGCCAGGAAACCTTTTTGGCTAGGCTTATATAGGCCCCAGAGTCGATAGCCTAGTACCTACCTATGAACCTATGAAAGCTGCTATATGCAGATGATGTGACATTATATGCAGACTCTGAACAAGAACTTCAGCAAATAATAGGAAAATGGAATGCAAAACCATAGGCACACAGGATAAAAATGAGTACAGATAAGACAGTTGCAATGGCAACAAATGGGGAAAATCAAAAATAGCTGAAAATTGAGATAGATGGGAAAACAGTGGAATAGGTTAACAGCTTCAAGTATCTGGGAGGTGTGGTTGAGAAGAAAGGAAGTCTGAATGAGGAAGTCAAAGCCAGAGTCAGAGGGGCTACATCCAACTGACACACAATGTCAAATGTACTGTATGAAAGAAGAATGCCAAAGCAGCTGAAAAGTATGGTGTACAAAACAGTGATGTGACCAGTACTACTGTATGGTTCAGAAACCTGGACAGTGAGGACAGAGCAGTTGAGGAAGCTAGAGGTGATAGAGATAAAGTGCCTGCAATGGGTAGTAGTATTATGCTTACTGTGGGACAGCCAAAGACATGAGGACATCAAAACAGAAGCCCAAGTCACTCCCACTGAACAGAATGTCAAAGAGAACAGATTACAGTGATTCAGACACATGTACTGGAAAGCAGAAGAAAATCTGGTGGAGACGATTTGGGACAGATGGGAAGAAGCAAGAGGAAATAAGAGCATCCAGCAAAGAGATGGGTGGATTATGTGAGAAAAAACCTGCAGCAGACAAGTATGACAATTGATGAAGGTAGCAGAGTGGCGCTGAATGAAGAGCGATGGCGACAGTTGACATGTCACCCCCAACCCCATGTACAAAATGGGAAAAAGGGGATGGATAATGGAGACAATTAATCCAAAACTGAGTAGGAGACTGTTGGAGAGATGAATGTCGAAGAAGGTAGGACACTGAATCAAGAGAGATGATGACAGTTAGTGCAATTTATTCATTTTATTTACTACAGTTTGATGACCGGAATAGTTCACTGGGCCTGGAAAAGCCCGTTTTCAGTGAAGGCCCGGGGAGAGAAGCTCCACAGGATATAGACAATTTTACAATAGTTATATAAAAGTAAATACACTGTTTACTACTACTTGAGTGTACTTACTTGTGTACACTACACAATACAATGATCCCATGTCGAAAAATGGGAAACAGAAGTTGTTGACGCTGACAATGATGACGAATTAAATGACTAGTGGAAGTCTGTCAGAACAGTACAGTGGGGAAAAGATCAATACTGAGGGCATGCACAGCATTATGAGTGTCTAAAATGTCAGTCTCCTTAAATGTCTTACCTCTTACACCAGATGCCATTTACGCCACTCATGGCTTATCCTGTTTTGGTTTACTTCAGTTAATCCTGGGCGGGGACCCTCCATCCCTAACAATTTGGATAAGCAGCAGTACTGGGGTTTGCTCACTACAGGTGACCTGTGAAACACAATAAATGTCAATGTAATGTGGGAGAGAGTGATTAACAGGTGTATTGAAGAGAGAGAGTGGAGCAGAATATGTTATATTTTGCATAAGACAGCAAAGTCCAGGAAGTATAGAATGTTTGGATGTAAGCATCTGTATAAATACTTTTCCATGCCAGCCAGATTAGCTAAAATTATACACACAGCACCATCCAGTGTAACAGACAACAGCAACGAAAAGTCAGACCAATGCTGAAATATCCAAAAGCAGGTTTAATAGTAAAATAACTGGTAAAAACAGTGAATATGGTTAGTGCTTTCGTGGTTTCAAACAGCAGTTCTTCAGACCTTCATAAAAAATTCTTTACTCTAACACACCTTCTTTTAAACCAGTTCATACAGTCATGAACCTATAAGCAAGCTTACTCAATTAAATCCAGCTTCCAAGTGTTTAACCCCTGCCTGTCCAATGCTTTAAATTACATTTGCTCAAACAACTACATGTATACACAAGCTCCATAGTCTCATCTGCCCCTTAAAATTATTCTTAAAAATAAAGCATTCCTATAAATACTATTATAATATTATAACATTCAGTATAGCTTGAAACATTCATTGTTACATAAAAACATTTATAAAAACATAACTATAAAAATCCATACTATTTATTTGAACAGACTTCTATTCTTTGATCTGTAGCTAAGACATGTTTTGCCGGTGTAGATCAAACCCATGCTTTTGAGTTTACAGCGATAGAACAAGTTCATGAAAATGAAAGAGGTGGGGATATTAGAAACACCACTGAGACCTCGGAGACACGTTGGATAATTAGATTAAGAGCAGACCGGGGAAAAGGGCTGAATGACAGAATTCCAATACAAACCATTTTAAAGAGTTGAGTTGAAGTTAAAGAATTAAGTAAGCTTTTTTACCAGTTATTTTACTATTAAACCTGCTTTTGGATATTTCAGCAGTGGTTTGACTATTCGTTGCTGTTGGCTGTTACGCAGGATGGTGCTGTGTGTATAATTCTACTTATCTGTTGCTCGAGCGTCTCACTTGCGCAAGTGGCTGTTTAGACTTTGTGTGTATAGATCAGCTAAATTTTTTCAGGAGTAGGAAATAAATGTCAGTGGTATGAGACAGATATACAGGGAAATGGATGCTAGTGTTCTAAGCATGGTGTGAGCTGTGAGAGATTAAGCAAAGGGTGAGCAGGCATAGTCATTTATAGGAGATTCTGAGTTAGCTTTCTTTTTGTTGAGGATTGGTGAGGTCCAGCAACAGCTGTTGCATAAAGTAGGCTTATTGTGGATTATAATGGTAGTGGCAAACAAAGTTTGCAAACAAAAATTGAAATCTAGATCCACCTGTAATAGCAGATTTAGAGAAAATACTGGATGAACTGATGGAAAATGAGAAATAAGTAATAAAAAAGGCAAACAGGCAACATTTCTTAAGCATATAGCAAACCTTGATGGCATATTTGAACAGGCAAAGTTTGATCATGAGGACTAGGGAGCAAACGTACAGCAGGAAACATGGTATAGTCATACCTTGCTCAAGTGTATGATACACATGCACCTCTCTGCCTCCATTGTCTATAACCTAAAGGTACTTTCCTTCTGCTGGGATGGAACAAGGAGAGCTAGACCTTGTAAAAGACAGGGGGGGGGGGTGGAAGGGAGGAATATTGTTAACAACATCATGAAGGATGGCTGGATTGGAAATGTCAAGTGGATAAGTGTCAAGCTGGTTACAATTTAATATTCTGAGACCCATAACTGTGAGCTCCAGAATAGCAAGACTGAATGAGTGGAACTGTGGATTGGTAAATATCAAGTTTGAGACTGTTTTTTCTCAAGAGTATTTGCTTTTCTTGAGGTATGGTAGTCTTGGAATTAGTATATATCAGTTCAGGGAGTAGGGCTTACCCCCCTGAAAAGCAAACTTAAAGGGAAAACAGCATTATCTGCCATTTCCTGTTCTACATTTTTGAACTTTTGTTTCATAATTCTGGGACTTATAGTTATGACTTTTGCAATTCCAAAAGGGAACTCCCTAATTTATGTCTGGGGGAGGGCAGGCAAAATGATAAACATAATGACAGGATATAAATACTGATTGTGGACAACCCAATGAGTGCATTATAGTTTACTTTTGTGTGTGTGTGTGTGTGCGTGTGTGTGTGTGTGTGCGTGTGTGTGCGTGTGAGTGTGTGTGTGTGTGTGTGTGTGTGTGTGTGTGTGTGTGTGTGTGTGTGTGTGTCTGTGTGTGTGTCTTTTTTCTGTTGTTGAAATAAGGGTTGTAATAGTAATGGTGTTTGGTTATGTAATAGCAATGAATTGTTTATTGTTATATCACGAATAAGGATGATCTGTTACAAAAATATTAAAGGTCTGCTATATCACTGCATAGAGAAGCTACACGCTGCCCCATGAACAAAGGCAAAGATCACCAGTACCACCACCTGCATGTGATGACATTAACTTGAGCCACCACCTAGAAAGTTGCAGTTTGGATATTCTAATGAGATAAACATTTATGGGGTGAATTAGAGAGGTAATGGTGGAAGTAACAGCTGATGGAGAGGAAGTCAAAACTAGCACAGAGACAATCAAAGTGGCTACTGCACATATCACTCATGAACATTTCTTATTGACTTGGGTATTCAAATTATCTCTAAAGCATGACATGAGTTTTATACTTGTTATGGCTCAGAAAATGCATATTGATGCAAAAATCCCTGACCATGTTCCTTTTTCCCTCTATTACTTTTGACTCTGTCCCTGATTACTCTGCACAGAAGTTGAGCTTAGTCTGTCAGGTAAGTGCACTTACAGTAATGCTAGTGCAATATGGTTTGCTTATTTTCTGGTTTCATCATTTGCTAAAACATATGTTGGTTGCTTGATACAACACCATGAAAATCTATTGATCTCAGAGTATGACAGATGATTTTCCAGTCTGTTTTTAATGATCTAGCCAGTCTTAAGGTAAAATGGACCTCCTTGTCAGTTCTTATGGGTCTTTTTCTCTCTCTCTCTCTGTCCAAGTTGTTTCTGTCTTGGGGAGCGCCTTATAGCTCCTTCATTCTACACTAAGCTTCGTGATTTACCCCAGTAGTAAGTACAGAGATTGCAGGACTTTTAGGATGTACATAGAAATGATTTATGTATGTGTTCATTTATTTATTTATTGGCATCATTCCAGCTGAGCACTAATCCATTTTTGGTGGAGGCGGGGGGGAGAACAAAATACAACAGAAATTTGAGTTTAAATAGTTTAAGACTGCATACATTTAGAACCCATACAGTAGTATTACATACATTCTGTACAGGAAAATATGAATGTCTTATATGTAAAGTTAACAAAACTGATGCTATCAATAAGTAGTTATTTAGTGCACACAAACTACTGATAATACATAATAAAAAGTGTTGATAAGCAGTTGTACAAGTTGTTAAATGCATATTCATATTGCAATTCCTTGAATGTTCAAAAGATTTGGATAGAAGATGCAGATAGGGGGGTGTTAGAGAAGACAGTGAGTTAGGTCAGAAGCATGTCAGGATGATTAAAGAGGTAATGGGTTAGTATATATGTTGAAGAAGCAGAAGAGATAAAGCTGATGATGTACATCCCGAAGTGTAGTTTTGCAAAAAAGAAGGGTCCAAGAAGGGGCACAGTGGAAAAGCATGAATTTGTGGTGTGATGTTTACACCTGCACCATACCTGAGGATAATATGAGAGCAAGTAAGAACATTTAAGGATCATGCAGTATTAATCAAGAGCAGTGACAATTCCAGAGGAGTTTTAGATATGCTTTTTGTTGTGGAGGAGTATTTTATGGTTAGATTCTTATCTGATGTCTGGAGATATGGATTCCCATAGCTTAACAATGTGCACAGAGTATTAAAGTTTACAAATGGGAAATTTTAAAGGGCTACTTGAGAATCTAAACAAAACAGATTTGGCAAAAGTGAACAGAAGAATATACAGCAGCTATTGCCCTACTTTCGCAGTCTTCTTTCCTGGCTTGCTGGGAAATAACACATTAAGTGATTTACACAGTCCTTGCAATAAACAGTGCAGGTGATCCTACCATTAAAATGTGCATACTCCATAGCATTTCTGACAAAAGTTTTACTTTTCTAGTTTTCCAAGACCTGAAGTGATTTATAAGAGGAGCTAGAATAAATTCTAGTCTCCAAGAATTTGTATAGGTAATATGCCTTAGCTCAGATATGCTTAACCATCAGGCTGGAGATACGGTGTAGACTTTTTGGTGGTCATCTCAAAGATAGCTTGGGTCTGACAAGGCAGCCAGACTGGGCTCAGATCGTGCTTTTCAGACTAGAATTATAATGCAGGCACTATATCCCACTCAGCAGAACAGGCAGCTTTGATGCTTCCCTTTACACAGGCAAAACCTAAGTCGTTGAAGCCTGGGGAGCCATCTGGGCCACATGAGCAATCTTACAAGAACAAAAAAGGAATTATTTGATGCATTTTAAAACATCTGTAGTTTCGGTTAAATATTTTATATACTCCACTACCCCTCTGAGAAAAGGCAATAATGGCAATTATTGCAAAGCCATGGAAAGACTCACCTGTATTTCAGCAAACATATACCAATATCAGTATTAAATGTAGATTACAAACTTTACTTGCACATGTAAGTCCAGAAGCTGGCTCCAAGGTTACTTTGACTATTATTTCCACACCTAATAGATTTTGTTTAGTGCTGCTAGATTAGAGAGAAGGAACATAGAGTAATTTCTATTTCTGCTGCAAAAGACAGTGTTGTTGTCTGGCTCCTTGTTCTTAGTGTTTATCCCAGAAACGTCTGAGAAGTTACACTATCTTTTCTACTGTATTCATGTAGTTGGCCTTGCCAAAAGAGTTTACCTTTTCATTACTGAAAGTATATCAGGACTCAAATTCTTTTTTTAACACCTTTATTGAATTCTCACTTCTGATACAGGCAAACGTATGTTTATATAAAAGAAAACAAACCATAATAACATGTTCACAGTTATAAACATTATACATCACATATATTCTTCTGTACAATTAGCATCAAGCCAACATTGCATGAATTAATCAGTTCCTGCCTTTCCATAAACTCACTGCCCCTACAAAGCATTATTCTGCATGCATTGTTCCCACAGTACCTGATTTTTTCTATGTAATTTGCTCCTGACATATTCTTAAGATTCCACTTCCAGATCTTTTAGCTCTATTACAATATTCACTACTTCAAATGCAGTTGGTTTAGACTGTGATTTCCATTTTCTATTTCCTTTTACTTCCATTTACTTTTTTGGCAGCCACCAGAGTTAAACTTAACAAGGGCTATGTCTAAGCAATTCAGATGCTGTAGTCCAGCTCCTAAAAAAATAATTTCCTTTGTCACACCTATCTGGTCACTTAATATTTCTGACAGAGTACTCTGCAGGAAATGTTTAAAGTCTGCCAACCCATTACACTCAAAACACAGGTTCCCAGTTAACACTTTCTTGCCCAACAAACCTGCAATACTTGCCATCTACCTGGAGAAGAATTCTTTGGAGTCTACTTGGGGTATAAAAATACCTATGAGGATTCAAATTCTTATGTGTAATTAGAGTTTTCTCCTTGACAAAAACATATACACAAAATGTTGCATATCTTCCTGCTTTTTGCATTGGCTGGCGAGTCAATTATGTTAAGTAAAAATAAAAATAGTTTAAACAGTCCCCAGTTAGATGACATATTTTCTATTAAATATATGCAAATTACATTTTATTAACATTCTTGGATGTTGCTTATCATTTTGTGAGTAATCCACACTTTTGGGTGCTTATTTTTGCCCCATGCCTGCCAACCATCAAGTCGTTCCTCAATCAGATAAATACTGCAAGAAGGGAGACTACTATACAGGCAGCCATGAATGTCTTGTTGACATCCCTTCCTTGAGAACATTAATGTGTTAAAGATCTAACCATGAGTATTTGTGTCACAGCAGGGGTTATCTATACCTCCCTCTTGACAATGTATCAGGCCTGGAAATAAATTCCAGGAAGAAAATGATACTTCCCACAGTGTTTCTGTCACAACCAGAAATGAAGAAAGAATTCTAATTTGCCCTCATCACATCTTATCTAGTTAATTCAAGCAGCTGGGACAAATTTGGGGAGCTATGGTTGGACATGTTTCTTATTACAAGGTTGTAAAGCTTCCACCAAAAATAGAAATGTACCTACCAAACATTCTGTACCATATGCAGAGTACTTTGATTTATCATGGGGTTTGCAAAATGAGCAAATGATCTCCCCATTGGCTCCTATGTAACTCTGGATCCCTATTGTTAAGGTGGAAGGAAATTAGTTTGAGGGTGTCCTGCAATATCCCCATCTAAAACTGTATCTTCCATCTGCTCAATTAAATGCATTAATTTAACTGTTAAACAGCTCCTCCTCCTCATGTTGTAACAACAAGGCTTTATTTAGTGCAGCACACAGGAAGGTTAACTTGGGGTGGGAAGACTTGATATACAGTCTTCCACTTTACTGAACATAGTGACAAAAACCTTTGTTTGAACCCTTCTTACCAAAAAGTTATAGACAAAACATTGGGAAATACATTGCAATAGCTAGGCAGCTTCTTTGCAGTCCCATTTTAGCTTTTTGGATGATGTGCCTAGTTAGGGGTATGGGTCTATATTAGATCACCAAACGCTTAAAAAAAGAATGGTGATTAATCGACCCTATGTAAGCAAAAGCTTACAATCTTGAACTGTCAGAACAGCGATTTTTTTCCTAGGGAAAAAAAATCGCTGTTCCAAAACACATACACACAACACGAGCACACCAAACAAACAGCAATCCACACATATGCACCTAAAATCTGACACCTAATCCTACACTAAACTATACACACACACCACTAACTATCCACTTACCTTAACCCAAACTCTAACCCTAATGTCCGTCATTCACCTCACCCGCTCCCTAACCCTAACTCACCTAACCAGCCCTAACCCTCACGTTCACACAATTGCACACTTACCTCACCCGTGCCCAAACTCTCCTAACCCGCCCTAACCCACATGTCCACACAATCGAACACTTACCTGAACTTGACCTGTAACTTTCCACCACAGCACTGAAAATACCGAAGCAACAGAAACAGACAACCAAATTCTTTCCCTAGGAAAAAATTTGAGTTTCTGTTGCTTCGATATTTTAAACTTTTGCTTACATAGGGTCAATCAATCACCATTCGCTTTTTTAAGCGTTTGTTGATCTAATATAGACCCTAGGGTTACATATGGATTTGTGGATCCCTGGGTGGAAAAGAAATTGCAGTGATTGGCATTCTTGAGACTGTGGGTATGGGGACAAATGACACTAGACAAAGGGGATATAGTTTCCTTCCAGATGATGATATATCAAGCATCTTAATATTTCCACAGGATGAGCTGGTTTCATCATTATCATCATCATCATCATCATCCCCCCTTTTCCCATTTTCTACATAGGGTCAGGGTGAGCAATTATTTTTTCTACTAAACAGGCTCCCCCTACATGATCAGATTAAGCCAGTGTTGGATATTTGTTAGCCTTCTACACTGGTTGTTTGGCAGACGTTTTAACAAATGGCTCATCGATAGTTCCCCATATATCCACTGTAGGATACTAAACAAATCATAACTGTTTCTTCTTCAGCTGTTTTTGGGATCAAGTGCAAATTATAGTGAATCCTTCTTATTCAGACACAAATAAGCAGCCTGCTTTCATTTTTATTTATTTTTTTTTACTTTAATTGTCTCCTGTACAGACCATATCATTGAGATATTTTCTTGCAGATATCTGCATTTTTCCTTTCTAATTTCTGAAAGGATTCATCCACATTACTCAGAAACCCTTGATGTTTGTTGGATATACATGGATTTCAATCTTGTATCTTAGTACTATATTTATGGGGATTACCCCATGTTATTGTGATTTATGGTGGAAGTAGGAAGACCTCAAACAATGATCTAGTAGGATCAGATATGGCTTTCAATCCTATTGCAATGTTATTGGAATTTCCATTTGGTAAAATATTCTTCCTTCACATGCTATTGTATTTTGGACTACCCTGGCTTTAGCTTGGAAATATGACATAACTAAGAAGACAGTGTAGACTCCTAACCTAACGATGGCGTAATTGGAAATATATTACTTTCCTGGTGTGTCACAAAAATTCCAACAATTCCTTAACTTCTACTATAAGACTATAGCTCAATATTTTGCTGTACCTAGAAACTGTTTTATATCATGTTTAAATAAAGAAATATGTTGTCCTTTTTTGCATCTCTGTCAGTTTTAGGTTTATGGTATGGAGGCAAAATGATTTAGTGAAGTAGTCAGTAGAAATGTTAGGGCCCATATGGGATTGCTTCCTTTCTGAAGGATCTTTTTCTTTTTTCTATTAATTACATTAATTATGAAGTTGAAAAATAAATTATATGTTAGCCATCTGCAAAGTTATTACAGTACTGAAAGTAAAACAGGAAGCAGAAAATACAGATTAGATCAAGCTTCCACTCTTTCTCTTTTTCTTTTGTTTTTGTAACTTTTTTGAGTTATCCAAGTAATGCCTCCTTCCTTGCCCCCCCTTCTTTTTCTTTAGAAAGTTAATGCTTCAAAAGCTCCTCAGTTTTCCCATGGCTACAGTTTTCAGTTAGGAACTATTACTGCTTAACCACTGAGTATAGGTAATAAGCAAAACAACTACCTGATTTCCTTTCTTTGTTATAAAATATAAAAATAAAAATTATATAAAATGACTGCAAGCTGGTGCTGTTGTTGCAAACAGAATGAGATACTTTTAGACTCCATGAAAGACTCCAATAGCAATTCAGTACTTTTGACAGCAAATAAATTACGTGCATAGGCTATATATATATTGCTAGGATCATTTACTGTATCAACAGAGTAGGGAAGGATCATTTGACATCAAAGATATATTCATGTTAAATCTGGCATAATGGTTAAGGTCTTCACCTTGCATGTGCAAAGTGCAAGGTTCAAGCCTGATTTCCCAAAATCTTGCTGGGTGTTCCTACCTCAAACTCATGCAAAACTCAAAAACTGAATTGTGGGCTGCAGTACAGACTCTAGGTGGGGCTTACTGAGGGAAGAAATGTATAGAGATCAACCACTTTTGGAAACAAATGTGATGTGCATTATCCTCTGGGCTAGTCACTCAATGGTGTAAAAATTGACTCTACTTGATTTGGTCGCATTGACTGATGTCTCCAAAAATGTGCTGTGATAAGTGGGTTGAGGATATGGCCAACACTAACCTATGGAGGGACCTAGGAGGGGGTCTATATGACTCATTTGGCTAGAATGCACCCACCATAAAGCCCAGCAGCCCTAGGTCAATAAGCTACTGGCTGGCATGTGTCCAGTTGTGCAGCTTGAGATAGCTTTGTTAGTAAAAGCTGGACAAAAAACCAATCAACCTGCCAAATATGAACTATGGATTGCTACAGTCAGTATAGAGTCATTGACACGACACAGCTTGGAAGTGGATGATGTGATGGTAAGGAGGAGGAAGATGGACATCATCTGTGAACAGGAGACAAGATGGAAGAGCAGTGCAACCAATGCAAAGCCACTTGATTTTGGATCCAGAGTCAGTGCAACCAAGTCAAAGCCACATAACTATGGATCCAGAGTTTATTACTCAGGGGAAGACAGACTAGAAATGGTGTGGGAATTGTAGTGAGGGAGAGGCTTCAGAAAACAGTGAGAGATATCAGCAGAATTAGTAACATATTCATGTCAAACATTCTCCAGTGCAAGAACAGGGCAGAGTATTCATAATCTCATCCTGTGCTCTATCGCAGGGTTGTCACAATAAGGAAAAGACTGCATTCAGGCAGCAGCTGTAGAACCTACTATATAGAGCAGAACAGAATGAGTTGGTACTGATAATGGAGGACCTAAATGCACATACGGGGCAGACAGAACATGATATGAGGACTGCCTGGGTCCACATAGATGGGGCAAAAGGAATAAAGAAAGAGAGGCCATTCTAGACTTCTGTCTTGCTAATGATGAAGAAGAGCCCACCCAAGAAAAAGTAACAACACTAGCTCATTCCCTCAAGTACAGCTCTCTTGAGTGTGTACTTTTAACTCCCAGTAGGTGTGGCTTGAACCTTTAAAAATTTTATCACTTTACCGTTCAAACAAATATGCATATTTCTGGAACCATAAGTGTTACTAGAAAACTGTAAATGGCAAAAAATTCAGGATGAATTAATCTTTACACTATAGCATTCATTCAGTTCAATGCTTTAAGCTGGATTTTATAAGCCAAAATAAAGGCAGTGAATATTTATTTTGTAATGTTGTATATACACTTTATGATATCTCAGTAACCATATTTTCTTGCTACAGCTGTCAGCTTTCATATGAGGCTATGTGGTTCTGTCTGTGTTACTTGAATGTTAAGATTTTTAGAGAAATATGAAAATTATTACAGTACAAATAAACAGTATACAAATAATATTCAATATCTCTTTAACTGCATTAGACAGAGGTCAGATATCAAAACAATTGTGTTTGCCGTAATATAGCTTTTAGATGAAATCTTCTGATAACCTGTCTGTAGCATGGTTTTGGAATTATTAATGCAAATACGAGAAAGCAATATTTTTATGCATGGAGGTGTCAGTAGGAGGTAACTACAGAAACGCTTGGAGGTGCACTTGGCTGAAATGAGCTAAAGAAAATGAAGTCAGGGAAAGCAGCAGGCTCAAATGAGGTCGTGGCAGGTTAGGTACAGTATGGAAGAAATGGTTCATGACAGTAATAACAGTGTTCATAGCAGTATGGAGAGAAAAGAGTAGGTGACTGGAGAATAAGCATTCTAGGGCCACAACACAAAAACAAAGGGGATATTCACAACTGTGCACAGTATAAAGATATCGAGCTCCTGTCACACTGCATGCTGTGAGAGGGTGATTGATAACTGAATATGCACAGTAGTAGAAAATAAGACAGTTCAGATTCAAGTCAGGATACAGCACAAATGAGCTGATGTTTAAAGTGAGACAGACAGTTGAGAAGAAGCTAGAGATGAGGAAAGAGTTCAACTGTGCATGCCTAGATTTAGAAGAAGCATATGACAAGGTCACAAGAAACCTAATTTGGGCAGTCATTTGATGATTCAATATCCTGGAAACAGTGCTAGAATTAATGAAGGCTGTGTACAAGCACACAATGATACAAGTACGAACAGCATTCGGACGGACTCACTGTGGAGTTACCAGTGGGTGTGGGTGTCCATCAGGGTTCAGCTCTGATCCCACTGTTCTTTATTCTGGTGATGGACTACATTAGCAAACAGGCTGAAGGGGATGGGTCAACAAAGCTTCTGTACGCAGATTATGTGCATTACAAGCAGATACTGGACATGAACTTCAGCAAAAGACAAGAGAATGAAATGCAAAACTTAAGGCACATGGATGAAAATAACTACAGAAAAGACAGTTGCTATGGCAGCAAATGCAGAAAGTCAGAAGAAGCTATATGTTGAGATAGATGTGGAAAATAGTAGAACAGGGTAACAGCTGCAAGTATCTGTGGGGGCTGCTTAAGGAGAGAAAAGTCTGAAAGAGGAGGTCAAAGTCAGAATTAGAGGGGCTGCAGCCAACTGACACATTGTGTCAGTGGTAGTCTATGACAAAAGAATGCCAAAAAAGCTGAAAAGTAAGCATACAAAACAATGGTATCACTGTACTAGAGCAAAGTACAGAAACCTAGGCAGTGAAGGCAGATCATTTGAAGAAGTTAGAAATGAAGTCCCTTAACTGGGTAGTAACAGTAGTAATAGTAGGAAGTAGTAGCACAGTGTGGGACAGAAGAAGAAATGAGAAGCAGAAGCCCAAAGAGCTCTAACTGTAGAAAAGGTCAAAGGGAACAGATTATGGGGGTTCGGGTACATATGCAGTAAGCAGAAAACAATCTGGTGGTTAATTTTTGGGACAGACAAGAAGAAGACAAGAGGAAAAGGCATGTGCATAATGGGTAAGGTGTTTACCTCACATACACCAGGTAGTGGGTTTGATTCTCACCTTGAGAAAGGAAACTGGATAAATTTGAAATGGCCTACAAGGGCAGTCAGCCTTGTACCTTTAACTACTGATACATTTGACACATACCACTACTCATACACATAGTACGCATCAAACACATAAATTCAGATACATGGAGGTTCTCTTGAAAAACTTACGAAACACCAGAGACCTCCAAAACACAAGTCTACTACAGCTAACACAGTCTCCACAGCACCTATGACATATAGCAACACCAGTGTCTCACCCCACCAAGCCTGAAAGGGGTAACACTCAAAAAACAAGTTTTCTTGTCATTGGAGACTCAATAGTGAGACACACGGATGTCCCACTCACCAGGTTGGATAAGTAGAAAGTCACAGCCAGCTGTCTGTCCAGTGCCAGGATTAGCCAAATCATGCATGCACTCAGGTCTCTCAGCCAAAAGTACCGTTATGACTCAGTCATAGTTCATGTTGCTGTGAATGACCTGAGATGTACCTCACTGGACTATATGAAAAGAGACATGGTCAAGCTCTCTGAGTATGTGTCCCAAGCAGGTATGTCCATAGCCTTGAGCAGCATACTGTTCTCACCTAGAATGATGACACAGTATAAACAAAAAATTATTGATTTCAATAATTGGCTTAGTTTTTGGTGTCACTCCAAGGGAATCCAGTTCCTGTCTGCCTGGGAAGCTATGGTTGACAAACCTCACTGTTTTACCAGAAACAATTTGCACCTGGCACCCCTAGGCTTTTGGCTGTTGGCAAAGACTCTTGCTTCCCCCATAGTCCTTTTTTAGGCAAGATCTCAAAAACAACATTACCAACGTGAAATTAACCAATCAGAACAAAATGAGGGTCAAGCTGCTAAGTGCTAGGAGCTTAAACCAAAAACTGCACTCCCTGGAAGCACTTCTATCGTTAGAAGATGTAGATGTCTGTGCAGTCAGAGAAACCTGGTTTAAGGCCTCAGAGAGTATCCCTGCCCTGCAAGGCTACCATGCCTTCCACACCTTTAGACCACAAAATGAACATGTGAAAACCAAAGGAAGCAGTGTTTCAATCTATATTAGTGATAAATTCACCTCACGTCTAGTCAGACTGGACAACTCCACAGAGTTACTCCAGGATCAGGTTACGGTGGATAAGACCCCCATTCAAGTCTTAGCCTGTTATCGATCCTCCTCCATGGGTCATGACACCCATGAAGCCTACTTAACCAAACTGAAGACAATCCAAATTTTACCAAGCACACTGGTTATGGGGGAATTTCAATTATCCCACCATCAATTGAGGAACCTACTCTAGCCCAAACTCATTAGCACAAAAGTTCCTTGACTTTGTGAATTCAAATGTTCTGGAAAAAATTGTCCCTACCCCGAGAAGAGGAACAAACATTCTAGATCTGGTCCTTACCAACATGTCAAACGGGCACACTGCTGCAACTGTTGGACCCTCGATAGTTAAAACTGACCACAAACACCAGAACTCACAAAGGGTGAAATCAGACTAAAAAAACTTCACCAAGGCAAACTATACCCTCCTAGGTGAATGTATAAATGCATTCCAAGCCCCACCCCAAGCTGAAAGTGGCAACTACATTGAAACATACACTAAAGCCCTGTACAATCACTTGCATAAGTGTATAAACTCGGCTGTACGAAACAGAATCAAAGATAGAGCCCCAAGTAAAATTAAGCTGCTGTTGTGGACTTCCAGCATTAACAAACTCTACAATAAATGCAAAAAGTTGCTGTCCAGGAAAACAAAGATAAGGACCCAACAATGGAAAAGCACCCTCTTCAGCCTTAACAAGCAAATAAGACAACTTGTCAAATCCTCCAAGAGCTGCTTTGAGAGAAACCTAGCAAGTACTGCCAAGGATAACCATAAGTCCTTTTGCAGCTACTTACCTAATCTAAAGGGTAGGACCCAAGCATGTGTAGAACTGGCCACCAATGGTATTACACACACTGACCCCAGAGATTGTGAACTTGCTAATGGATAGGTTTGGCAAAAATTTCACTCCCTTATCCCCTCCTAACTTACAAGCCATCTCCCAACCCCCCCCCCAACCACCTTACATATCTGAAGAGCAGGTCCTCAAAGCCCTATCCAAGGCAAAGAACATGGCCTCTATGGGACCAGATGACATCCCAGGCTGTTCTCTAAGCAGGCTAAAATCCCACAAGCCACCTGCATTCAATATGCAGATGATTCAACATTAATATGCTCGGCAAGCTCCCCATCTGAACTACATTCTCTGACTCAGAATGTATTCAACACAGTTGAAACATGGTTCACAAAACGTTGCCTCCTTCTCAATGCTAAAAAAAACAAGCTCCTTCTCTTTACACCCACCAGTAAGTCCTCCTCTATAGATTTCTCTGTCATTTCCAATAATCGCACAACCATATACCCCGACTCTACCACCAAGTTGTTAGGAATTACTATTGACAATAACCTTACGTTTGATATCCACATAAATAATACCATAAAAACTGTCAACAGAAAAATAGGCTCCTTATATCGAATCAAAACTTTCCTAACTCCAATAGGCAGAACCAAGATTGCACACTCCCATTTAATTTCAACTCTTCTATATGCCTGTCCCATATACAGTAACCATAAAAAAAAAAACCTTGTCAAACTAGCTCATGCCTACAACAACATCACCAGATTTGCCACTGGCAATCCTTTTAGAACTCACCACTGTTTAAATCTAATGCAGCTAGGCTGGCTTGAACTTCAAAACCATCTGAATATCTCCCAACTAACCATTGCCCACAAGATATTTTATCAACCTAACAGCACGCCTATACTATCTAATCTCATAATTCCCTATAAAAATCTAAACTCCCTACGCTCTTCTAGCAAACTTCTAGCTAGCATAACCAAGACTAACAACACGGCTGGTGATTCCCTGTTTTCTAACACAGCGGGAAAACACTGGAACCTACTCCCCAACAAACTAATGTCACTTTCTTCCTTGCCTCTCTTTAATGAAAACCTCAAAAGACACCTTAAAACACACTGGTTATGCCCCTGCAGTAACCCTGACTAACCTTCTGGTTTTGCTAATATTATTTCCGCTTCCTACTATATATTCCAAACTCTAATGCATACTTTTTGAAGCAGAACAGGAACTGGTGAACACAATGGAACATACTGGTGGAATCTATCCTGTTGATTATCACAAAACATTGTTATTTTCATAATTTTATCATACCCTTTTGTCACTTTTATTTGTGTAAATAATTTAACACATACTTTTGTCACTTTTATATTAGTGTAAATACCATCTTTTATCTCCATTTTTTATTCACTGCTTCTTGTATTTTTTATTGAACTACTTTCATTTACTATGTATCAACTATGATTTGCATCGTTTGTATTGTATTTCAAATTTATAATCAAATTGTTTACTACTGGAGCTTTTCTCCCCGGGCCTCTACTGAAAATGGAAATATATCCAGTTAGACTAGCCCGGTTAAGAAATGTAAAATAAATAAGTAAAATAAAATAAAACATGAACTAGCACCACTAAATACCCTTTTCAATCATAGCCTAACCACAGGCTTTGTTCCTGTGGAATAGAGAACAGCTACAGTTACTCCCCTCCACAAAGGTGGCCTAGCAACAGACCAGGGGAATTGCAGACTCATAAACCTGACCAGCCTCCTTTGTAATGAAACATATCATTATGGACCTCATAAATAAAGACATAGGTGACCTCCAAATCCTGGATCCTACCCAGTTCACCTTCTGAAGGGCAGATCCTGCCTGTTAAATCTGGTGGATTACTTTGAAAGTATGACCAAGGCCATTGATGAGGGCAAATCTGTGCAAACAGCATACCTTGACTTGGCAAAGGCTTTTGAAGCAATTCCACATTCAGGCATTACCGATAAACTTTGCAAACTGAACGTGACCCCCTTCATTGTAATATGGCTTGCCAACTGGCTCACAAACCGAACACACACTATCAAAATGGGTGACTCCACATCAACCAAGATACCTGTTATCAGCGGGGTGCCACAGGGGTCAGTGCTGGGCCCCCTTCTGTTTGGTATATATTTCTCAGAAGTTCAGGTCAAAACTAAAGGGTTGTGGCTGACCACGTCTGCAGATGACTGCAAACTAGGTTCAATCACTGAATCCCCAAATGATGTCAGTATACTCCAGAAGGGTCTCACACAGACCATCGACTGATGTATTAGTCATGGTCTCAAACTGAATGCAAATAAATGCATCATCACTCCCGTCAGCACAAATAATGTCCCTTCACACTATCAAACCAATAACAATACCTTAAGTACCCAGGAAGTGGTAAGGGGCATCAGATCACAGGTTGACCACAACCTTAACTTTGACCACCATGTGTCTACTGTTGTAAGGAAAGCTTTCCACATAGCTCACTTGATTAGTAAAGGCATCACCTTGAGAGCAAAAGAAGTTATAACCCCCTATACTCGGCACTTATCCAGCCCATAATTGAGTATAATGCCCCATGTACTGTACTAAGCACCTAGAGCAATTAGAGAGACCTCAGAGGTTTCTAACAAAGGAGATCAAGGGCCACCAGCATGTCCCTTACACAGTCAGACTAAAATCCCTGTCACTATACTCCGTATCATATAGACTTCTTAGGGGAGACTTATGCCTGGCCTACAAAGCAATCCAAGATCCAAACCTAATGAACGTACTGCATATCTATAAATCAAATGGGTCTAGGGCTACCCATTCCAGGGACTTAAATATGGCCTGTGACTTAAACATGACATGCTGGAAGGACACATTTATCTCCCAGTGATTGCCATATCTTTGGAACAGGCTACCAGTTCATGTGAAACAGAGCACCTGTATGACACTGTTCAAGACAAACTTGGATGAGTGGATGGGGCACTGTAAATTCTTACCAGGGATAGTGCCCACAACCCTTCTTGACATGGGCAGTCATCGCTCAATGCAATCTTGGGTATTGACTAGCAATTCTATGGTATTACATTGCGTTGAAACGGCTAGGCTTAAAATGACCTCTGGGTCGATAGCCTTGTAATCTGTTATGATCCTATGAGCCTATGAAAAGAGGGCATTTGCAAACAGATGGATGAATTGTGTGACAGAAGACCTCTGAAAGTCAAGCACGACTGTCGAAGAAGGTAGGAGAATGGCACTGAATCAAGAGGACTGTGACTGTGGACGTGACACCTCAACCCCATGTAGAAAATGGGAAAAAGAGATAAATGGTGATGACAATTCATACCAAAAATGAGCAGAAGACTGTTGAAGAGATGCATGTCATTTTGTCAAAATGTAGGCATCAGAATCTGCTTTCTTGAGAAGGTTAGCAGGGAAACTGCTGCAGAATATGATATAATACAATGACTATACGTCTGTCAAAAGTTCTGCCTCCTCTGACACAGACTTGTACATTACATTTTAAAAGCATGAATACAAATTAATTGTTTAACACAAATTCAGTTGTTGTGTCTTTCGGCTTTTCCCGGTGAGGGCTCACTACAGCGGAACTCCGGTCCGCTAATGATTGGCAGTAGATTTTTATGTGCCGAGTTGCCAGCCTTGACGCACAACCTTCAACGAAGGTACGCCCATTCACGCATGTCTCCAGACAGAAGACACTCTAGCTGAGAATCGAACGGGACAATGTCTTACTGTCAGGCGACAGCGCTACCACAGCACCACCACCACAGTATCACAAATTCAGTCTTAAACATAAATAGGACAGTTGCAATCTTAATAAAAACATAAACCAGTGCTGAATATGTTGATTGATTATATTCATTTGTTTAAATGTCATGCTCTGCAACTTAGAAAAAAGTGATTATTTGCTTATGAAATATAACTCTATATGGAAAGTCGGGCTGCAACCACATAAAATGCAAGGCCTGAGTAAACAATTCAGTCTTTTGGCATATTTAAAATTAAACAACGATGACTGAACACGTTTGTCCTATTATCTAGTTATTTTAAAGTCTCATGTTTTGTAACAGCTTGAGCCATTTATGTCTTTTTTTTTTTACAAACTACACTTCTGAAACCCAGTTTATGGAAGCTTACTGAAGAAAATTCAAACATTACAGTCTAACAGAGTTCCAAAATTAAACTACTGTAATTAAAACTACAAACTTTATTATTATAAAATGGAAGACTAGTGGCAGTTAAAAGGTAGTTTCACTCTAGACTTATTTGCAGCATGTAACACTAAACACAATAATATTTGTCCTTAATAAACTTGCTAAAGTAGTCCTGGAGAGACACACCACAAAATAATTCTGCAGTGAAACAACGCTGTTCACTGAAAATAGAGGAAAACAGTAAATATTGCAGAGTACAACAAACAGAATTCCTTTGGGGCCAGCCTTAGGACCATTAATTGTCACAACTGTGCAGTACAGAAAACAAAGAAATATCCCACCAATCTGAGAAAAATAGTTTATTTGCACTGCAAAATTTCATAGAAACTTGTACACCAGGAACATTGTAAGTTACTCTTCAATCTACTGACAAGAAATGTGTTACCTAGAGTGCCCTGGTATCTGACCAGTTACTGAAAAAGGCAAAAAATTAAGTAAATAAAAATAATCAGCTTATGTACAGCAGAGTTTTTAAACCTCAGAGCCTTCAGTGTGGAATAACCTCCTACAAATCTATGAGACAATGTCTCATTAACTCATTAAATCAGTTGTGCACATAATTAAGTGATCAGCTTTACATCATAACTGTTTAAATGGAAGTTATTAATTGCATTTGGGAATATTCTATGCGTGCAAAGGCTTTGAATGGCTGTAGAAAACAGCAGCCAACACCAGTCGGGCTTTCTGCATCCCCATAATCAAGCCTGAATAATAAGTGTCATTTCAATGCTTATTTTCATGTTCCCAGAGTATGGTCTGCATTTCCTATTGTGTTACTTATTTTTATATTATTCTAGGTACTGCAATTCTCACACGCCATGCCATATTTGCATTTTAAACATTAATGTGCACATCCAACACCACTCGTGTAGCCCTGCTCTATTTAGTTTACTAACACATTTCTGCCTTACACATTACAGCATTCTGATAGTAAACAAATGCAGGAGTGTGTGTGTGTGTGTGTGTGTGTGTGTGTGTGTGTGTGTGTGTGTGTGTGTGTGTGTGTGTGTGTGTGTGTGTGTGTGTGTGTGTGTGTGTGTGTGTGTGTGTGCGTGTGTGTGCGTGTGTGTGTGTGTGTGTGTGTCTGTCTGTCTGTCTGTTGGTGTGTCTGTCGTCGTAGCCTGTTAGACTGTCTATGTGTATCTATATGATACAGATATAATATATATATATAAATACTGGTTAAATCATTTTGAAAATCCAAAATGTGAAACAGATGATGTATAACCAGTATGCAAAAGTATGAGGTTTATGAAATCAGTCTTGCACCTTTAAATAGTTTACTCCTGTTTCTCTCAGAAATTGAAATCACAATGTTATTGAACAAAATGTAAAGTATAAGAAATGTGTTCATGGGATATGTGTGCCCAGAAATGTTGTGAATATTTGCAAATATTTTCAAAATAT